>NW_006917095.1:1220113-1444657 GCF_000516985.1 Pestalotiopsis fici W106-1 | reverse complement strand
GTTCCCGGCATTTGCAATCGTCGATGAGTATCAAGTTTATCTTTTCATCACCGTTACGTACTGCATGGAGCCCAGACGCAATCTGCTTACTCCTTTCTCTCTCCACTCTGTCTGCTGCCACCACTTGCTTGCTGCCGTGACACTTTTACCAGGCCCTTTGGCCTTGCATAATACACTCATCACTTTAACGCCTTCTAGAACGATCATGGACGTTTTCGACGCCGCCGTCTCATTGGTCGGGTTATGGGCCTTTGCTGCACGGGTGCATGATAACTAAAAGTGCAAATGTGTGTAGCCCGCAGGCTAGTGACTGGGTGCCTTGCTTTGGGATGCACAGGCAAAGCAGAAGTGAATCTGCAAAAGGTGCATCATTAGCTTACCTAGATGTTCCGTGGGGGTGAGGAGATCAGGAAGAGGGGGAGGCAGAGAACGACCGTTCATCTGCCCACACCCACCCACTTTGCTCTTGAATATAGATTAAGTTGTGATGACGGGGGTGAGAAATCTCGAGGTTCTCAAGATAGGGTGGACTGTTTAATTCCCCGATAGCTATGATATAGAACTAGGATTCGGTCTCTATAGATTAGAGGACTCGGGTGAGGTGGGCCGGATAGTGATAGGTCAAGGGCGCAGAGCGAGCACATCTTGTTCCCTCCCAGAGTGACTTCCATAGACGTGCGGAGGTGTGCGTTGCAGAGGTGTATGTCACTCGCCCGGCCTGCATGACTGGCATTGTTACTACTGTGTATGTGTATGCCTTGCTACCCTGGATTGGGAGCTGCAAGTACCTCATTGGCGAGTGGTAACTCACTTACTTAGTCAACACCCGGCGGAGAAGCACGCCAAGGACAGGCCAATGTATGTACTCACAGGCTACAGGACAGGGCGGCGGCAGGAGAACATGTAAAGAAGCAGCCGCTGCTTTCGGTAAGCGGCTCGGGGGTCGTATATCATCAATGGACCCCACTTTAGTTTGCGAGTCCTCGTTGGTCCAACCCCAGGACGAAACGCCGGATTAGGAAAGTAGGCGGGTACTAGCGAAAAGGCGCGGTCCTGAAGGACAAGTGCAAATCTTCAAGCAGGACCTGACTTCATTTGTTTTGTCCTGCAGGAACGGGGGACACGTACACACAGTAGACTCGTCGGTCGCCAAGACTGAATAGAGGTTAGATGGGAAGAGGAGCGAACTAGACGCCACCTGGCCAGGTCCTGCATCTGAGGAGGTTTCCGGGAGATGGAACCGGGTGGCTCGGCATCATCTCGTTGGCTGGAAGGATAATTCCCCCGCGGACTTGGGGTATTGTAAACATTGAACGTCGATCGAGCTGCTTGTAGACGCTCAATCGTTGATCAATGAAACATATCCAGTGGACTAGACTGGAGCTGCGTCGATCTGTTGGGGGGAAGATATTGGCATCTAGAACACTACCGTCGTCCCGTAGTATTGACATCTCACCACCTCCAAGAGACTATCATACCTGTCTCTGGACTAGTCTGGGACATAAACCCGATCTGCCTCCAGGTTCTCACACCCTCTCTGAATATGATAGCTACCATAGCATATACCTCCACGCGCGGGACGGGCAATACCACTACTTACCCACACCCCTCCTTAATACTATAGAGAGTTGCAGCAGATCATGGTTGACAGATCGGATGACAGCCCCCAACAAAAAATACCATTCGGCACTGGAGCTCATTCGTGAGCTTGTCATGGGCAGAGATGGGCCTTGGCACTCCGATCCGCCCCCCTTCAACACATCCAGTACCATGGGGACATCCCGGTAGAAGGGCCTAGTATGCATCGTAGTTTTCCGTAGATTGTTCGAGGTTCCTAGAATTTGATATAGCAACTTATATATCCAGGGATTCAGAGTATGGTTTTGCTGAGTTCAACATACTGGCAATATGGGGCTTTGATTATCGCCAAGAAAGGGAATGGATATAACTTCAAAAGTGTTAATCATAAACAATAGTACATGATTAACAAATATCTATGACTCAAAAGGATGGGGAACAACACGTTATCGTGCCACTCGGCCTCGCTAATAATGGTCCCACGTGGGAAAGGATCCGTAGTTGCGCATCAGGCGAGCAAGAGAAAGTAGAAGCCATCGCCGCCAGGCACGAGATGGACGGCGTGGCAAAAGACGCGGGCAATATAACATCAATATAATAGGCGAATACTACTGCAAAAGGACTCTCAAGCAAGCGAGATGTCTTTGAAGAAACGAGTGACTTGGCCTAGATGTACCTTCTCATGGTGATGGAGGTTCACAGTCGCCAAAAGATGTACTGTGTAAATGCGCAACTAAAGATCCTGGTTGGCCCGGATCATATATGTTTCAAAAGTTGCTATCAGGATCTTGATTTGTCTACTAAACCATAGTTGGCCATTAGGAACATGTTCTTGGAAAACTGTAAATGGGCAACTGCTCCGTCCCACTCATATTTCGGCAATCATCTCTCGCCACGGGAAGGCTTGATATCTCGTGAGGAGTCAAAGATTACTTTGTAATTGCGCAAACTCATAACGTAATGGGAGGCGAGTCAAAGATATGGCAGTGGCCGAATTGCAAATGACGAAGACGGAGGCACGACTGAAAGGGGTCTCAAGTTGAACTTGTTGAGCAGCCTCCATCTGTCACTGATTCACACCAAGGTCAAGCACGATGGTTCTACTTGCTTTACCAAATTATTGCATGGAAGGCTGTCAGTGATATCTTACAAGCATGATTTTACACGAAATACAAACACATTTATTAGAGAAATCGAGAACTAATCACTTGGCAAGACAATTATGCGAACCTGCATAATATATTGTTCAGTCACTCTAGCACTTCAACAACTAAGTCATATCTTAATTTGTCCACTCTCACGAGATGAGACACATCTCTATTCTCAACTACGTAGTCTAGGAAGTAATATCATCCAATAATGAATAAGTCAAGCTCATGTATCTTGATCCAAAGTAATAACGAGGGCCGAGATTATCACACAGTCACGCGACAAGTCGTCAGACACAGGCCAACGCTCAACAATTCACACAGCATGGCACACAGCCTCTCTCCCACCCTGCGAGGCTGAGATTAGATTCTCTCTTACCACTCAAGGGAAGAAACTAGGTGGATACTGCGTATAGCAACAGCAGGTTCAGCTCCGCCCACGAGACGCGGCTCCATGACGGGGCTGGGCTACACAGGAACCCCGTTTGTGAGATGATACCACGAAACCCTTGCGACTCCACACGAAATACATGATGGAATCAAAGCACAACAATATGATCCATTGGCACATGCTCGGAACGGGCCACAGATGAAGAAATAGAAAATTCCCGCGTTCGCGCCGTCAGCATCGCGGACGGACCCACGGGGTGTGGACTCATTGATTGCAACGGCAGAAGACTGAGGAGGACTTTCACCTATTCCTGACCGAGACTTGCAGAGGAGAATCACAGAACCACACCAGCCCGCGAGTTTATCTCGAATATCCCGTATTCCGTCGGGCGTGACTGTGCGTTGGAAAAAAGTAACCTCAGTATCTTAGCTCACCTGTTGTATTTATTCCGGTTTACATAGTACAAAGCTTCAAGCTCTTTTTGGGGGTCAAGCCACCAAGGGCAGAGGAGATCGACGGCTACGGGCTTGGAAGCTTGTTCTTGTTGCCCACTACGTCGTGCCAAGATACACCACCACCCCTCTCTTCCCGCCCAAGCCTTTTTTGTGTTGCTTGGTGTAAATTCTTATTTTCTCAATTCCTAAGACGAGTAATACACTAAAGAAAGAGGGAAAGTTTTCGGACCTGGACCAAAGAGAATGAAGAAACCCACTGACTAGGTCACTATTCGTCCCTGACGAATAAAGGATTGAGCAGCTCCATTTAGTTGACGATCTACTGACCTATGTACATATGGACTGCGGCTTGCCGGCCCCACAGCTGCCGAGGCGCCTGCCCTGCCTTGCTTGCATCTTTGATAAGTGGTCCCTTGAATAAACCCAGGCAGGGCAAAAGCGAGGCAAGGGGGGAGAAGAAGTGGGTAGATGCTTTTTTGGTTACTGTCTTCTTGGTGTGGAAAAAGAAAAGAAAAAAACACATGTGATTACATTACTACTTCGTATTCCTGAAATCGATAAGCCAGGAAGACCAGCACAACGAGGAACAAGATATCTCGAGCTAGGTTCTCGGGACTTGAGGGAGAATTTCCATCTTGAAGGAGTCTGCGAGATCCCGTATGCGCGCTAAAACATTGCAATTACCGAAGACGTGATGTCAATAGCCCCCAAGTATGATATGGGCAGGGAGACGTGTAGGACTGGATTAATATATTGGTCACGGCATTTGTAAATGCGATATTTGTGAGTCGTCATACCCTTTCAAGATGCGGCGCGCGGGATGGCCAGTAAGCTTGAATTTAGTCGATTGTGTACCAATACACTTCTGACCTGTTTGTACCACACCTAGCTATACATTTAGGACTAGAGAAAAGGCAAAGCTCAGCATCTTATCTACAAGTCTAAAACGGAACTTTTATGCATCCACAAGCAAATCCAGACTACGTCAGATGATAGTAGCAGAATCGATGATGCTCCTCGCGCGGGAAGAATGGAGAAAACGTCTAGGACTCCAAAGAAAGGGCCGTCACGTCCGGGCTCACCTGGTTGACTGGATTGAGAAAATGCGCATTAGCGCAAATCCGGCCAATCATCTGGATCCCTCGACTACCCTCTAGAGTCTACTACCTTGACCTTTTTACCTGGGGGGCGGGCGACCCTCTGGGCTTTTTATATCATCACTCCACTTCCGTTGGCCAGACAGGGGCATCTTATTGGGCAGCGACCGGCAAAAAAGAAAAGCAAAAACCGCAAGGTTGCAACGTTGCAACCATAGAGGCAAGCTCAGGTCTCCCTCTGGTCCCCTTTTGCCCAATCATAGCCGAGGAAGTCTGGCCCGATCGATAGAGTGAGTCCTTACTAGACTCTTAACATACCTCGGAGGCAAGGAGAGAGAGGATGAGCTTGGCGAAATCTAGCGGGAACAGTGGGCAGGCAGGGTCCCCGATTCAAGAAATTTGATCCAACACTAACAGTGTGGCCAGAGCTGATCAGCGGGAAGGATGATGAAGTAGAAAAAAGGTTGTGCGTGCAATATTTCGTATAGAGGCCTACCTAGGTAGCAGCGTAGCGTATTGAGGTCCGTTGTTGGAGAATAGGCACTAGTGCTAGGCGAGATGGCCCTTTTCTTTCGCATCATTGCAGATAGCGATTGCGAGTGTGAATTTGGAGATACCGCCTACTGTCTGCCATTACGTACAAAGCTTGAAAAGGGGAGTACCAGCTCGGCACCCAAATAGGCGAAATGCTGGGGTAAAGATGAATACCTAGTGTAGACTTACCGGAGTAATTCTCCTTTGCCATTCATTGCAAGACTCCCCTGAAAGTCACAGATTCCCCGGCCCTTTGCGCGGTGCAATCATGGGCGAGAACACAGTTGTTGCAACACTCCGAGGACATTTCGGCCGGCGGCAATGAGAATAAGGCCGTTGACAAGGCTGAGGCCCCCTTGCTCAAACCCAGTGCTTGAAGCCAGCCCCAGGAGTCTTGAGCGCGCTGCTTTGAGGGAGATGAGCTTGTCCAAGCGTATGTCGTTTGCTTTAGAATACAGATGCACGCTCGATGGGGTTGAAGGCCGGGGGTTGGCTGGTGTCGGCGGCCCCCCTTTGCACATCTTTTGAGGCTTGAGCTTTTCTTGCGGCGCCCCGCACCTGTATGTAACTTGGACAAGGCCCTTGCCCTTTCGATAAGACCTAAGCGTGATTCCTACATAGTACACCGAGCTCTCGCACTGGCTATTGGACAGATTCCTATCGCAAACAGGAAACAGTGATGGTGATGGTGGTGGTGGTAGTTTTTGTGTAGCCTGATCATGTTTGGCGCTGGATAGGAGGTTACAATAGTCAAGTTGCTGGCTAATGGGCATCTTGCGGCTGATTGGGTCAAACCGCTGCTGAAGTTCCTGGCCGTGTCATTAAACTCTGGACAAGTCGAAACGTGTAGTCGTCTGGCGCCTGAATGATCGCCAGTGCGGGAAGCAAGGCCACCCCCAAAAGAGCCCCTTCGCATTACTTGCATCTGGAGCATTTCGGGGATGAAGGGATCCGAGCAGGCCCAGTTGATTCGCAAAAATCCGCCCCCGAGAGCCTACCGCGGGTTGGGGTCTCCTGGCACTGATTAGAGTCGGGGTTTTCTTTTTTCAGGGGGCTCCTGTGGCTGAGAACATTCTGAGATCGGCCACCTCTGGCTTGGCAGCACTCGAACGAGTGGTTGAAATGGGTATTCAAAGAAATTGGCCGACGTGATAGAAGGACCGCGACGTATGGGGCCGATGTGTGAAGGGAAAAAAAAAGGTTCACCTAGTTCGCGGGCATCTCGCAGGTTCCAAGTGCCAGGCCCCATTCCATCCAGTTGTTACCTAGCGCCCGTCCATTTCTCATAGGATATCCCTAGTCGAAAGTACAATACTCCAACATTAGTGGGCGGAGAACTACGGTAGGTACGGTAGGTCGGTACATTAAGGTAGTCTCGCTGCGGTGGACTATATTGGCGCTTCTGCGTTTACTGTCGCTACTACGACATTACCAGATCAAACTACGGACGGGATGCATTGATAGCAAGCTAGAGGTACCGAGGTAGGCCTGTTAGACTGGTTATCGGGCCATTTGGTAATGTATCCAAAGAGGAGCCAACCTGGACTCCTGGCTGGCCGGTAAGCGAGTGAGTGCACTGTCGTCAGTTTGGTCAGTGCTGCTCAAACTCCCATGACGTGACGGCATGTGAGAAGCACAGAAAACTGCGGATACAGCAAAAAGTAGGCAGACAGGGTCAGAGTCGAATTAATCTTTGAGGACAACGGCTCATGGAAATGCCAAGTATGTACTATGTATGAGAGGTCTACAATACCGGCAGACAGAGGCGAGCGAGCACAGGGTTTGCCTAGACAGATGGAGAGTGCTGTTTGTGCATATCCACTTGTTGGCCTAATGTAGGTAATGTAGGTAGGTAGGTAATCATACCTGTGACGTCCCAAGTTGCACAGCATCGGCAGCCACAAGATTGACAAGTCATTGGAAGCGCCACAAGACGTTATTGCACGCAACCATCTGGGAGCCTGAGAAGATACACACCCAATCACTCGAGGAAGACTTTGCATCCATTATCTAAAGGTGGGCGAACATGGAGGAGAGAAGCGCGCCCAAAGCTGGTGTTGCACTGGTAGCGAAGATTGTTTAGCGACTCTTTGGACATCAAGGGTTACTTGGTGCTAGCAGCGAAAAAGCAGAGAAAGAGAAAAGAAAAACCACCACACTGGTCTCGTATTTGTTCTGAGATTACTATGCATAAATCTTCAAGTTTCGCTCAAACAAGGCTAAACGAAACTGCATATCAAGAAACACGAGTTCGAAAAAAAAAAATAACAACAGAGTAGGCATGAATGAAGTTTCGGTAATCTGCCAGAAAGGGTGTGAAGCCCAGATTGCGGGTGTTCTGTTTGAGATTCCATAACATGATGCTGGACGGAGATCAGGGCTGGTGCCGGCAGCCGACTCCTCGAGGTCCAGTCTATTGTCTCCAGTTCTCTTCTCATGTCTCTCCGGGCTCCGAGTCTCTCGAACCCGTCTGTCGGCGTTACGATCTTGAACTGGACACGTATGAAAAAGATGCTGTTCGGCGCTTCCGAAGACGAAATTGCCATGAGTGGATTGTCTCATGTGGGCAAGAGACGACAAGACCGAATTTGAATGAAAGCAAAATAAGATAGTACTATACAATACCCAATGATGACATTCAAGGGATCTGGGAGTTGAGGATCTCATAGATCCCCAGATCGTCACCTAGGCGTGAACTGACCACTAGGTGGCACGCTCAATTGTAGATTTTTAGCTACTGCTCCAAGCTCAGATTGACAGCGCTAGGCTAGGTACCTAGTTTTCTGATTACTAGTGAAGCTCAACCTTCTTCCGACAACCTGGTACTTGTGGAGCGACAGGTAAAACAATGACAAGCGCGGGGTCTCTCTTTTTTCCATTCTATAGCTTTTTCTCCATTGGCAGTTAAAGCACATGTCCTTTTTGTCATTTCTTGTCTATCTGAACAAAACAAGACATCAGATCAAACCAACGACAACAGACCACCATCTATTCAAGACCGGAAGGTTGACGGGACGACAAGCACAGCCTCAATGAGTATTTGCATTCCTGAACCATCGCTTCCACGAGTCTTCCATCAGGCCTTCTCCTGCGTGCACTGACGTCGTAGGTTTAGGAACATTGGCCAACATGGGATGATTGATGTAAGTGTGGTGTGTGTGGTAGGTAGGAACGCTACTAGGTAGTACTATGTAGGTATGGAGTAGGAAAGCGGGGAGGGTTCGCGGGCCCGTGATTTTGATTCATCGACACCAGGAATCAATCGTGTGGTATGTGCACCACTCGTTTGCCGGGCTTTGCGGCCAACAATTCGTCCGCTTGTCTCCGGATGCCTGCCATGACTGCTATGAATGAGCATGGGGAGGGGGGAAGAGAGTGCGTGCGAGAGTTGGAGGAGGTGGTCATGGCTCGATGATCTCATGTCAACAAGCCCCACGACATGACAGGTTTGGAACAGCGCGCACTCCGTGTATACCAAAGTCGTCATGGCCTCCGTTGGTGTAGAGAAGGAGAAGAAACTTGGTGAAACCACCAATATAACCTCTATTATTATGCCTCACACGCGCGCGTGCAGTGCCTTGTGAAAATCATCGTGTCAAGTTTCTAGCTGCTCCGCCCTTTGTCTCAACGAATAGAGGTGTCGACGAGCTTCGGTCACGTCCCAAAAGAGGAGCTGCGTAGAAGGCATAGAAACGCCTACGCAGCCGCAGGCACACACACTCTCTCTCTTTCTTTCTTCTGTTCGACTCGGGAGGGGGGACCTTGCAGATAACGGATGGAAGCCTTGATAGAAGGCTCATGGAACAAACAAGATACACACCCCCCTCTGTGCGTGGGACATCGGGAAAGCAGGAGAAGAAAGGAGGGAGTCACTCTTGCATATGCGCCAGCCGTCGGGCGTTCGACCTAGTAGTTGCGCCAGCGACAAAAGAAGATAGATGATGGCTGACCTGCAGCAAGCAAGATGCACAATGCTGCCTCTCATGTCACACCTCCCCCTCCAACAACAAAAAGAGTCTCCACCGCATGTAGCAGCAGCAGCAAGCAAGCAAGCAGCCTCCAAGCCTCCAAGCATGCCCGTCTCCAGGGGTTGGCTTGCTGATTGGGTTGCCGGAGAAGACATTGATCGAGCTTCGAGAAAGACTATGCAGTACGTAAAAAAGTCAAATCGAGGTGTGCTGTAAAACAACTGGTAGACAAAAGAGGGGGAATGTTCCCATGACTTTGTTTTACCAAACACTGCATACTGCGAGATAGATAGATACTATTACACGTGCTTGTTTTACGTTTTCAAAGCCGATTACTCAACTGCTTTCATATTTGATTCATGATATTACTACCGTGAAATAAGTCTTTTGGGCAGGGGGCCGCTCGAGTGCTACTTGGTAGTAGCGCAGGCACAGATCGGTATCTGAATCCCCACTTGCCAGGGTATCTCGTATTCCTGGCTTCACATCACGAAAGGGCCCTGTGCTGACTACATTTCGAGTCAGTTCAGCTTATCAGTGACAATGAGCGCATAAGCTAGAAATGGAAATTCAGAAGAGCTGGCAGCCAGAGAGTAATTCCTGGCGTTTAGAGCAGCAGAAAAAAGTCAGGAGATGCACTATTGACAAAGGGATGTATGTAGGTAGTCTAGATAACCAAAAAAGATCGACTATAGACACTGCCATGCATTGACCACATTCTCACCTCATTGGTGTTTCTGTTATTATTCCCTGAGACTAAAACTTAGCTCTAATTCTATTCCCACCACTCACCTTACACCGCCGGCATACGATGGACGTTTTACTCCATGCGGCACAACCTTTTTTTGTGTCTGCATCTTGCATTTCATGCCAGGAACGCTCTCGAGTTGGTAAGAGTGGATATACTTGGGGCCTCTCGTCGCAGGCGCTTCTCTGTCCGTTATTTGCTCAAGTTGAGCGGGCGACTCTAGCCTCCAATCTCCCATATCAAGATGTGTATGTTTGAGGTCTAGGTCTCAGCGATGCCCGGGGGTTAATTTTCCTGATTTGTACCGTCATTGGGTGATGCACTATGCAGCCTGTATCATGTGCTCATTGGCCGCCGCGTCTATACTCGACCAGCTGTCATGGACAAACAAGGACAGCGCATTCAGACTTCACATAGTTAGATGGGATGATCCTGATACAAGGTGATTACGATTACACGTTAGGGACATGGCACATGAACACTTATTGGTCAGCTGCATTCCAAGACAGCAGCAATGGTGGTGAACAGAAAGAAATGAAATGGTGATCCACTCGAAAGAATCTTGAACGGAGCCGCAGGGTTGGATAGAAAAGAAAATAAGTCTGGCCGTCTCGTTGCCTGCCAGAGAGTGGTTTTCCACACACACGCATCAGGACATGGCTTGCAGACATTGCAGGATTACTGCGACAGGCAAAAGAAGCAGCCTGATCGTCGTCGCCAAGCAGAATCCTGAGCGGGCATGTTCGCTGATGGGAATAGTTCGGCTACACGGCAGTACCGAGTCTCTCCGTCTCGGAGATTTGGCCTGGATGCACCGAGAAGGATAGTAGAGCACATATGACAGACGGCCGCACTATAATTCACACAATCATCTGAAGTCCAGACTATGCAGAGGCGTGTGATATTACATTGGTGTCATAACACACAAAATAACAGAGATGGGAGAGATTTCCATCGGGTACAATGACAGATACCGGGCTTGTGAGTATCTCGCCCCGTGTATGTACGTAGTATGTAGGACTCGACCAGGCGAATGAATGACTTGACTGTTATGCTAGGTAGGTAGCGCGGGAGAGTTGCTCGAGATGGATGACGGCCCTGGACTGCAGCTTTAGCGGTCCTCTCAGTGGATCGGAGCGAAGAGGCATCCGAATAGAGGTTAGTGTGAGCTCTGCTGCTGAACCCCGGACGCAACAACCACTGTTGAGAGGGAACGAACGGGGTGGGGGGAGGGGGAGGAAGAAGGGCGAGGGGCAGCGCTCGTTGGTCCACACCCCTTCCCTTTGTTCACACTTCACCCTCGCAACACTCTCACCAACTCACACCCCCCTCTCTCTATTCAACCTCAACATCAATCTTGTCGAACCTATAGCCAACCATTCAGCCATACAATGAGCGCATACTACCTATACACTACACCCCCCTCCCTACATTACCCTGGCCTCTCTCCCCGGCTTATACCTACAGAATATGGTATGCAGTGTGTAATGTACGTACCTTGACTGGTACACTACGGCGCAGGTGCAAAAGGCTTGTCTACCTACCGACTACTTCCCTTTCACACCCCCACTCCCCACCCTCGTCGCTTCGTCCGTCTGTGTGTGCGTGAGGGAGCGCCGCTCTTGCGACATGGCTCTGTTTCTCATCGATACTTTTGAAGAGTTGCTCCGTTCTGCCTTTTGACTTTGTCTTGGGGGAACTCGCTGCCTCTTGTGAGGGTCGCACGTTTTGCGACAGGAACTTGCCGTCCGCGCGCCGCGCTCTCTCACGTGTTTCGCCGTCGCATGTGATGGGTGGTGTTGTCATAGCCACAAACCAGGAGGAACCAAACCTGCGTGAAGGACGAACCTCTTGTTCTCGACCCTGGCAGGAATCTGTGTGTGTCTGTCTGTCTGCCTCTCTCGCGGGGTGTTCAAGCCGGAGCAATTTGACAGTCAAGATGTGCCCCTGCCCAACAAATACGATGTATTACAGAAAATAAACCAGACATGGGCAAAATCACACAGAAAAACCTTTTCTCTGAGGTAAGCGTCCATTGCGTGCTCTGTATGTCATTAGAGCAGAGCAAGCCCAGTCAAGCCACCATCTTTCTTCTCCCGCTGCCGGCTTGCCTTCTCGAATGGTGGCCATGGCTTCTTTGCTCAACGCTGTGGCGCCGCAGACAACCAACAGCGGGTGTCATTGCATGGCTCCTATGCTCTAGCACCGATCCAAGGTACATCGATTAGACAGACAGACCCCTTCGATGGGCATGGGCAAAGGCCCGGCCCCTCGAGAATACACGATACCTACTACATACCTCGCTCCCCCCTGGTCCTGGTCTTGACCCTCGCCCAACCTAAAAGCTAGCGCTGGGCATGGGTATATACTCTTCGCCAGGGGCCCCCAGCTCATATTCAACGCCCTTGTCTACGAGGTTATACCCGCAGATCTCTCCCCGGTCCACGCCGTTCTGGTTGGTCGATTGCCTCCGGCCGTCTATTCTCCACCGTCCTTTGTACCACCCTCGTAGCTCCTGCTGCCAGCGCTCGCGCCCACCCACCCCCAGATATGCTATCGTCTCTCCCTGGCAATAATGGCAGAGGCACATTGTGTGAGAGAGAGGGAAAGCGAGAGTGAATGGAGAGCCCCATAGATGGCCGAGGAGGGCCCTGCCTGCATACTCGCTCGGTACCACCTTGTGTACACGGGCTTGAAGAATGTGGGATGCCCTGTTGTTAGCTCCATGTTTCGTCTCTTCTCATAACATCTGCTGCCACCACACACACGACTTGCACAAGACGAACACACTTATATCTCTTGCTCGTCCAACTACTTCATCCGCATTCAGCCTACATAACTACCTCGTCTCTGCCGTGCCAATGAACCATCTTCTTGACAATCTATCTCTTCATCCATATTAAACCTCATTTACCCACGCCAGTCAGACATCGTCCCGTCCCATGGACAAGAAGTCCCAATCGTCCCGAGCTTAGATCACTCTGCCATCCGATCCCTTTCTGCAACCACATTATACTACGTACCAACCTTGTCAACACCAGGAACTTGGCATCTCCTTGAGCCATTACTTTCAAAATGACAGTCTCACTTCCTTCACAGCAGCCGGCCCCGTCAAAGGAGACCCAGGCTGCCCGCAAGCGCAGAAGACGGGCGCCTGCTGGAGGAGCTGCAGATGACTGCTTCGCCTGCATCAAGAGGGGAGCCAAGTGCGACCGCCGAAGACCCTACTGCTCGCAATGTCTGGAAGTAGGAAATGAGTGCTCTGGATACAAGACTCAGTTGACTTGGGGAGTCGGCGTTGCAAGCCGTGGAAAGCTTCGAGGTCTTTCACTACCCATCGCAAAGGCGCCGCCAGTCGCCCCAGTCAACAAGAAGCCCGCCCCGAGATCGAGAGCCAACACGACTTCGAGTCAGTGGAGTGAACATGGCAGCAGCTCTCCCACGAGCTCGCATCGCGATGAAATCGATCTCCACGGCGCTCACCACCCAGTCTCTCTTCCAACAACACCGTTCGCCACTTACCATGACTTTACTCGCTTCTCTCAAGGTGAACATATTCCGCCAACCACACCTACCAGCTGGGCCGGTATCCCATACCCAACAAGCCTCGGCGGTCATGAACACCCAAAGATGCACAGACTCAACACCTCTTTGGGTCACTTCCCACTGATCACCGACAGACTCTCACCCGCGGTAGATGCCTTGAGTGATGTGGACTACACACTCTCTCCATTGAGCCAATTCTCAAGAGACGAGCTCCCATACATGCACAGCCCTACTCTCATGTATGACAGCTATAGCAGCCATGGCTCGTCGGTCCCTCAAAGCCCCGTCTCGGCCATCATGATCGACCACCAGCGTGCCCCTACCTCATGTCCCAGCCTTGTATACGCTCCATCTGAGCCAAGCTCTAGCCTGGGATCCCACCACGACGGCTTTGAGCACCAGATGACTCATGCAAGACTCCTGAGCGATGCTGATACTCTCAGTGAGTACTTCTTCTTCGACGACTCACTGAGCAGCAGCACTAACTTCGATAAGGCGTACACGAAGTTGAGTCCTTCACCAACGGTCCCGCATCTGCTTCCTTTTGGGCCCCTGCAATTCTGAAGGAAGAGGACGCCGCATCCCACATTCTAGACCACGCCTCGGCCGCAGCAGCCATTGCTGCGGTTGGCCCCTACGGCACCCCATCAATACAAATTAGCCCCGACCTGATTACCAAGATGCCTTTCTTCATGGATTATTATGAAAACATAATGTGTCCATCCATGGTTCTCGTCGACGGGCCCACAAATCCCTACAGGGATCACATCCTCCGCCTGGCTGCTAGCAGCCGAAGCTTGCAACACGCTATCTGCGCTCTGTCTGCGTGCAACTTGAGGATGAAGAGAAAGTTGAGCCTGGGCCAACACGGCAAGGAGTCACCAGAGAGATTCATGTCTGAGCAGGGCGAGCACCAATCAGAAGATCTGCCCTTGACAGAGGAGTACCAACATCGCAACCTCGCCGTCCATCTTCTCAACCAGCAACTCAACGACCCCAACAAGTCATGCCACGATTCCGTCTTGGCGACAATCCTTCTTCTCTGCCACTACCGCATGGTTGAGTCTGGTATTGCCAAGTTCGCAACTCAGTTTGCTGGCGTCAAGAAGATTCTCAGCATGCGCAACTCTGCGCCATACCAAGCCTCCAACGACTCGGCATGGATGGAAGCCATCTTTACCTACTTTGATGCCATTTCTGCTAGCGTGAACGACAGGGAAGCCCAACTCAACCACACTTTCTATGGAGTCTCACCCGATGTCAACTTGCTTCCTGCTGGTGCTGAGAATTGGGTCGGGTGTGACAGGGAATTGTTCAAGACCATCTCCAAGCTTGGTCGCCTCAACCTCCTCTCACAACATCGCTCCGTGTCCACTGCCATTGCTTCGCCCACGGGCCGCTTGAGTGTCCCAAGAGTGTCTTCACCTCTTGGATCTCCATTGGGCAACACCTTCAAGAACTCATCTCAGCTAAGCGACTTCTTCAGCTTGGGCGTCCAGGCTCCTCGTTTCGACGGTGGTGCCTTTGGTCCTCAGATGGATGACGATGAGATCCTTGGCACTGGCCTCTGCTCGTCGCCCACCTATGACGACCAACGCTCGACCTTTTGGCGTGAGTGGAAGGAAGCACGCAACGCTTTGCAGACCTGGGAGTTTGATTCGTCACGCATCACAGCTTCTCTGCCGGGCACTCTTACACCGAGTCAGGTCCGCGACCTTGGCTCTCTATCCGAGGCTTTCCGATACGCAGCTCTCCTCTACACAGAGCGCCTAGCTTCACCCAACGTGCCATCCAGCCACAACAACTTCCGTAACTTGGTCAGCCAAGTTGTCTATTATGCTACTTCCCTCGAGTCTGGCGGTGCTGCCGAGAAGTTCCTCCTCTGGCCTCTATTCGTTGCCGGTAGCGAATGTGTCAATGAGCTTCAACAAAACATTGTACGCAACAAGTGCCGAGACATCATGTCGCGCAGTGGTTACATGAACAACCTATCTGCTATCGAGGTCCTCGAGCGCCTCTGGGCAGGCGATCTTCGGGACAATGCCGCCAGCCCCAACAAGCTTGCTCTACAAACGCGTGGCCCCTTCAACTGGACAAAATGCATCGGCGGGCCAGGCGTTGATGTAGAATGGATCATGTTTTAAATGTTTTATGTCTTTATTTCCTTGCTTCATCTATCATGTATACTCGAAAGAGTAATGTTTGTCTCCCTTTTTCTATGCACAATTGGATTTTTATCTTTATTTCATGCTGGACACCCCCATTTATATACGCAACTTGGTTTGCAACCATCTTGTATACTTTACGGCACGTTTCTGCTTCTTCATGGCTTTTTATGGATCTTATGGGCTCATGGAAATGATGATTATTGTTACTACGGCTTTAAGGCTCTGATACAGGAAAACCCGGCGGTCAACAGGCGGGGAAAGAAAGGGGCGGATATAGGCACGGCGGGAAACATGTTCCAGAAAGAGGTGCATATTTGGGTCGGATTCTTTTGATTTACTGTTCTATTTTCTTGTGCTGGTCTACTGCGCGAATACCCACTACTCTTCTTTTGAGAGCGCTCACACGGTTTTGGATGTAATTATAAAGACTTGCAAAATACCCAAAAGATACTACAAATTGTCTCCAACGTTATGGTACATTCATATGAAAGAACGTGAAACTTGTCCTTGGGAAAGCGGCCAAAACATGTGCGAGTAGCTTGTAAAAATGAGGCTGGATGGATCTATGCAAAAGAACGTCATGCCCAGCCGCAGATGAACGCACGTTCACATAAAATTGGCAACGGAGTGAGTGCTCCACGATGATGCGTAGGCGAGCCGCAGAAGGGGGAGGGGAACGCCACAGGGCACCGAAGCGAACCTGCAAACGTGCGCGCAGCAGCAGCAGCAAAAAAGGCGAGATGAACGCACATGTTCGCTTAGAGAGAGAGAAAGAGAGAGAGAAAGAGAGAGAGACAGAGCCGAGCCAAAACGTGTCTGTATGTCTCCCTCGGCCGAGAGACAGAGTAGACATGAACAAAGAAAGCCAAGCGATTGAAGGGGACCGGGCGGTTAGTGGGGGCGAAAGTGGGCAGACCAAGGACCCTGAAGATCATCGGCTGGTCTTGGCCGAGGTTCTACTGTGTAATACAATCCTGTGATTCTGCAATCATCATATGAAAATATGTAGGACTTGATCATTTTGAATATTTTACAGTCGGTAGTATCGCTTCGATGGAAAAATAATAAAATCAAAATACCCCGATTACATGAAGTTTGAACCCACGTTTCCCAAAGTAGAAAAACGTGGGGTTTCTTGTCATTGGAGAAGGGGATCCAAAGTTTATCGATCTCTGGATCGGAGGGTATGTGCGTGTGCTTGTATGCGTGTACATTGTGCATTAGTCTGGCTGAAAGACGAGGTATATTCCCTATCAAGGCCCCGTCTGTATTGATATCTTGTGCAAAATAAGTTGAAAAGGAAACATGGGATGAATAGGGCTTGCTGCTATAGGCGTGTCTGAGAGAATAAGAGCTCCATACTCTATAACACCCTGAATAGGCCACTGCCTAATCCGGATCGTCACTTTAACTTTTTCATGTTCCCTTGAGATACGCGGGCTGGGATGTGGAGACTTTTTTTGCAAATCCAAAGAAGGGGACCTTCGTTTCCACTTACATGGGCTACCTACAGTACACCCCCCGTTACATTTCCATCAACAGCTTCTTATTCCCATTCTCGCCCTTCTTTCCTTATATTGCCAAGAGAATGGGACGTGCAGTGTAGCAGTAGTATCGCATTGGAGACGAAGACAACAGAAGCCACCACGGAAACAAGTGAAGAACGCGTCAACCAGTCCATGTCCTTGCTGCAGGGCCAAAGTAGTAGTAGTAGCAAGCAAGCCCTAGCCTTTGGCTCACCCAGCGCCAAATATCTTTTGAAGCGTGGGGGTATCGTGTAAACATACACACGGCTGTTGATTATTTGAAAAAATAGTGCCAGGCGAGGTGGAGAGGACAAGAACGAGCAGGCCAAGATCCAGCAATACGTACTACCCACTGTGGTTATGGTGTCTATGATCTACACTACCTGCCTCTCTATACGGGATAGTGAATATATGAGCACATACAAACACACGCGCACATCTCTTTCCCCCCTCCCGTCCACCCACACCCCCCAAATCTATCCTTAGCGGCGGCTTCTATCGACTCTCACGATCTCATGATCTTTCCGTGACGACGTTCTAGAACTCTTACTCCTTGGCGTTGAGGAGGGAAGAGGGGGGTGGGTGGGAAGTACGGGGGCAGGGTCTATCGGGGAGATGAGAGTCGCCTTCCCACCCTCTTACACATACTCTGAATCCTTTGAACGAAAGAAGATGGCGTGAATTATGATTTGCGCTTACAAGCGAGGAAACAATGAACAAGATCCCTTGAGGCCCAATCGCCATACACACAACTCCAAAGCGCAGAGCCGCCCGATGGACGTCGAGCCGGGGGTTGCGGGGTTGGAAAGAGAGTACTTTGGATCTGGGTGTGTGGCTGTAGCAAGTGTTGTGTACTCGCGCAACAGCCGCCGAAACGGGGCTGACGATCATGTTACGGTAAGCGGACGACTTGATGGCTCGCTATTGGTCTGCATTCATTGTTGATAAGACTCGGGTATCGTTCTTTGTTGTCTGTATTTCCTCTTGCCGAGCGCGAGATCAACATCTTGGCCTCACATGTGAAATGAGTCGAGAAACAAGAAAGAGTTGATCTTTAGAGAACCCAGAATCAACGGCAGTGTCGCTTTGACTCTCTGTTCGCGGGGCTGACTATTCTTGGAGTCTTTCCACTCTCTGGCTGGTTCATAAACCCCTGCCAAAGGAACCTGCTCAGAGATGATAGTGCGGTGCCATCACTAATGTACAATGAGCCGCACTCCGAGACTACCTGAACAACCTTGGTTATAGTGGTAGTAGTGGTAGCCTGAACTGCTGCACCAAGACACGACAAGGCTACCTTGAGTACCGTACGTGCAACTGCCATAGGGTAGCAACAACTACTAGGTAATGTAAGGTAGGTTAGCTAGCATGTCCCCAAGGCTAGACAGACATGTACTAAAGATGCCAATGTGAGAGAGACCTCGGGAGTGTGTGTGTGTGTGGGGTGAGACATGTGTATGTTAGTGCTATAGTGACATTAGCAAATGTGTAAGGAACCAACATGGATGATACAAATACAAAATACACAAAGATAAAGAAAAAGACTAAGAGAGAGAGCAAAAAAAGAGAGAGAGAGAGAGTAACTAAGAGAGAAGGAAAAGCTTGGCACTGCACCCAGCCCAAACCTGCAGCACCAAGAACGGGGTCCCGCAGCCAGGTACATTGACCATAAATTATACGCTATCGGCCACTACCGAGCAGCATGCCATTCAGGGTGGAGAGCATGGGCAAGGCAAGCAAGCAGAACAGAAGCTTGGCCTTGCTTGTTGCATGCGGTAGGTACGTCGCTAAGCGTTAGGCGATCAACCGGCTCTGGATTGAGTTTGACAGGGGGGGGGGCCTGGGGGGAATGATGGATCTTTCCATGTCCCCTGCCCTGCCCGGCACTAAAGTAGTGTTGGTGCTCTCTGTGGAGATGTCCTTTTTGCAGGGGTTCAAATCTGCGCTAGCTTAGCGTCCGATATGTAGACAGGGTAGCCAAAAGAGGGACTCTGATTCGTTCGTTTGGGGCTGTTTACTGTTATATTCCGCCGTTGACACACCCCTCCCTGGCTGGCAGGTCTTCGGCTACCCGTTGTACTATGGTATCGGGTGTAAATAAAATACCCCTTGTTATATACCAGTGGGGACTGGTCCATGCTGCACACTACACCGATTTGGGTGTGGTGTGCATTTGATATATTTCTCGTCACATCGTTTTATTTCCCAACGTTACTAACTTTTTTATTTATTTTTAATAACGATAATAATAACGATAAAACGCGGACGCCTTACAAAAACGCATATAAAGCAGTTAACGGAATTAGAACGTAAAAAGGTTCGTACCCTTTTCTTCGAAGGTTATTATATATAAAAAAATATCGAGAAAATTACCGGATTTTATCGATCCTAAATTAAGCGGGCTATTTACGATAAATTTGCCGTTAAGCAGCGCTCGAAAGCTCCCTTTAAAATAACCCTTAAGCAAAAATAATAGCTAATTGCCTTTATTATTAATAAAAAGCGATTTCGATTTATATCGTAGCTTAAGCTTATTTTTATATTCCTCGGTAGGATTTTTAGTATTTATACCGTACGCTCGACCTTTCGTTGCTACGGGTTTAAGCGCTACGTAGCCCGAAAAAAGCCTCCGTTATCGGACGAAGCTAAACGTCGACGAAAGGCTTAGGTAAAATAGCACTAATATTAAACGATCGAGCAATAATCCTAAATTTTATAAACCGACGAAACCTAAATAATTAAAGGCCGTTATCGTAAAGCGTATATAACGCGATAAGCCGACGAAACCTATTATAAAAATTATATTTTAGAAAAACGGTAACGCAAATAAAATTAAATATTTTAGGGCTATTTTTTAAAAGTAACCGGTAAAGGCCCGTATTTATTTTAGGAAAAAAACTAAGGCACGATTATAAGCAAGATATATCGAGCTTATACCGTCCTTTTAATCGATAAATAAATACGATTTTGCCGCCGTAATTCCCGTAAAAATTTAGTATTAATATAAAACGGTACGAAAGCCTATTCGTATTATAATATAAAAAAGAATCTTTAAAATCGTAGTATTTTTATTATTAATTAGCCCTTTTATTTACCGGATTTAAACCCTATCAAGGCTATATAAAATAAAATAAAAGACTATATCGAAAAAAACTACTAATATAACGAGAATCCATCGTACGATCGGCTTTATCGCTACGTTCGAAAAGCGTGGGATTTAATTACGGAGGATTATTTACGGGAATTATTTGCGACGATGCCGCAGCGCTGTTAAAATATAATCGCCGCTAAAGGTAGTGTAACACATTAATAATGCAGTTAATTCAACTCAATATAATATAATACAATTACCACTTACATCGAAAAGATTCTACGTTATAACCGGATCACCATATACAAACCACGCTAACCTAGTACGGCATAAAACGGTGGCTATGGCCCAGAACCCAGTTCCCACCTGTACACGTGAGGGGTGATTTTACTTGCCCATCATACCATAGTATCATCGCCCGTTTGGGGGTTGCAAGCAGAGAGGAGCCGCGGCCGCAGGACATCGTCGGCTCAAGGGTTTGAGAGAGGTAAACCTGACCGACGCCCCAACGGGGCTTGGCGTCAGAGGGCGCAATGCGGTCATTTTCCTTTACGAAGAAGAACCCAAACAAGTATAATAGTCGGGAAATACACGTGATGCGCTGCCATGCGACGAAAAGAAGAAGAGCTGCATGTTCGTTCGCCGCCGCCAGCACGTGCTAGAGGGGCCGCGCTTGTTCCTTGTTGTGCCATGGCTTGAGCGTCAAACTCTCGCGGAGATTACACGTGTTTGAGACTTCGGAGCTTTGAGAGAGAATACCCAACTGAGTAACCACGATGTCAGCGAGAAGAGGAGTGTATGAGGAGTATTATACCATAGCGGCGACAGGCTTTGTTGCAGCCTCCAATCAGTATGTACGGGCATATTCGGCCGGAGCAAGAAGAAGCAAAGGAACAAGCCGCAGCACATGTCAGAACCCGCAAGTTACCAATGCAATAAGATAACTTTGTGGATCTCGAGTATACTGGGTAGAAGTTCGTTTGCGAACCGAGAATTTTGATGAGTAAGCGGTTGGGCGTTCCTGGATAGTGGCTGACGGACAAGAACGCTAAGCCACAAAATGCTCGAGACCGCACAGCCACATAATTGCATAAAGCTTATCGGGCCGCTATTCTTATCGAGTTGCTATCAGAACCCCTCGATAACAAAAAATTTGGGCGGGTCGGGAACCACTGACAAGTTCCCAGCGACGAACAAGCAGCGAATCTGGTGAAAGAGCATCGTGACTTATTCGACTGATGCCGGCGTAGTCGAACGAACGAATCGCATCACGAGACATTAACCTACTTCTGTCTCCAACCTACCAAGCATCAGTAAACACAAGACATATTGTTGCGTCACAACACTAGACATCGAGACCATGGGACGTGACCTGCAGAAGCGCAAGAGGCGCTCGTCGAGGCCCGCCATCCGCCAGCCCTCATCACGCCTCAGCAAGCTGCGCAACCCCATGGGCAACGACATTGTGGCCAAGAACTGGAACAAGGACGAGACCCAGACCCAGAACTACCGCCGTCTGGGACTCGTGTCGAGATTGCAGCGCCCCACGGGCGGCGCCGAGCCCGACTACAAGAACGCAGGCCAGGGCAAGAAGCCCAGCCAGCAGCCCGTCGACCACTTTTCCATCCAGGGCACGGGCGTCAGCGGAGGAGCGGGCGGTAGCAATGGGGTCGTGACAGAGGTCCGAGTTGAGCGCGACGCCAATGGCAAGATTGTTCGGATTCTAGGCAGCGCCGATGGCAAGAGGCGGCGGGATAACCCGCTCAACGACCCCTTGAATGAGCTGGACACGGACTCGGAGGCCGAGGATGAGTTTCCCGACGACGGCGAGACGTGGGGTGGCATCGAGGACACGCGGACCGAGGTCGTGCGACAGCTCGAGGAGGAGGCGTCCCGGCCGCGGGAGAAGAAGCCCCGGACGCAGAGCCAGCGTGAGCGCGAATGGTTGCAGAGCCTTGTCGAGGCTCACGGCACCGACACAAAGGCCATGGCTCGCGACCGCAAGCTCAACCCCATGCAGCAGACCGCGGCCGATATTGCGCGGCGGTTACGAAAGCTCGAAGGCGAGGAGTAAAGGGAAGAAAAGAAAAGGTCGGAAGAAGAAATTTAGGTCGATCCAGTCGAGGGAATCCGCATTAATATGGCGTTTCGGAGTTGGCTTGAATATACAAAAAAGACAAAAGAGAGTTTTTCATGGTGTTGTTCGTGGTCCATATCAGCATCGGCCTCTTCCATTACCCATTGTCGAATACCAAACTCTTGACGTTCCTCCATTTGTTGTCGACCTGTTTTCATCGTGTGTCCTCCATCTTTCGTCGAATACCCTGGTCTTCTCGGGCATCTACAGCAGTATCCAAGGCTCAATCGTCTCAATGACCATTGCATCGGTGTGGCATGGACTTTATATATACGCACATCTACCACTACCTAGCCCGTCGTAAATACGATCAGGGAGCCATGCTCGTCCACGCAAGACCACGCAAAAAGCATCCATGCAGCTCCTTGCTCCGAGGAGAGATCGGTGATAGACCAATGCTCGTCGTCGTCGTCATCCCTCCCCTTGTTCCTTCTTTTGTCTCCGATGGCCCTGGCTGACAAGACGCATACGGAGAATTATGTTCCTTGCTCAGTCATCCGCTGCCTCACCGTTTTCCTGGCTTAATAAGATCTCTTGCCCCGAATCCCGTTCCAATAGTCTGCTCAGTTGCTGCAAGTCTTCCTGGCCTTTGTGTGGTCGCGTGGCGTTTCCTCCCCCGGTTTTTGCGGCTCCCGGCTCCCAGAAACCGGGCAAGCATCAACGCAAGCTCGCCGAAACAGGCAGGTGCCACGCAACCCGTTCACGCACAAAGGGGAAAAGGCCTTGCTGTGAACCCTGAATCTAACGACTTCTTATGGCGCAATATTTAGAACAAATATGAGGTGCAATTAAGGTTCGTGCCCTTGCTTGGGATGCCGTTGAGCCTCAAGACTCGTTTTCCATAAATTGTTCAACCTCTCGGCGGCACGGTTAGCCCCTAGTGCTACCCGTCCTACCATGATCATTGCTTCCCTGGGCCGTATATATTTAGATCAAGAAATCGTGTTACTGCGATTGACTATATAATATGCTGTTCTGGCCATTGATTATGATAGAATAGTATATATGGTATGGAATTCACACAAGACTACCTAAGTAGCAGGGGTTGGGGCACCTCGTACATACAATAACAAGGTCGCTCATATAATCAAGCTGAATACACCCAAAACACCAATTTCCCATCCCGAAAAAAGCAAATGCATATAACCGTAACGTTCCCGGTCCGACAAAAGGAATGAAATCGAACTGCGATTCCCATCGGACCGATTTCCATAGCTCATACAATGCTCTCTTGTCAAGCAGTGTTTTCAAAAAAGAAAACAGGGAGAACAAAAAATGCAAATGTCTATTTCATGCTTTCATGAGGTTTCGGAGTTTACACCAAACTGCCATTATTCAGCAACCTAATGTAACGTCCGGTCATAGTTTCCAGTAGGGAACTGCGCAGGCCTTCCATCATCGTAATCCTCCGCCGAGGGCGGAGCGTAAATGTGCGGCCCACTGCTGGCGTCTGGCCGCAAGCCGTAGCCGGCACTGTAGGGGTCGTTGGCAGGCGAGGTGCTGTGCGCCCGGTAAGGATCATTGGCGGGCGACGTGCTGTTTGCCCGGTAGGTGTGGTCGTTGTAGGGATTCTCGTGAATGGGCCGCTGCGTCGTGCTGTGGTACTCGGTCTCGCTGTCAAACATGGGGCGCCCGGCGCCGTACGAGTCGGCATTGTAGGGGGCGCCACCGATGCCGTGGTCATCATTGTCATGGTCATCGGCATGGATGGGCGCGTAGGCCTCCTCGTCATGGGGTGCCATGGAGAAGGCGGCCTTGTCTGGGTCAATGTTCTGGTGACCGCCCTTGCGCTGGATGTTGGGATAGCCGGGCAGTACACCGTGGAACTGGTAGTACTTGAGCGTGTAGGCGCTGACAAAGGTCGACAGGGCCCAGAAAAAGAGCTCGAAAAAGGCCAGGCCCACAATCGCCTTGCTGATGTTGCAGCCATCACCGCAAGAGTTGGCCGTGTTGTAGGCGGCCTGACTGGCGAAGGCCGACAGCCAAAAGATGGCAAAGACGCAGTCGAATACCAGCATGGCATGCGGGTTTGCAATGAATTGTGTTCGTTTCCACCGGGGTGCCATGATCAGGTAGACGGCAGCAGGGAGGGAGAGAAAGCACTGTTTAGAGGAGAGCGCACAAGTCAGTAACCAAGTCCGTAGTGTTTGTTACCCAAGGTAGGGCAGAACGGGGGGTTTTCGTCTTACCAGACCAAACGGCCAACCATTGTTGCCGTTTATCACGGCATTATCCGCGCGGAATAGAATGATCTCGAGGATGAAAATGACAAAGCCCAACAGAATCTGCATCGAGTGGAAGCCTAGCTTGACGCCAGGCACATAGTCGGCATCCCACTCCATGTTTTCGAAAATGCCCATCAAACGACGAAGCTGCTACTGTGTGCAACAAGTTCGGGCGGTGTGTCGCAGGCGGCTAAGTATATAGGCGACCTTTGGATATGAAGAGGTCCGACCCAGGCAAAGAGGATGTAATTTGTACAAGAGCAATAAGATGTTTGTTGTCGCTGTTGAGAGCCCGGGGCTGAGGTTTTGGTGTTTTGCCCAGCTTTTAGGGGTTCAGACCTCGAAACACGGCACCGGTTTGCAAAGCTCTTTGGTGCTACTACTGTTGGCAGTGCAACGCCTATCAGCTAAGGTCAATCCGTCGAGGTAAACTGGGGCCTGCGCTGTGCTGGTGCTTGGTGCTGAGCTGTAGCTGCAGGTAAGTTTAGGTCGTCGGGCTCCTTTGGGTTTTTGGGGCTGGCCGCTGGAGTAAGCACAGGGACAAGCGTCGCGCGTGAGAACTCTAAAGATGCAAGAGTAAGAAGAATATGGTTTGCGAAAGACTCTTGATTGACCCGAATTTGGAATTGTCAAGAAGAAATCAAAAAGTGTGAAGTTGTTCCCCTTCTTGTCATTCTTTTGCTAAAATTTTTATTGCATCTCTCTCCTCCCTCCCATAATAACAGGCTGACTCGTTGAGGATTTCCCCCCTCCGTCCAGCCGCTTGGCTTATTATGACGCGCGTTATGGGCTCCGTCTCCAGTTGTTCTTTTTAAAGCTCAGCCCTGGCGAGCGGCTACCGTGATTCGCTGCTTTGGCATTATCCATGCTAAAGTCCCCGGTTTTTCCCTGCAAAGCCACTCACCAAGAGCTGCCTGACGCCTGTTGACATGAAGCTGCGCCACGAACTCGAGAGCGATGTCGAGGTCCGGTGGCCAAACAAAGCAACAAGGGAAACAGGGAACCCAAGTTGGGCGGAGGGATAATGGTGAGATGGATGAGGCGGCACACTCTTCCTTCATTGGAGAGTTTGCGCAGCTCACTGACCAAGCCTACTTGCACTGACTGCGCTTGTCTAATTCGCAAACTCGCATCGCGACATTTTTCGTTGTCGAATCGATGCGTCTTGTTTTGATGCGAAAGCCACAAATGCGTAGCATCAAAGATCCACATTTCTTGTGTCAATTGGCGACAGACGGTCCTAGATCCAAAACATACCAATGATGAATCCGGTCCACCAACGACGACGACGTATTTAGGCACGAAATCAATTGCAAATCCCTTGTTTATGAAAGAACCATGGTCCTCGTCAAGGTCATTCATTCATGTGGCCACTCTGGACACATCATGACTTGTTCATGTAGTATTTGAGAGAGCGATTCAGTTGTGATCTGCCAATGGCTGACGTATCGTTGCTACCATTGCTCCATATTCGTAACCAGCAGGAAAACAGGATCCGCAGTCAGTGCTTCCACTCCAAATGCCGTCACCCTCGCACTGTCCAGGGGCCGCCCGGCTATGTGCAACCGGGAGAAAGACTCGCTTTTCGGGTCGGTGCTTCGGTGTCCAACTCATTCACGACCGTGTAATGTTCGCGGTTGGCTGCAGATTTGAAGCATTCCGTATGTCGGGGACATCCTATCTCATTGCCGATTTTCGGCTTTGTAAGCGCCGATTCGGTCTCCACCTCGGGGCTTTATGCAGGTAGCCGGAGGAGTGATCTGACATTTTAGCACGCCTTTTTCTCGTGATACCAACAGCGACTGCGGAAAAACAAGTCAACTACAGAGCTTATATAGTATTGGATTGCCGGCTTATTCTCCCTGGCACTGTCGCGGGAAAATTGCGAGAACGAGCCATTGTGGTTGGGTTTGGTTGCATTGGCAGACAAGCCGCCTTCTCATTGGTGGAGAGACCATTCTGTCACAGACTTGATACGCGCATCTGCAGAGCTCAGGAGGCGGATTACCTCAGCTCAAGGGTCGTTATCATTATTATTATTTGAATTGTTTTGCGTCCCGTCGTCGACTTGGCCGATTCCTCACCATGCCTTCAGTTGGCAGTGGACGAGAGTCGTCAGCTGCAGCAGCCACTCCTCACGATGAGACGACTCCCTTGCTGCGAGACGGCGACAGCAATGCTGCTATCCCCGCAGAACAGTCGCAGACCCCCAACGAGAATGAGGAGCAGGTCGTGATCGTCGAAGAGATCACTGGTATCAAGCTTTGGCTCATTCTCTGCAGCGGATGGATGGGTGTTTTTCTAGGCGCTGTAGACGCCTCCATTATCGCGACTCTCTCGGCTCCCATTTCCAGCGAGTTCAAGTCTCTCAGTCTGCTATCATGGCTGGCTACAGCCTATCTGATTGCCAATGCGGCATGTCAGCCCATTAGCGGCCGCTTGACCGACATCTTTGGCCGCGGCCCGGGTCTGGTTTTCAGCAACTTGTTTTTCGCTGCCGGAAATCTCATATGCGGACTCGCCCAGAACGAACATGTCATGATACTGGGTCGGGTGGTAGCCGGGATCGGCGGTGGCGGGTTAATGTCCATCACTACCTTCTTGGCTACGGATTTGGTGCCTCTCCGGAAGCGAGGTATCATTCAAGGCATCGGAAATATCGCCTATGGCTCCGGAGCCATGTGCGGAGGCGTCATCGGAGGCTTGCTCAACGACTACACAAGCGGCGGGTGGCGTCTCGCGTTCTTCATCCAGGTGCCCCCGGTGTTGGTGTCCGCATGTCTGGTGGCCTATCTGGTTCGCATCCCTCCCAAGGTCTCGAACAAGTCTTACCTGGCCCGTATCGATTTCGTCGGTGCATTTCTCATCATTGTCTTCCTCGTTCTACTCCTTCTCGGGCTCAACGCCGGCGGAAACCTCGTGCCATGGACACATCCACTGCCTCTGACAACCATTCCGCTCGCCTTTGTTGCCGCCTTGGGCTTCGTCTGGTGGGAGGCGAGAGCCGCACAGCCGATCATTCCTGTTAGGCTACTCCTCCGTCGGACGGTCTTTACAGCGTGCATGACGAATCTCGTTACGACCATGGCCAATATGATGGCCTTGTTCTATAGTCCACTATATCTGCAGGTACGCGGCGACTCCGCGACTCAAGCGGGTCTCGTCATTCTCTTTGCCCCCATCGGCATCTGCATTTGCTCCGTGGGCAGCGGGTACCTGATGAAAAAGACCGGGCGATATGTCGGTATTGGTATCCTTTCGGTCAGTCTACACTTGATACACGTCGTCATTCTAACTACTCTGAATGAAACGACGCCGAAATGGCATCTCATGCTGGCCTTTTTCCTGCTTGGTTCCGGCTATGGCGCCATGTTGACAATTACGTTATTGGCTTGCCTTGCTGCAGTGGATCATGCTGACCAGGCCGTCATTACTTCCGCCACCTACGCCTTCCGGTCTGTGGGAGGTACAGTAGGCGTGACTATAGCGTCGACAGTTTACCAAAACATCCTCAAGACGCAGCTCTGGAACCACTTTGGTCATCTGCCCGATGCCAGCGTTGAAATTCCCAGAATTCGGGATGATCTCAACGAACTCAAACATCTACCCGAGGGGTGGCCAAAGTCAGATGTCATTGCTGTCTTTATGGAGGCCTTCCGGGGTGTATGGTTCACGGCTTTGGGAATGGTTCTTCTTGGCCTGATCGCCGTGAGCCTCATGAAACAACATACTCTCCACTTGACGCTATCCCGCTCCGAGCGGTCTTAACTGCTTGTCTTAATATCTTGTCAAGGACAAGGAGTTGTTCAAGGCCTCGAGGGGGGAGAAGTTCGTAAAGTATCTATCATGTACCTATATCTGTGAGGGACCGACTATAGTTCATGGGCGGCTCTGAGAGGATTATACAAGGATCATTGCATCATTAAACTGCAGTCAACTGCGGGCTGGACCAGTAGATATCTTAGAAACCCCCGTGGACTCAATATATGTCCGACACCTGTGGAGTGAACTGGCCAAGCTGTCAGTTCTTCTAGAAAGCTTCCATGCCGGCACATTAATACAGGGTCATTATAGACTGCTATAGTCGTCCACCCCACACCCCCCATCTTCTTTCTCTCTTGTGCGTGCCTGTGCATTTATGCAAGGGCCAGGCTTCTTCCTCTGGCGGACTCTGGCTTGTGCAGGTGGGAAGAAGGTTAACTAACCGAGCATGTCACCCAACCGACAATCGCTGTTGTCAATCTTGGTTGCAGCGCAGGTCGTCCGAGTGGGTCGATTGTACCCCCGGCCGCGCGTCCCGAATTGTTCCCAACTGCCGTTCCGGGAATGTAAAACGCCGTGACTGGTCGAAACAAAACCGGAGCCACCCCAGTCACACACACACACACACACACGCACTCACTCTCTCTCTCTGTCTTTCCTCACACCCCCTTCTGAAGCTGTCAGAAGCGTTAATAGTGTGGAGAATCAACACTGGGGCACCACTCTGCGACCACTCTCATCCTTTCCTACTCGCTCTCCCTAAACCCCCTTGCACAAAGGACAAGGCATCTGCCCGACAGACGACGATGGTACGCTGGACAGGCACAAGCTTTATCTCGCATCTCGTTATCTATTCGCTAGTCGTAAACAGGGACAGGCCCTCTTTGTGTTCCTGACAAGGTGAAGAAGGATAAATGATAGATGTGTACAGCCCTGTCTCGGTAAATATTATGACACCATCGCGATCATCAACGGGTTCCTACCAGCCATATCATGGTAGCAGCCTCGATCGACCTTACTTTACCCCACTCCATTGCCAAGCCTACTGGGGTGTGGTTCGGTTGCTTGAGAAGAAAAAAGTCTTGTGCCTAGCCTACTATACAACATGTGATTATAGAGTTGACAGGCATGTCGGAAACTAGCCTCAGGACCACCACACCTAATCTCTATCTTTCTTTCAACTGTCCGTACCCCATCCCGATTCCAAAACACCCCCGGTCGTTTCTATAGTCCTATATCCCACCCCTCAACATGTGATATTGCCCACTCAACTCGAGAGCTCGCCCAGTCAGATGCACCATTCCCAAAACGTTTGGCGTTCCTGTTTGCAGAGTCGATCTATTGTCGATATGGGATTGCAGCTCGTTAGAACTTAGCACATCTTCCATTATAGGGCATTCCCCATATCGCCCGAATGGAAAAAAAAGAAACACCCCCCCTCCCCCCTCTGTCTCTCCAACTGCATCGCTCAACAAATTCTGGCCGTACTTCTCGAGGCGCCTCCAAGGCATGAATTCTGACGTGGTCTCGGCCTGATGTTTCTCCCCGGATCATGATCCTAGGCCCGAGGAGAGAGCTTCACTGAATTTTTGGTTGAGAATGCGGGGACACTGAATGTTTCCCACTGCATCTCAAGGGGCATCTCCTCCGAGGGGCGATGGTTCATCACATCAAGAGGCAAATGATCTTTCTGATTTTTCTTAGTCATTGAATCGAATAGATCTGTCAAGATAATGGACAATAGGCTTCCCCCCCTCTTTTTTCCCCATCTCGGTCGAGGTCATTATAGGCAAGGCTGCCTCGATTGTGTGGCTAGACCTGGGCAATCATTACTCTCTAGAGCCTCGCCTGCAATTTTACTTGTTGCAACGCGAAGAGACAGTTTGACCGTATTCTATGGAGATCAAACTCGAGGGGGAACGATTAATGAGAAGTACTACAGGCGGTGAGAATGCAATAAAGTTGTCTAGACGCAAGGCAATGGCTATGAACACATGATCTTGTTGCCAATGCTAAAGTTCAGACGAAACAGCTTACGAAAAGGCTCGTATATCTGAATAGTAGTGGCTTCTCATCATGACCTCATACCATTCACGACTTGACTTGGTAAGATGGCGTGCTATGTGATGCTCTTGTGTGATTTTGCACCTCGGTGACTCTATCATGATTCGTGGGTTGTGATGAGCGCTCACTCTATGAGGCTCTGTCGAGAATTATCCAAGTTCTTGCTTGTTTGCTCATATAGCCTACACTATGGGTAAACCAAGTTCTTTCAAGATATTAGTGCTCAGCATCAAGTATCTCGGCTCATCTCAAAATTGCAAATTCATCACGTAGCTACGTATTAATCATGAAAGTTATAAGAGTTATTATGTATACGTGACATGTCTGCACAAAATGCACATGGATTAATTACATGTTCAAACGAGATGATCTAAAAGGTCAAATCATGAATATCTACTTTTGAGGAACGACTACTGCTTGTTTCTCACCTGCTCATCATGAACTGGCTGAATTGGACGTCGGCGTATTCTCCGGTCCAGACTCGCGAAAGTATGCATATTCCTGCTCGATAATCTCCCTCTCCACGGCCTCATAGCACGCGACCAGTTGAGCCTCGAGATCTGGGTTGGCGCGCGCAAAACGCTGCAGCGTCGTTCCCAGGACCTCGATATCGTGCTCGCCCGCAGCCAGCTGCGTGCGGTACTCGCGGCAGTCGTCCTCGTACTGCTGCAGCAGCTGGCTGTGACACCGTGTCGGTGCCCTCGGGCACGAACACATCCACTGGTCGGCGTCTTGGTCCAGCTTGCGCTTGCGGTGGTGGTAGCGGTTCTGATCATGTTGGTCTTGCTGGGGCCGAGGAGGAGGAGGACCTCGTTGTGCAGTGTGGTTATAGTTGACTCGTTGGCTCTTGGGTCCGGTGGGAATGTTGCGGATTTCCTTGTCAAACTGGCTCTGAAAGCTTGGGCGTGGTGGTAGATCATGTCTGGGTCGCAGTTCTGCTATAGGATCAAAGAGATGAGTCAATTTCTTAAAGCGGTTATGGTAGTTTGGGTCAAAGTTCTTGCCCTTGTAACCACCCCGATTGACTCTGCCGCCAGTGTTTTCGGTGTTCTTCCAGTCCCCGGAAGATTGATTGTGGTTGGAAGCCGACTCTGGTCCTGTACCTTGGCCATGATGGATGGACTTGTGATGTGGGTTGAAGTTCTTGCCTTTGTGACCGCCATGGTCATTGTTGACACCTGACATACTTCTGGTGTCAAGGTGGCAAGACTGGGAAATCGATACTGATTATCTTTACGAGTCCCTGTATATTGATTTGAATTATGATCTTCCTATAATTCCTGGACCTTCAAGGTTGGAAGAGTCTGCCGGTACCCATGAGACATATTTATGGGTGTGAGACAATCCTCTTGTTCGTCATCAGCTTGTATAGGCGTTTGACATTTGACAAAGCTCATCCAGTAGTTTATAATAAAGGACAATCAAAAGGTCATTGTCAAATACTACGAAGCTCCAAATTTTGTTTCTTTGTTTCTTGACATCTATCAACAATGGCGATACGTCGCTACTGAGGCGCTTGTCATTACTATTGACCCTTCAATGACGGTTACTGGCTCAACTTGCACTTGATGGACAGCTCTATCAATGCCTTGCAAAGCATGAAGAAGTCTAGAACGATCATGGCGAAGTCCAGCAACGAGTTCCCAATCTCAACACCAGCATTCAAGTAGGCGAGCCTTGTGCAGTGACCTTGGCACATCCCTAGGATCTTATACTTTCGGATGGCAGGCAAGCGAGAATCGAATCAATAAATATTACTAAATTAAATCAAGTTGGTTATGTTTATACATTTCATGAATGATTGATCAATCTCAAAGTCACCAAAATATCAGAACAACATATCGCTTTATGGCCAAGGTCTTCTGAACTGAAAACAAGACGTTTATGGCACAGGTAAATTACAAGATATTGTAGATTGGCTGGCATTCGCGAAGTCTCTGAACCTGCCTATCGATGCTACCAAGCGGTAGGTAGGTTTGTCACCATAAGTTCAGATCCTCTACGACTCCGGATTTAACAGGCCTGCCTCGCTCCTACTGATATGCACACAAATCAGATTGATGACGGATGAAAGGTGTTTCTCACATAGTCCCAAGATACTCTTGTTCGAAACAGGCCAAAAGGGATCAAAATACGAGGGTAGATCGAGGATGAGCTCTAGCATTGGCATCAACTCTTGTAGCTTTGAGTGTCAAGTGACTCGATGCTTCTGGCCATTGATCAGATACTCAGAGGTAGTCAAATTTTCGGGGCCATATTTTGTCTGCTTCAATGGCTATTATGATTTGAAACGCCAACGAAACGGAAGTCTCGATAGAGCAACAGGACAGGAAGAGCCACGAATCATCTTTCTCCATTTTCTTTTAAGAAAGAAAAAGGAGAAAGGGAGAGAAGAAAGCAAAAAGAGAAAGAGGAAGAGAAAAGAGGAGAGAAAAAAAGAATCCGACGACTTGAATATCACAGATTTTGCGGAAATAACATTGCAACTTGCAGAAAGAGTCGGAGCATGACAATTTTCTGCATAACCTGAACGTTGGACTTGTGGTCGTCACTCATGTTGATTCCTGAAAATTGGCTATCGTATCATCTGGAGTAGGCAGATTTACTCGCTGCTAAAGCACCTGCCCAGTAGCAACTTCGCGCCTGCGGCGGTGTCTCTTTTCAATGCGGCGGCAGGTGCAACACAGACATATCCCACAACTCGAACTTTTCTCATTGTCATCTACCAAAAACAGCCGTCAAACACAATCTTGTGAAGCTGTCAAACAACAAGTTTACCTGATTGAGATGAGTTAACTAACTCGGAACCTCATCGAAAATGGCAGACCAACATTCATTCATCAGAAATGGATGGAAGACCTGGATCGAGTACGACCGCCCCGAGCTACACGACAGAGTTGGCTACCGAGACTGGCTCATGGCCTATGAAATTCCATCCCCTGGCAGACCTTTCGCAGAAGATGCACTAATCAGCGCAGTAGAAAGAGGTCTACGTGATTTCCAAGCGTACTGGCCTGGCAATGCCAAACTCCGCAAATACGTGAGAGAGCGCATCACTCTTGCGCTGCGCAGCAAAGACCTCTCGTTGAGCCGCGTTGTCTACCTCATGACAACTTGGGGTTGCGAACCTTCTCTGGCAAAGAATTGGCTCCTTCAAGGCCCTCAGGGTATAGACTGGTGTGCAAAGGCCTGTATATGGCTGTTGATGGTGAGATATACGTCCCTCATCGAACCAACCTTGGCACGCTTTGTCCTGATGTTAATTCTTGGGTTAGGCTGCCTTCCCTTTACGTTCCTCTGACCCCTGTTACCATGGTGAACTCGATGAGCAGATTCTAAATGAGGGTTTGCATCACAATGAGTGGCAGAATCAGTGCAAAAGGGTTGAGGTCCAGCAGCAGAACCGTGTCCGAATAGCTCTTCTGCCCCCTACTAAGTCCTGGGAGATTCGATCCTGGAGGATGATGGCACTTTGGAGGGCTCAGAAGCTCGAATGGTCTGGTACGCGTTCCAGCAGCAACGGCTTGCTGATGGGTTCCTTCAAGGATGCTGCTGCAAAAATTACCATGTTGGAGTTCGGCCTGGACGCCGACAGCGGCGACTCTGATGCCATCCTACTCCAACAGTTGCTCGTTATCGACCCCGCCCATTGGCAAGAGTTTATGGAGGTCGGTCTCAGAGCTGCGCGGCACAAACATATTGGCTGACCACGCCACAGATGAACGTTCGAGGCGAACTAACTATATATCATCTACTCAATGACCGGCCAAGAGAGATTTGCTACTTACCAGCTCAAATACTTGTACCTCATGTCAAACAATACAGGCAGGCCCTGGAAGGGGCTGATCGCGATGGAGCGCTTTCGGGACTCATCAAGCACATGCGACAGTTCCATCATTGCGGCAACATATGTTTCACGAAACCAGGCGAGGTCGAAGCAATCTTGATGACCTTTCACGAGACCGGCGCCCCGAGACATCCCGACTGCGCCGACATCGACGTGCATGAGCTCGAGTACGATGTTTCCGATTGCGCTCCAAATTGTCCCCGGGCTCGCTCGACTGGAAACACCACATGGGATTTGATGTTATGGGAGGGATGTTGCGCCATTGCGTGGCGATGAGGAGACATTGAACCGACAGGTGCGAACAGGGAGTTGTAGGATGAATGAGAACGTCGGTACTATTTGCAACATGGCATTTCTGGAATCTCACGACATGGCATATTGCACCAATGATCAGACAATCTATGGCAATGGCCGAACACATGGACGAATACAAGCCTGCGTCATGTCATCTACCAAGTCAAGCCAGGCCGTCATACAGTCAGTCACTTCAGAAAGCCTAGGCAAGGATGACAACGCCAGTATTGCGGGCAACGAGTCTTTCATAACTAGGACAAAAAGACGAGGCAGAGAAGATTGAAATGGATGTGTAAGAATTTCATTTAGAGATAATTGTAGCCAACTCTGGAAAGATAAAAAAGAATATTTCCTGATTGAACCAGGACCATTATGTGCGCTGATCGGGACTCGAACCCAAAGCTAAAGCAATTCTCTTTATAATGGGAAGCTTTAATGTTACCCTTACACCATCAGTGCTGATGATTACGGCGATTATTCGGGGCTCGTTTATGAGCCAATATATGTCATCATTGACATGCTGCGGGGTGTGCAGTAGTGTATATGCTGTGCCTCGCCGAGGTTTGAGATTGGTATAAAGAATACGGAAAGAAACAGGTGTAGTATATCCAGGGCCTTGTGAGTATAGTATATTTGGATGGAGTATGTTATAGTCGGGAGCTAAATACTGTGGAATCCAGGAAAACCACTATATTGAGAGTATGAAAGGCTCAAGAAAGAAAAAAGTTGAATGAAACGAAAAGTCAAGTCAGGGCCTGCAAAAATTGTGATTTGGGCACTAATAGAACCCAAGGACCCCTGCGGCCCACGAGTCTTGACTCGTACAAACACATGCTCTCCAAAGTATGTCATAGAGTGATCATGTTCATAATTCGAAACGTTATTAGCATTTCTAAGAGGCTAACTGGGCATATCTGGGTGCTCTCTGTAATAATTCCCAAGCAACGCAGAGACGGCACCAAGTTCTGTACAAGAATCTGGTTGCAGTAGGCGAATATACCGTTTTGGTCCGCTTCTATGAGTAGTCGTTAGTACAACCCTCCGCTCGATGAATATAAAGAAGGGATGATAATCAAAAAAGTATCCATCAAATAGAGGTTCTCACAAGAGGAATAATTGATACGTTGGTGAAGAAAATAATAAGGGAGTATTTGGGACCATAAAACTGTTCCTTGTTCCCCAACACCTGCTCAAGAGCTCGTAGTACGAAACCGACCGTAGCCCTCGAATCCAGCAACCGATTGCTTTACCAGTAAGCTCAATAAACCACCACAAACAACGTAATCCAGAAATATTTCAAATACTTGTTATTGGAAAGAAATTTTCTCTGTAAGAATTAAAAAAACAAATTGAGCTGCAAATTCATAGATCACTTGAATATACTGAATTGAAAACGGTGCACTTCAAGCAGAAATTTGGAGAGACGGCCGGTTTGCTGCTCAACCTGCTTTGGTAGCTAGGTTAGGTGATTTTCTGTCGTGCCCACTTGCATCCCACCTTGGAAACGAAACCCACTAGCCGCAACCTCAAGTTAGCTGACCTCACCTCAAGAAGCTCCCCGCCATTGACGACCAAAGTTGCCCACCAAGTTCCATTCACGTTACGTTCAAACGCCACCACCGTTGCCGCCGCCAAAACGCTTCGTTCGCATCGTCAACTCTGCCCTCGTAGCACCTACGATCTTTCTGCTCCCCCTTCCCTGCCTTTTTTCGCCTTCTCTGCCATGGCAACCGCGAAAGCCGACAAGATCGAAAAGATCATTGCCCGGCTGCAGGCGCGCATCGAAGAGGGCCAGTTCTACGAGGCACAGCAGCAGACCCGGGTGGTGGCCGCGCGGTACACCAAGGCGGCCAACTGGTCCGCCGCCATTGACATCTTGTATAATGTTGCCCAGTCCCTGCTCAAGGCCGGCCAGGGCGGCAGTGGCGGCGACCTCAGCATCCTGCTCGTCGATACTTACAAGTCTGCCGAGCTAAAGCCCGATGCCAGCAACAAGGGCAAGCTTCTGACTTGCCTGCGCCTGTTTGGCCCTGGCGAGCCGACGAGGAAGAAGTTTATTGGAGAGATTATTACGTGAGTTATTATGGGAAATGGAAGGGAGTAGCAAACGGGACGATGATACTAATATCTGGTAATCAAGTTGGTCATCCAAGTACGGCGAATTCCCCGCCGGCGACCCCGAGCTACACCACGTTGCTGGCAGTCTTTACGCCGAAGAACACGAGACATACGACGCTGAGCGCCACTTGGTATTAGGCACAAAGGACTCGCCCGAGCTCCTGGCCAAGCTGGAGTATGAGTGGTTCAAGGAGGACGATTCGCACACGGCAGCTCTGTACGCCGGTCGAGCTATTCTACCCTATCTTCTTACCGCCAACATACGGGCGGCCAACACGGCGTATCGGTACTTTACGAGCTCCCTCATCCAGGACAAGGGAAGCGCCATCGGTGTTCAAGACGTCAGCAGCAACACAGCCGACATTAGAATATTCCCGAGCATCCCCCTCCTTAACTTCCTCGGCCTTCTTCTCATGACCGTATCGCGGCAGACCCCAGACCTCTACCGACAGCTGACGGCCAAGTATGCGTCTCACATTAACGAGGTGGAAGCATGGCACGAGCCGCTGACCATGATTGCCGAGATATACTTTGGCATCGAGAAACCAAGACAGAGCAACCCACTCATGGACATGATGAGTGGCTTTTTCGGCGGAGGTGGTGGTGGTGGCGCCCCTGCCGGAGGCAGCAGGAGACCCGCCGTCAAGTCTCCTGCTTCGCTGCCGACCGCAGAGGGCCTGGACTAGATATTGTCCACCTGGCATATACCCCGTACCAAGCAATGATATCCTACAAGGCGTTGATGACGTAGATACGAGCCATAGACGAAACAAAAAGAGAGCGATAATTGTAAATGGCCTCTTCTCTCATTGTGGGCGTGCTGGTTCTTCTGCTTCGTACATCCAGTTATCTTCGGCTAGGGCTGCCACTTGCGCTCGCATGCTGGCTCGAAGGGCCTCGAGTACTTCTATTGTTTCGACACAAAGTCAGCGCATGACCAAGCAAATGCCTGATGCCTAGTGTTATTCCTACCTTCTTGTTGCACGGGTGCCTTTTGGTGATGTCTGACTATCTCAGCAAGCTTCCTTCTCTCGCCTGTCTTGTCAATTAGCCAATGCCGCCTCGAATACCTGCGTTCGATCTCTTGGAATGAGGTTCGGTCATACGCTCATTTTCTCTGTCCTCGTCTATTGCCCCTTCCTCTGAAGCATCTTCCATGGGCGGCGTGGGCGGGTCATCGAGCTTAAAGTCGCCATTCTTGTCCCGCACCACAATCTCCGACGTATCGGACAACACATCGACATCGAGCCGGAGGGTTTCGGCCGAGTTGGAAGAGGATACCGGTGTTGGACGGCGCGTGAGCTGGGACTGGAACAAGTTGCGGCGCACATTATTAGCGGGCGCGCTGACGGCTGGGTTGTTGTGAGTCGCGGGCATCATGGTCCGGACGGGACGAGCTGCTGCTGGTCGTTGTAGTGGCGGCGGGTTATTACTGGCCATGGCGGCGCATGTGTAGATGGACTTGCGAGTCGATACAATTGATGATTTTTCGAAAGTCTGAGTAGATATGTCTTTGATTAAGCAGGCTCAACTTGAAGAGAGAGATTTGACAAAGTGTAAATGAATGCTTCAATCCAACCCAGTTGTTTACTTTGAATGGAACAAAACACGCGAAAGTCTTTGGTGAGCAGCTTTAGCAACCCACTAACCGCGGGGTGCAGATCTTTAGGCTGAGCAAGGGTCCCTACAGCGGCCACCCCTGGCGCCTAGAATGCGCTGCTACAGAAGCACCCTGGGGCATTTTGTTTAGCGGCTTAACCATTTTTGTGTTTCTCGCCCCAAATGGCTTCGAGTTAACACAGCTGCCGTCTTCTTTTTCAGTTTGCTAAAGCACATGGCTGTCCATTTGAATCGTTATTAAGCCTTGTCCTTTGGGCATGTTACCCAGTCATCATGTCGGGAGCCTTTAATATCCAGCCAATTGGTCGCTTCAGCGGCGACAGCCAAGCTGTCAAGAGACCCAGAGTACGTCTTATTTTTTTCATGTTCACTTATTTAGCATCTCCTTCATGCATAGCTGCACCGTTCAACGCCTATAACCATTTCTCAAAATCATTCATGTTTCTTAATGATGCAGTAGCTAACAAGGAAAACATAGGAAATTGCTTGTTTCTCCTATGATGACAAGCATGAGTTTCATCTCGGTGATTCCTCACTCAAATGGTACTATCCGCCCGAGTTGGGCGCAGACTTGTCGGCAGGCTTTGACACCTTTGACAAGCACGATGACTCTGGCGATGAGCACTTGGACAGCCTGCTCAAGACAATCATGGCCCATGAGCAGCAGGAGGGAAAGAAGATTGACGCCCAAATCGTGACGTGGAGAGGCATGATGACCAAGGCATGTCACGACGAGATTTCATCAGGTCTGATTTATGCTAATGATTGATGTAGATTATGTCTGCTCTGTTTGATGACAGAGATGGGTATGAATATCACTTATCAGATACAATGTTCTTGTGCTAACCTGGTATATCGACAGCTTTGAGATGAATGCCACCCTGTATCAAGTACGCCATATCACTATATCCCCCCTTATCTGAGGACAAACCTGGACTGACTGGCGTAAAGGACTGCATGTATGCTATTTTCATACCAGATTAAACTTGTCCTCGCTTTACTAACATGAGGCCAAGATTCATCGAAGAACACCACGCATATAAGCAAGCATCAAAAGAGAAACAGCAGCAGCAGCAACAAAACAGGAAACCTAAGCGGTGGGACAACCGAGGTCGAGGTGGCCCAGGACCTGCGCCTCAATTCTCTCCCGACGTCATGACTTACTGGGGTGAGTGATGGTCATGGTGTTTGGATTTCATCTCGGATCTGGGATCACTAATTGGTGCCAGGTTACAAGTTTGAGACTCTGAGCACACTGCCGGCGCCGTGGGGCGAGACGAGTAGAGAGTTTATTGAGAACCGCGACAAGGAGGTCGTGAGCAACAAGGCTCAGTACTGCTCCGTGGTTCGCACCGGACTCGGCAAGACGATCCTCTGTATAGGTGGTGAGGTAGACGCAGGTAAGCTTCAGGTTTTAATGCTCTCCCATCAAACCCTCAAAACCGGGACGTGAAATAGTTCGTGTCTACTGACAACCAAATACAGTCTGGGACGCCAAGCCTATGGTTCCCGGCGCGCCCACCAACTGGGTCGAGCTCAAGACGAGTGCCTCTATCCGCGACGACCGAGACATGAACAACTTTGAGCGCAAGCTCATGAAATTTTGGATCCAGTCCTTTTTGCTCGGCGTGCCCAAGATTATCGTGGGCTTTCGGTCGCAAGACGGTTATCTCGAGAAGCTCGAGGAGATCAAGACCGAGGGCATCCCGGTCACGGCGGCCCAGCGCGGCGTCAAGACTTGGAACGCCAACATGTGTATCAATTTTGGGGCTGGATTCCTGGAATGTAAGTCTTGAGAATACCATCTACCGTGATCATGCGGTCATCCGTTCGAGATCATAAAGTTGATGCTGACATTGCCAATGTAGGGCTGAAACGGACTGTCAACGACGAGGGTGTCTGGAGGATACGACGACAGCCCAAGTCGAGCCAAATCGAGGTGTTCCGAGTCGAAGAGGCCGGACATGGCAGAATCCTGACGGACGAGTTTATCAATTGGCGAATCAAACTCAGCTTGGGCAGCACTGACTAACCCTACTGAGCTATGCAGACAAAGAGAACAAAACTTGACCACTTTCTGGATCTTTTTGAAACGGATAGTAAAGTCATTTCTGTCCATATATTGAATCCGGTAGTGTCTTTAGATACCCAATAATCGCTGTTCTATTTACAGGTGTAGCCCACCCCACGTGTATATCCTCTATGTCTATATATTTTCAAGAGTTCAAAGCTCTGAATACAGCGCTCACACTTTATCTCTATATTCTCAATTACTCCAAGGGCACGGCCATCTTGCGGCGAAGGGGATCAAACTCTGCACCCGCATGATAGACCTTGCCGTTTGCTGAGCCACTGGCTTTGATGTTGTCGAGCTTGGCCTCAAAAGCCATGTAGTTCATAAAGTTGGCCACCTTGTCTCAAGTGTTAGCTTCCGTACGGAACAGAGATGGAGACGTGCAGAAGCAAAGAACTTACCGGCCGGCTGTGCCAGCGCCCACCTCCAGGCTCGAACCAGCCGAGATGTCCACCAAGTGAAGTCGTGCAGAGGACGGCATAGGGGTTCGATCTGATCTCTCCGTAGGGCAGAGCTTCTTCGGCGGATATCTGAGACGTGAGTTAATATCAGTACACGCGTTCCATGAATATACGATCTTTCAGGTGCAACAAGGGGAAACGTACAGGGTCATCCGTCGAGTTTATGGCCAGATAGGGGATTCTGATGCCCATGACCGAGTCAACTGAAGAGGCATCACGGTAGTATGCATTCTCGGTCGGGTACCCCCAAGCCTTGGTCTGCACCTCGCGATCAAACTCCCATAGGTACGTGAGCTTTGCAATCTTTTCCAGATCAAAGTCGGTGTACTTTCGGATTTCCTTTGCGTGCGTGTCCGCAAGCTTTCTCATGGCGGCTGTGCTAAATGTCAACTCGGGACAGAATCCTAAACAAAAGTGCTTGTGGTTTGACTTACTACCCAGGACTCTGGAGTAGAGATGATGACCGATAAACGTCCGCTTCAGGGAGTTGTTGGAGACCTCGAGATTCCAGGGGTTGGCGCAGGCAATGGCGGCCTTGAGCTCGCATCTCGAGCCCTCTTCTCCAAGATACTAGATGGCCTGTCAGTATATGGAACTGTTGCCTTCTGGTGACTACCAGGTGGCATCAAGGACTCACGTTTGTCAAGATACAAGCGCCCAGGGAGAATCCAATGCCAAAGAGGGGTCGGTTTGGAAAGGTTTTCCGGAGCCACTTGACGGTTTGTCTCGTGTCCCAGGTCGCGCGAGCATTGTACAAGATGCCGGTCGTGATCTTACTCTTGGCACAGCCTCGCGAGTTGATGACGCATGCCTCCCACTTGCCACTTTCTAGCAGCGGTGCCACTATACAATGGAGAATTTTAGTATCATGCTTGACATGCTTGATCTTTCAAAGAAATAAAGGTTCGTATTCGCGAAGCACATTCTCCCGAGATGGTCCATAACACCGCGCAGGGGGTCAAGATACGTACTTGCATGTCGCAGATACACCTCGTGTGAACCGCCCGACAAGCCGTGCAAGACGACCAGCATGGGCCTATCATCGTCGCTGCCCTCCTTCTCCAAATGCGCGAGCTCCGCCTCGCTAAAGTACGTCGTCCTCGGGGGCTGAGACTCGTCTACCTCGTCCGACGCCTCCTCGGGCGGGACATAAAAGTCGACCACGTAGGAGCCCGAGTAGCCGCTGTGCTCGGCCTCAAAGATGCGCCGCTTGTAGTGGACGGCGGGCGCCTCCTTGTTTACGGCGGTCCAACATGTCTGCAGGTGTCCGTTGAAGAGGAGCGGGTTGAGCTGGCACGTCGGGACCGAGGCCTGGACCACGTCCAGCAGCGTCTTTCTGCCATCCTCCTTGGTCTCAAAGGAGATGGGGGTTGGCGAGGCGTGGTAGTTGAGCGCCGCCCGGCCGAACCAGTCTGCCATAATCAAAGTCTTTCAACTTTTTGAGTAGTGTCAAGAATGGATCAAAGGTTGAATGTTCTGATGAGATCTAAAAATGATGAACAAGAAAGTCTATATCAAATGAAGGAAGAAAACGAAATTGCCACACGCAAAACGCCGTCGGAGTGTCAAGCTGAAGATGAAGTATCTCCGTATTGCACAGCATGAAAAAGACACGCCGTCTCGGCCTGTCCCCACTTGCCTCGGCTCCCGACGTCACAATTGGCTGGATTGTCTCGGTTGGAAGAAATCTATAGTCGCAAGAGCAGCAGAATGCAAAGATCTATTCAACAAAAAACTGTTTTTTTTTTCTACCTAGGGCAATACTTGAGGACAGGAAAAGTCTGAATATCTCAAGCAGCAGACCGCCATGATACAGCGAGTCGTGATACCCACACAAGCCTGCAGGGTTGCGCTGGCTGAACAGCAGACAGATGCCAGAAGTTGCCAAGTCTAGCGTGGGTAAGGGTAGTCCAGGTACAAATTCCGTGGGATCGTATTGTCAGTGCAATGACTGAAAGAGAATATGGCCATGGCATATTGCTGGCAAATGTATCTGAAGTAATTAAACAAATGATTCTCCGAATTTTCAGCACAATTGCTCAATCATTGAAGTAACGTATATATACCCAACAATGACAACCCTCGACATAAAGACATCTCTTGTCGAGTCAATCCGAAAGTTGAATCCAAGTCTCATAACCGAGTACATCCCTGTCTGATGAGCTAGTAAAAGGTCCGGACGCTCGGACCCGTCCATCAGGTGATTCCCTGGATTCCCCAAGGTCCAACGTCGGGGGATCACTTGGGCGCGGGCGCGACACTGTAGATTCCGGGTCCCATTATTGATCTTTGCATCGCCATTTTTTGCCGATTCTCTTGATGAACAGAACATCTCGCATACACGTAGACCCACGATTCCGGACCTCGAACCCGAAACGAAGCGAAACAAATATCGATGCGTTGAAAACATTAGTGCGTGGTGTCGCCAAACGCGAAACGTAGTAGCAGAGGAGGGGAATAGAGCGAGGTCGCAATAGAAACGACATGATTGTCTGGCGAATAGTATGATCTGGAGATGACATATCGCGGTTCCCTGCCCGGGTCAGGGTACGGCCAGAATCAGGGCCAACAACCATGGCCCCAGCAACAGAATATGCAGTCGGGCTTTGATGCCTATGGAAACCCGCATGCTCAATACCCCCAATACTCGAACCAGCAATACAACCAGTATCAAAATGCCGTCTTTGCGCCAGTTGGCTATCCGCAGCAAACGGCCCAAAACAGAAACTATGTCGGTGTCCATCCAGGTCAATACCAAAACTACGACCCGAACTTCGATCAGAGGCCACAGCAGCAGCAGCAGCAGCAGCAGTCCCAGCACTATCCTGGGACCTACGGCGCGCAAATGGGCCAAATGCACAGCGCGCCGGCTCAACAGCCCGTCCAACAACAAGCGCAGCGACCGAATAACCAGTACATGCCACAGACTCAACAACTGCCGATGCCTCAACAGCAGCCACAGCAACAACCACCTCAGCAGCAACAGCAGTATCAGCAACCACAGGCGCACGCGCAGTCTTACGGTCAACAGCAGCACTACCAACCACAACACCAAGCCCACCAAATCCAACATGCGCACCAAGCACAACAGACTCCTCAACAGGGCCAACATGTCATGGGCTGGCAACAAATGCCCCCTCCTGCTCAGTCGCCAATGACACAGTATCAATCGATACCTCGACAACCGACGCCTCAGCAAAAGCAAACACAGCAGCAGCAACCACCGCAGTTGCAACAGCAGGCACAACAACAACAGCCTCTGCCACAAATTCAACCCCAGCACCGTCCCAAATCCATATCCAGCCATGCCAACTCGCCGCTCGTCAACTCTCCACATGCGAACTCTCCCGTCACGGTGATACAATCGCCCCAACTAGCTCAGCAGAATATGCCAATCAAGAGCCGAAGCGTTAGTTCAACAAGTGCCAGGATTGATGAAGCTGCCAGAGTATCGGCCAGCCCGCGCATGGCCATGCAGGGTCTGACGAGGAGCCCTAGTGTCAGCTCCGCCAGATCTCCTGCCCCAACGCCCGGCTTGATTCCTCACCAGGACACCAATTCTTTGCTCGTGTGCGTGGCAGAGGAGATGTTTACCAAGGCGCGAGGAGAAGTGCTTCGGCTTGCTGATACGCTCGACCCTCGGGATATTCAGGAATACCACAAGATGATCGCGACGGGATTGGGCTGTCTCGAGACTGTGCTGGCAAGCAACAAGATTCAACCAAAGATAGAAGCAAAAGTGCGTTTGCGATATGCCAGCATATTGTGTGAAGAGACCAACAACATCATGGAGGCAGAGACTGCATTGGCAAAGGGCATCACATTGTGTGAAAAGGTTTGTTCAAACATCTTTAATGAGCACTTGCAAGGATTTGCTAACATGACCCCTGTTTCCAGTATCGCTTTACCGACCTAAAGTACATGATGCAATTCCTGCAGCTGAGAATGCTGTCGCAGAGGAAAGGCAAGGCTGCAATGATTGCCGTGGACCAGAGGATATCAGACGCAGAGTTGTAAGTCATGCAGAATTCACGAACCACCTTGACATGTCATTTACACGAGATCAGGTTGAGACACACACACTGGGTCTATGCCCTTCGATTCTTCAAGGCAACTCTTTATCTACAGTCTTCAAACCCCGCCGATATTCATGGAATAGAAAACTTGAAAGCCATCATGACCTTGGCACAACAGAGGGGCGACACTACCATCTTTCAGGTCGCCTGTCTTTTGGAAGGACTTAGTCTCCTAAAAGACATGAAGGATGATGCTGTCGATAAGATACAAAATTGTATTGCACAGGCACGAAAATATCAGCTTGACCCTTCAGCACATTCCATCTCGCAAGTGGAAATCTTGTTGCTCATGTTGGATTTTATCTGCAGCTTACGACAAAGGTCGCCCAAGGTGATTCTGCAAAAACTCAAGGTGCTTCAAACACGCATGGATGAGACTCTTTCAGATGGGCGCTGGGAATACTACTCGACCGAGGTTCTACTTCCTATCAATAGGAATTCCACCGGCATCGCCCAAACCATTAGCAAAGACACACATGCGGTAATCCGTGTCGGCGCTGAGCATCATAGCCGCGATTGGCTCGTCATGTCCTTTTGGACCAAGATTGAAGCATTCATTCTGACGTAAGTGGCCCTGGACTTTCCTAAGAGCCAAAGCTAACTCGCAGCAGATATACTGTTAGCGGTCTTGGTCAGCTTTATGGAAATCCACGAAATGACAAAAGAATCATCGACCTTTGGGAGGAAGCCCTGAGCTCGCTGACCAAAAGTATGTTCAACCAGATAGATGGCACTTGTGATCATTTATACTAACTCGTTCTTCAGACGGCCAGAAGCTACGGTCGAATCCTACCTCCCTTCAAGAGGCCATCAAGGGAGCTGACTGGCGGAGGGAGTTTAAATGCTACTTGCAAATCATACGAGGATTACACCTTGCAACAATCAGTCGTTGGCCAGCAGTATGGAAATGCGTAGAGGAGTTGGACAGCCTTGTCAAGTCACCTCTGGAAGGCGTCGTCGGTCTCTACTCATGCTACCTTTCTGGCGTCTATCACCAGGGCACTGGCAATCTTGCCGCAGCCAAGTCGATTTACGAGGGCGCCCTTCTCAGCCTGGAGAACAATTTGGACGATAATGGCGATATTCAAGGCCTGGCTTCTATGAAACAAGGTCATGCTGAGTTGGAGGTTCGTGTCTTGTCGGCCTTTAACCGTATCTGGATCATGCAACACCCGGAACATCGCGACGACCGTCTTACTACGGAGCTCATTGAGCTTCTCCGACCCCTTTGCACAGATCACCCCAACATTGAGATCCGCACCGCCTTTAACCTGATCCTGGCCGCCACGCAGACGAATCCGCCCATTGGCATGACGGCCGCCAAGAACCATCTCGCCATTGCACTCAATGGTGCCAGGGCACTAGGTGATGTGCACACGCTCTCCATTGCCCTCAACCTGATGCAGGCCAAGTTGTTCCACAATATCGTAGGCGACCAAGCGCTCAAGAGCGCCAAAGCCGGCGCCTCCCAGGCGCGTAGAGCGGGCAACCGGCTCTGGATAAGTGTGGCCGAGGGTCTGTTGGCTCAAAGCTACGAGGTCCAGGGCCAGATGGTCGAGGCGAGACAGTCGTGGGATTCGGGTGCCAACTTTGCTAAAGATGCCCTTGGAGGGGCACCTCCGCCGACGACATGATGTGCGAGTTACCGTCGGAAATACCTGTTCATGAGTACATGGCTGAATACGAGAAGAGAAATGGCTTGTCTAGAGAATCATCTTGTACTATCATGGCATTAATCAAGGAGAGGATGGGCGGTTCTATACGTGATGAATGAGAGGCAAAAGACATGACCGGCGTTTTGTTGGTTTCTCACCCACCTCGTTATTGAGGACGATGGGTTTGAACGGTTGAAAAAGTTTTCGTGTACGAAGGGGATCATTTGTTCTTATTATCGGACAAGGTACACAAAAGGGGAGGGCGGACAATTTCATTAATACGTAGTGTCGAGATATAAAATACCCCTGGAGCTACTGTAGTGCGTATGAAAATGACTTGCTCATGAATACCAAATGCAATTCATATCACACAAGCATCAAAATCAGTGATCATGAACAGCGACGGGAGGATGCATAGGTTTGCATTGAACCAAGGTAGTGGTACTTGAGAGACTCGGACTTCACTAGGAATGCGGATGCCAAGACAGGAAATGTTTGACTACGCGCGAGGCGAAGTATAGAATTACAAAAATGTGTCGTATCACATGGTATCAATTCGAGCAAAACCTGCGGGAAGTCATGAATTTACTCGACCTATTTCCGAGCCAGTACGCCTCTTGAGTGTTCCCTTTCGTATAACATAAAGCAAATTCCGTGCAAAGTGTGAATGTCCCTTTTTTCTCATTTCCTCGACAATGCTATCTCACCAAGCCATTGTCACACGCTTAGTTCTCGTTGAGAGTCTCAAGGAACTCGGCAGGAGTAGCCTTGGGCTTGCCCTCCTCAGCCTTCTTGGAGCCAAGGTTCTCCTTGACGAAAGCAGAGTGGTAAGGGTTGAGGCGGAGCAGAACCTGCTTGTTGCGGAGAGGGTTCTTCTTCTGGACACCAGCGCGCTTGGTGAGAGCGGTACCCTTGGGGGCGTTGAGGACGCTCTGGATTTCGGAGCTGTTGATCAGACGGGTAAGGTCGGCCTGGGCAACAACGTTGGAGGGGAGCAGGAAGTCCTTCTTGAGCTCAGAGGGCTTGGTGGTGGAGCCGTAGATGTTGTCGAGGGCCTTGAAGGCAGCAGAGGTCCAGACGACGAAGCGACCGAGGTGACCACCAGGGGCGAGCTGGAGGAGGTTCAGGGCGTAGACGTCGGAGGTCTCAACACCGGGCAGGTTGCGGAAACCCTTGACGAGCTCCTTGCCATCGACGGTGGGGTCGTAGACGACGAGGGGACCGCGGCGCTGGCGGTGACGGCGGCCACGGAGCTTGCCCTTGCCGGCACGGAGCTTCTTGGAGCCCTTGGACTTCAAAACATCCTCGGAGGCACCGACGGTGGTCAGGATCTTGTAGGCAGCAGCGGTCTTGGCGGCCTTGGCACCCTCGAAGACAGCAGAGTCAACAACCAGGGGAACCTCGGGAACACCAGAGATGGCGTGACCACGGGCCTGCAGGAGGGGAGCGACAGCGGAGGCGGCGACAGCAGCGGCAACAGCGTAACGCCTGGATTTCGGTCAGATTTTCTGCCTCCTTCGCATCAGGGAATCAGAATACTCACTTCTGGCCCGTTGAGACCTTAACGTGCCACTTCCGCCATACTCTGTTTCCTTGTTAGCTCGTGTTCCTTTTCCAGTTGCTGTTGTTGTCGTGGTGGTTCGTGATGGTTCATGATCATGTTGTGGTTATACTAGTGATGGAGTATAAAAGTGGGTCCATGGGTACGTACTTGGTAGGAGCGAACACTAGCGTTGGTTAGCAATCTCAGTATCAAAGCAGAATGAAAAATGTCCTGAGAATACTTACTGCGACCAGAGCGGCACATGTTACCGAAGGCAGCCTATTCCTTCTGTTATTCTTCCTCTTCTTCTTATATTTCCTCATTCCTCAAGAGACGCCGTGAGGATGTGGGAGCAACATACCTGACCGGCACGGTGAGTACCACCACCGGAGACACGAGGAATACGGGCGACAGCACGACCTGTATATAAATAATCAGTCGCATGTTCCAATGTTTCTTGTGTATCGTCCATGTTGCCCAGCCAAGTCTGACAACCGGCTGGCTATTGAGTTCTCATGATCGGAAGCAGTTGAAGTCGTGGTCGGGCAATGTTCTCATAATTCATGAGACTCGAATGGAGTTGGATGTACTCACCGGTACCCCAGGATTCCTGATTAGCAAGTCCGTTAGCATTCGCATCGCAACATGACAGATACTGGCAATACTCACAGCAGAGGTCTGGTGGCCAGCCTTCTCGCTCACGGAGTAGGGCTGACGCTTGTTCTTGGCCAACCCAACGAAGACAGATTGAACGACGTCAGATCTGATAGGGCTCGAGAAGACTGCAGGCAATGGGTGAGAAGCGCCAGCGGTGCCATCGGCACCGAGGATGGAAACGGTAGGAGGCGACATCGTGATTCCGATTGACCTTGGTGAACCTGAGCGTGTGTGTTAGTCGAATGAGTCGATCGTGAAATAGACGTCGCAATGAAAAAGATATCGAAAGGGCGGACAAACCTGTACGTTAGTAGGTGGTCGTGGGTGGTCGTCGTCACGAGATTGAAGACTGAGAGATCTCGCGAAGCGGAGGCTTGGTGTTGAGCGAAAGTGAAAAAAACGCTCCTTCCAAATTTTGGTGGGTTAGCTAGGGCTCGCAGCTTCCAAATTTCTTGCCAAGAGTGCGCGGACCCACTTTCGATTGGCTACACACTGCAATTGAGCCCCCACCGCGGCCTGCTGCAAGTGGACTGGCTCCTCTGGCTAGAAAAAGTCGATGAAATTCTCCAAATTTTCATAGTGTGGCGCACAGTAGCTATGGCTTGACATTTCCCAGTGCCGTCAATGAATGGCATTGAAGACAAACGCTTGGCTCTGCAATGATGATGAATCCTGTTTATTCTATGTAGGCAATTGTTCCTGTGCGACCATCAAAGTGCATTTTGAATACCATCAGAGTCATAAACTCTGTCCCTGGCAGATTTATTTTCCAATCATTCTACCAACCATACAGGCTCCTTTGATCATGATTGTTGGTGGTATGGAGTGTACTCTGTAGTGATTGCTCTTGTAGAGGATTGGGCTCGGCGCTCGCTACCCCACTTCCGTTTAAGCAACTTGATTTATGTTAAGACCCGAGGTCTTCAACAAGCAATATCCGATATGGTGTAGTGGCTAACATATGACGCTCTCATCTTGATCCGTCATGCCCGGGGTTCGATTCCCCGTGTCGGAGACATTTCTTTTGTTAATTTTTTCTCTTTTTTATTTGCTTCTCTCTATTTTCTCCTTTTTTTCTCTCTCTCTCTCTTTTTTCTCTCTCTCTTTCTCTTCTTTTTTTTTCTCTCACCCGGCGGCCTATCCTTACCAAGTTCTTTATATCTGCAGCACATCATTCTTACACCAACTCCATGCGTAGCAAGTTAATCCCAAATCAAGTCGGTATCATTGGGACATAAGGAAAGATGAAATCCGTAGCGAACCGTGAAAAAGATGGACTAGGATTATTGCCAGTAATTTTGACCAGCGCTTGTATAAATATCGAAGAGGTAATATAGCACGCTTTCGTTGCAGTGGCCCGTGCCGCAGCTTTGTAATTGTCGCCCTCAAGACTCTGTTTGTAGAATTGTGATGCAATGGCATCAGCGAGTTAGCTCTTGAGAGCAGTAGCCGATATTACAGGCAATTGGTCCGACAAGATGCAACGACCAGGAGCGAGATGGCAAATGAAAAGGCATGAAATCAGACTTGGTTAAAATTTCTGTTTGTTCGTCTTTATGTCTTGTGCCCTTTTTCCTTGGACCTTGAAACAAGGTAATCAGAATGGAAGGACCCAAAAACGCCTGTCATGAATCAAGTCTTAAAGGCGTCGAGTTTCTTGAAACCCTTTGACCTAGAAGAATATCTGGTTATGTACTAAGCAATTTGCACAGTCAAATCAGTACGCCTAGAATCCCGGAGTGATCTGCAAAGTGCACTGCACTTTTTGAAACAAAGCCAAACTCAATCATTGATTACCTTTAATCGACAGGCTTTAACGAGGTTCATTAGCAATGCATACCTATCATACTTCAATCCTATACAACATGACCCATCAAGGCAAAACTTCAAGTTTCCTACAGCTCTACTTATCGTACTTGACTTCTTTGAGGATATATAAGTGTAGTCAAGTCCAATATTGACATTCAAACTATGTTGAGCAGTGGTCAAATATCAAGACTGCAAAACAGCGTAGGGGTGACATAAAACCCATCCAAAAGGTTGTGGAAATCGACCTGCTCCAAGGCTTGAAGGTTATATTGCCTGTTGAGCTGCAGAAAAGTATAGGGGCCAACGTAGGGGACAGTCGGGGAACCCTGAATACACAGAGAAGGACCGTTGGATGGCCGAATAATCGGCTCCAATGGGCAGGCTTCAGCTGCTTCTTTGCTCATATACCGCGCAGACGGATTTTTATCAGATGTACCTATCCAATGCAGGTAATCCTTGCGGCACTTTCTACATATCGGACCAGATTCAGCTTGGCCTGATTCCGTTGCCCATATCTCGAGGAAAGTCCGGTTGGGTGAGCAGGCTGGCATTTGACATCCATGTTGGTTGCAATGTGTCAAGGTAACAACTTCACTGCTGCCTATGTACATATAACTTGGCATTAGCTTGACATCTGGGCCGAATATGTCAATCACGAAATATTTCCCCATGTTTCTTAACTTGAAAAAAAAAAAAAAAAAAAAAAACTACGTTTGAAAGTCATGAGAATATGCATAGCGTGCCACAAATTCTTGGACCGCTAATTTGGCTATCAGTATTAATATGTTTTTCTGTTGATCCGATGATGCCCAATTATGCATTGGGCCTTGACATCTGGCCATTTCGAAAAATATCGTCCGACGTTCTTTAAGTCAAAATTCTGGCGCTGATATAACCAGAGCCCAGATTAAGAATAAAGTTGAAAAATGGTTTTCATCTTTAAAAATTGATGTGTGAATGACTGAATAACTTGGCTCTGTGGCACACATTAGCCGCTACTCATTACAATGTCAGAAACAAGACATCCATTGCGCGATAGGCCCGGAAAAACTACGAAAGAAGTAGCTGAAGGCTGCCATTGGAGCCGATTGTTCGGCCATCCAACGGTCCTTCTCTGTGTATCCAGGGTTCCCCGACTGTCCCCTACGTTGGCCCCTACACTGTTCTGCAGTCTTGATATTAGCGGTAATGAAGGAAGGCAGTGATGGTGGAAACAGTAACAGAGGAAAGCGTCCTCTGTACATGACACCTGCCCAACATTCCGCAAAAGAGGTGGACCATACGAGATAGGGCTCCTCTTGCATCAAAGTAGAATAATACAAGTAAAAAGCGAGCATCTGACCGGAAATCTGAGTTGAAAAGGAGATGGAAATAACAGGATCGCGGTCAATAACTTGAAGGTATTTGTCTATGAGCGTGGTGACATAGATAGTGATCTCAGTCATTGCCGTTGTTGATGATTGGGGCAGGCATGTTTTTGATCCAACGGTGCCTGCCTTCGTCCCAAAGGATCATGTGTTTTGATTGTTCAGACGATTAGGATTCTTTCCTCTAGGCCAACAGACTTGGAAACCGCGAACGGAGCGAGATCCTGGGTATTTAAACTTCCTGAGGCCCCTCTTGTATGGTCTCTTCTTTTTCTCTCTTGTTCATTGGCTGCACCTCCAAAGGATTCAGCAATCTCAAATGCTCTCAAAATCTCACTCACTCACAATAACTTCATTACGACCTCTCTGCACACAATCCATATTGTTCTTTCATCTTCATACACAACCTAGTGTCAACTTTGTTCTCCAGTGCGGGCGGTAGTGGAGCCGTCAGCCCATAACCTGGAGATTATGCGAATGAAAATGGCTACTGAGAACTTTCGAGGTCTTCAGGCTAGGCCATTACGAATCTCATTTTGAAACTAGGCCACGATGCTTGTCATGTTCCTCCGAATCGACGATGTTGTTGTATCAACTCGACGAATCCGGGTGCCATTTCGAAGATGTGGAGGGTCGACTTGCTGGACCAGACAGTCAGTGCGGTAGAATAAATGGATGGTGTCGGGTAATGGGTTCCCAACGGGCACGAGGACATTCAAATCACGCCCTCTGACGACATCAAGCCGACGGGCGTTGACGACGGTGAGTTTACCTCGGTGACATTGACGTTTCCCCTCGACCATGTATACCTGAGACGGAATTGAGGCTGATGATATGCACGATCTGTTCTAATCCAGCATCACATCCAGTTCCGGCACTGCCGACGCCTCCAGCAATGGCAGTCAACGAGCAATATAACTTCAAGCGTTAGATCAGGTCGATTTCCGCCACCTTTAGGATGGGTTTCTGTCAGGTATCTGATTGTTCACAAAGTTCCGTTTAGAGTCATTTCGGCGAGTGATAGTCTATATATAGTAATTGAGCGATGAATTCCAAATCATGTGTCTTTCGTATATGACAAGGCAGACTACTATCAAGCTTGTTTGAATACTTTTGAATAACGGGGCCAGTCCCATTAAGCCGCGTGTCGCATCGTGTAGCAGGCCATCATTCCGATCCTCGTTATTGGCAAAGTGATCGACCGCCGCGCTACCTGACCCGATAGTCATATATACTCCAGCCCAGGTTTTGATAGGTCAGGGTTCAATTAAGAGATGTTCATATCGAGGGGTGGGGAAAGGAAGTGTGAACAAACCCGACCCGATGAGCTCTTCCGTTGCGTCCCCCTGGGAGTGTGCCACACTCAGTCACTCTATGGCGCACTGGGGCGCATCGGAGTCGTTAGAGTAATTTCCAGTAACAGTACCGTACTAGAGTTATGATTATCCTTTGATAAAGACTGACTACAATTTTTTATTTTTTTTATGAAGGTCAGATGATCGTGTCCATCACTTGAAGGAAAAGCCCCTCAACTCACATGGCCATTATATCACACAAACACAACTAACTCTATGCGACTCAGTCCCAGCTCTGACCATCAGGCGGCACTCCCCATTCCCTCAAGAGATGGTCCAGCGGCTTAAACGACTTGAGGCCAAGCCTCCGTGCCTCATCCCGGCACCACTTGAACTTGTCCGCCAAAGTACTGTCCCTGTCTACTGTTTTACCGGCCCTGATCCTATCCTCGACGCTCATTGTATAGACGCAGAAGAAGTAGTCGCCAGGCATGCGCAGGTAATCGGGAACATCCCCACCACGCACACTGCTCGGCTCTGGCTCGAACAGATGCCGTACGGCTCCCGCCAGTTCTTGGCAATTACCGCCCAGCAAGATGGATTTGAGAATCTTTCGAAATGTCTCTAGAACGATCAGCCTGGTGGCAAACGGCGAATTTTCATGGATGCCGAAAAACATGTCTCGCACGCGTTGGCCAATCTTGACTGCCGTTTGCGTGGCGAGGGAATGCCGTTCGTGGACGGAGCTGGTCCTACGATAGATATCGGAAGCAGGCGACGTATACAGCATGTGCCACAGTTCCTTACTGATGGAGTCATAGAACAAGGGATGTTGTGGCATCCGCTCCTCTCTGAGCTGCTGAGCATACGCATGGCGAATGGAAACCTGGGCACTGAACAAGATGCATCAGCCATTGCCAGTTTCCAGCGGCTAAATGACCTTCCAGAGGCTACTTACGACGGCGCCATGGAAGCCAGGCGAATCAATGTGCTGCGCACTGTCTGTTCGCCGAGGGCGTTGACCATTTCTTTGAAACTGACTTCGTCCGTGTCGGGTCTCTTCACAGGCGGCGCAACGTCACCATCACGCTCGTCAACGTCACCATCGTCCGCAAGACGACGCCGTTTACGCAGCGGAGCAAGCGAGGAGCTCAGCTTTGGTCCTTCAGTGTATGGTGCGTCGTCGCCCTGCTCCGACTCTGACACCGACTCGGCCTTTACCTCCAGCTCTGATTCTGACTCTGGCTGTTGGAAAAAGGGGTCGGCGAGGGGATCTTCGCAGCTATAACACCCTGATTGCCCACAGCCGCATCCTCGACAATCTGTCTGAATGACTGGCATGATGGATATCAATACGTGATTTCTGGAGCGGGCATGATTTGGCCAAAGAGGTGGAGGGGAGAAGAGAAAGCAGGGAGAGACAATGCAAGATAACGATCGTGATTGCGGAAGGCTCGAAATGATTCTAGAATATCGTCAAGCTTTAGCTACTCTCATTAGGTCAGCAATAAACGCGTCAAGCCAAAAGGCTCGACAAAGATCAAGCTTTGCCCCGTCGTTGAACGCCATATAATACAAAATCCTAACCAAATCAAACCTAGGCAAAGAGCTCAGATTCAGGCGATAACCATCTCTCCCAGAAAGTCGGAAATCATAGTTTGTGAACAGAGTCTTTGAATCACTATGCAAGCATGAAGTTCGAACTCTTAATCACAAAACAACATATATACTGGTTCGTAAATGATAGAGTTGATACGTCGATTCGAAGAAACGGCCAGTCTTTGCTACTAAAACAAAGCATACGTCAATGGCTTTATAGTACGAGCTACCCGTGTAACTAAAAGGCATTCGACCCGCCTTGGGGAATCTTAACAGTGAACCACATGCATGCTCATTTCTTCAGTCCCCATTTTGCTAAAATTACAACTGCTATAAATCAGAATTGCTCATAGTTTTCCTAGGCCCCCATTCCTGTTGTCTCTATTAAGAACGCAGACTTGTAGTGAACTTGGTCGCCCCTAAATACTCCAGAGAACTGATACAAACTGCCAAGGTCGTGATCCTGGCCTCTTATTGATTGTCTTTACGCCTTTGGTGCCCCCCGCCCCTGTAAACATTTCTACTGGGTTCCTGCTTGCAGATATGCTTCTTCGATCGCAGACCGGCGCCTGAACACGCGCAACCATCTCTGGCCCCATCGCTGTATAGTCTTCTCACGGTTTTCTACACCATCCATGGGCTCGGCAGGATCCAACATTTGGTCCTTGGAACCTTGAGCCCAGCTGACTAAAGCATCCTCCATGGCCTTGAAGAGCTCACGCATGGCAGTTGTCTCTGACTCGGCAGCGCCATTCTCTGCTTCAGCGCTTGCCAATTGGTGAATCCGACCTGTCACCTTGATCACAGTCTGGAATACCAATTCAAAGACCCAACTCTTGGCCAGCGCGTCACCGCCCGATCCGGCCTTGCCACTGACTAGTGCCCAGTCAATCACGGCGGCAGGAGTAATGATGGAGTAGTTTAGAAGCTTCTCCACAATACTAATGGCAATACCTGGATGAGCTGACCAGTATTCCATGACGGAAGTGATGATTTGCTGACGGGCAGCCTCGGAAGCGGCACCGATATCCAAGAGACGATCCTTGGTTCTCTCAATGGCGGCAAGAACATGAGAGAGAGATTTAGATCCAACCCAGCAGACTGCAGTTACAAAAACGTCAGTGCTCGTAACCAGAGGGTCGATCGCGTGCTCGAGAGCTCCAGAGTGTATACGATCAATCACAGGCTGGACTTCCTCATCGGGCGACTTTTTCTTTAGCAGACTCGCTAGCTCCTTGCCCTCTGCCGAGAAGGGTGTGTGGTCGTCGTTGAACTTGAAATCAGGAGTGTCCTGCTCCTTTTCAGGACCAATGAGTACCTGATACTCTTCTGGAAGAGTGCCCTTGATTCTTTGTGCAAAGCTGAGACGAATCTCCTTGTCAAGAGCTCCAATGATGAAGGACTTGCCCGGGTGGATATCGGACTTCTCTACATCATCAGCCCATTCAGCCCACTTCCACATGAAGCCAAAATTGCTGAGATGGTGAGTAAACCAGTCAAGGAAACGGTAGGTCAACTCGAGATCCAAGCGATGGATGTTTTGGTAGGCGTAGCGAATTGCTCGGCCGAGACTAGGCGCAATAGCGGCGGGTGCAATCTTGCAGGCCTCTGTCAGAACAGAGTGGTAGTATACCAGTTTATGCTCGGGTGTTGGTAATTGGAAGAGCTGGGAAAAGACTGCATCGACGGCAACATCCTCAGGCTTCCAAGTCGAGCGTCCGTTGTCGATGTCCCGCAATCGATCAAAGGGGGTCGCACGCTTGATGAACGTGCCATCGGCAAAATAACAATCTACATCTATCAGATACCGTGCTGTGACATTGCGATTAAAGTCAAGAATGTTGATCGTGTCAAGCAATCCGTCTCGCACCAGGGACGCTGCAATGTTAGTAAGCGGCGGGACCGACTCGACGTCCTGGTTCATATAGACGGAAAAGTAGACCTCGGGAAACAATGGTCGGGGGCCTGCGACAACGGTCTCGGGGATGGTGATTGCGGGCAGAGCGTGCTTTTGGGCAGTATCCATCTTTTCCTGGAGCTCAATCTCCTCGAGGGGCAGCTTCCATGGACGAGGCAAGCACGACAATTGCCAGCCGTCATTGGCCTCATTCTGTAGCTGCTTTTGGAGGAGCCCGATCAAGCTCGAATTAGCAGCTGGGCTTTCCTCGTCACTGTCTGGATGGTAAGGATCGATCAAGACTTGCAGCGCGTGCGGCTCAGAAGCAATAACATCTGTCTTGTCCATGAGTTCGGCAGCCTTTTGGTGTCCTTGCCCCGGTGCAGAAGCCATCATGTAAGGGATGGTCAGGAGGATGATCTTGACAAGCTCTGTACCAATTGTGTCGTCCGAGCTGCTCGTCTGTAGTTCTCCTGCTCGGTTGAAGAGCTCTTCCAAAACCGGAAACAGGCCGTCGCCTTCTAGACAGCTCTGCAGACAGGCAAGAAACTTGAGGTAGAGCTTGACGTTGCGCCAATCGCCAATCTTGATCTGTTCCTCGGTCAAGGGTGCGATCTTGGCCAAGACATCTGCCGCGACCTCGGGTCTCAATGCATTGGCGACTTGAACAACGGCAGCGACGAACGGAGTCTTGAGCGGCTGCTCAATGACCAACTGCGCTGACAAGTCCAAGAAGTTGGTCTTCATCTCTTCCTTGTCATAATTGTCGGCAACAAGTCGCGCCGTCGATTGAACCTCTTCGTGCCATCTTCTAAGCGGTGATTCGGCCAGGCTCAATAGTTGTCTGCGAATGCGAAAGTGAGCAGGCGGAGGCTCGTTGTATCTTCGGCGCTGCTGGCGACGGTCGTAATCATCGTCGTCTGCGAGTGTTGTAAGCATTGGCTCAATACAATGTCTGACCAGCTGGCAAAATAGGGCATCGCTTGAAGCTTCACTGCGCCGTCGGACAGGTGCCAAGCTAGGACAGCTTCGATATCCATCAAAGGAGACTTACCTCTGAAGCGACGCTTGCGATTGTAACCGCCGCCGCCGCCACCATTATTACCACCTCCTTGTCTACGATCGTGATCTGCCATGATGAAATTGACCAAGATCCTGGATTGATGAGGTCAAAGGTGAGCAGAGATCGTAATGTTGCGCGCAGGGCTGAGTGGCTGGCTGGCTGGCTACAGCTAACGCGAACAAGGTAATGAGCACCAAGTGGTTAGTTAAGCTTGGATGGTGTTGTGGCTGGGTGGTTACAGGCAGGCAAAGACAAGTACGTATGTACCTTGTAAAAGCTCATAGAAAGGTTGAAAAATGTGGCTGATCAACAAGGCACGCACCCAAAAGTGGGGCTGACCTTCAAAGATTGTACACTGGTTGCAAACTCAAATGTTTACACCCGGCTGGCTGGGGCTGCCTGGCTGGAAAATTGGTGCGACGTGGAGTCAAGTTACAATTTCAAAAAGGCGATTAATTATACGAATCGTCCGTCTATTTGTTTCGGCAAATATAATACTTGGCCCAGAATGTCGTCGATACTAGGCAGTGTCGTCCTGCTTGCGTATACACGTCCGTGCTTACTCGATCCGCATTGGCTTCGTGCCTTGTTATGCACAACAATTGTCACGCAAAATAAATGCTCACTACAGACGAGCACCCGTCATATGATGCTTGGAAACGAGGAAATCTAATAGGGACATGTCACATAGTTCTGAATTGATCTCATCGTCTCGCCGCCTAGCACAAAGGTAGACCACAACATCGTCAACTTTACCAGTCGAACATAATAAGCCGTTCCGTTATTTTAGCCGCCGTATTTGACTTCCATACTACTCACGAGTACGTGCCCCATATGTAGGGAGAAGAAGAAAAAAGGAATCTTTTTAGAACTTCGCGCCAGGTCTTCCGTTATGACAAGCCAGCTTTCACTTCGCCATCGCTGCCAAAATGAAGCCGGAGAGGTACCTCCAGCCTCGTTGAACAACATGAACATGCTACCTAGGTACTCCCTGCCCCTGTGGCCGTCCAGAAAATGTCCGACAGCAAAAATAAACATGTACGCCAAGTTTTGTCCCCTTTTCAACGCGTATGGGGGGAATTTCTCTGGCCACCACCAACCAGGAGCTCCAGCCGCCTCGTGGACCTCACCCACAAGGATAAAGCGAATAATCGAACAAGTCCAGTAACGAAGATGCCATCTCAATCATGCAAAGAAGTCTAGAAGGGTATGAGCCCGTTTCTGGCCCTTGCACTGGGTTGCCCTGCATGGTACATAACTGCTCATTCCCTCCTCAACCAACAGATCCGAGCTTTGCGTATATCTCGCATCTCAAAAGGACAGAATGAGCTCGATCATGTGTCCCAAACTGCCCCAAGAGAGGAAGAATCTGATCCCTCCTTTCAAGCTGTGTAATCTTCTAGCTTTAGTAGAAACCCGCCGCGTCGTCTGAAATAGGGCGATTTCGCCGATGCGGCAGAATTTCCGAGGTCGGTCTTCTTGCCTTGGACGGGAGGTATTTGGAGAGCCATATTGTGAGGCTCCATGCAGTAAACGAGTGCTATAGTACCGGGTCGATACCGACGATTTAAAGAACAGCAGGGATCAGACTGGATCTCAGTCTAGTCTGGCCATCATTTCATGCTTCGTTAGTGGCGTGAAGTTGTCAATATCCAGACCCCGCGCCGCCAGCTCAGGCTTGATGTGTGGCGGCACCAGCTTGGCGTTCAAGGACGGAGCAATGGAGAGTTCTGGAGACAGTTAGCCGGCGTGAACCAAGCGCAAAAGGCATTGAGCAGCTACGTACCGTGCTTGGTGAAATCGAACAAGTTGGGCAGGTCCTTGAGAGTACCCGTGGAGTGGCGAGAGTCGGGAAGCTTTGTGGCAGGGTTTCGCAATTCATCGAAGAAGGGGTGGACCATGGCATCCACCGCCCTTAGACGTTGTGTGGGAGTGTACTCGAGCAGCTTGGCAATGAGATCAAGCGCGTCTGCATCAGCCTTGCGGAAGACTTTGCTGAATGGGTGAGGCTTGATTTGCGGGAACTTGTGTTCCATGTAATTCGGGTTCATAGTTCGAATCTGCTCACGCGTCGGGGTTCCCAACACCTTGATGATTTCCACCAGCTGGTCAATACCAGATTCTCCGGGGAAAAGTGGCTGGCCAAGCATGAGCTCTGCCATCACACAACCCGTTGACCAGACATCTATAGTTGCGATTAGAACCTCCAGTAACCCAAATAAGAGCAAAGGGTGAAATGGAAGGGGTAAGCATACCAATCTTGGTTGTGTAGTTGGTGGCACCAAAAATGAGCTCGGGGGCTCGGTAGTAACGGGAACAAATGTACGAGACATTCGGCTCGTTCTCCACCAGAATCTTTGCACTGCCAAAGTCGCAAAGTTTGAGAATTCCAGAGTTGGGGTCGAGAAGCAGGTTTTGCGGCTTGATATCACGATGGCAGATGCCCTGCGAGTGAATGTAGGCCAAGGCCCGGAAAAGCTGATAAATGTACAGCTTGACCTCAAGGATTGGCATTGTGGTCTTCATCTTGTTGAAGAAGCGGGATGCTCGGTAGACCGTTTCAGGTACAAACTCCTGTACCAGGTTCAAGTACACCTCATCCTTCTGTTCAGCGATCGTCAGTAATCCACATGTCAACTTTGGTTCTCTGGCAGGACTCACGCGTTCTCCATTGGAGTAGTAGAAGGCCTTGAGCTGGACTATGTTGGGATGTCTGACAATCCGCATAATCTGGAGCTCACGATTCTATACCGTACTCATGTCAGCCCCAAGTGTCCTCGGCATATCAGAATTACGTATTTGCAGTACCTTGAATCTCTTGTCTTGGAGCACACGCTTGATGGCCGCATCCTCGTTTGAAGGAGAGAGCTTGGTCTGGAAAACCACACCGAAAGACCCGTTGCCCACAATCTTGCACTGGGTATAGGCCAATTCCCTGGTTTCGCCCGTGATACCATCTTGGACTTTTTCGCGGATGATTTCTGCGCATCCATTTAGTCACTGCAGGGAAATTTCAAACATAGACTAGGTGCGAAATGACCGAGCTTACCTCCCATTCTGAGAGAGTTGAAGGCCGCGCTGGGCCGTGAAGAGCTCATGTTGACTGGACTTGAGGAAAACACCGAGGATAGCGTCTATGTTCGCCTTGCTTTGCCGAAAAGACTCGTGTCAAAACAGTATCTTGTCAACTCCAAATTTGTCTTTCTCGTGAAGAAGTAGCACGTGTGATCGCGGGCGAAGGACAGCCGAGTAGTAGCCAATTCGTTGGCACCTTGATCTTGAGGCTGGTGATGTGGTGGATCGAAAAGCACTCCGGGGGGTTGGAGAACCGGGAATCAACGCAGACGGTTGTGCAAGAGGTCGGGCTTCGTTTCCGTATCACACAGGGAGATTCTGGTCTGTCGCCAAAGAAAGTTAGGACCTCTTTTTGAGATGGTTGACAATTGAAAAGAAGCCCGATTGCAGGTAAAAGTGCGGGCGTTTCAACGTGCTCTCCAATGAAGTGGGTGCGGTGCAGGCGGATTATGGATGAATAGGAAGTAAGTGGTGGTGGTGGTTGCAACGGGCAGGAATTGAATGGAGGGGAGCGGGGGGGTTCAAGAAGTGGAGCTGTTGCTGAGAGCAGCGCCCTGTTTAGATGGCCCCAGAAAGCCCGCTAAAAAGAACGTACAGTTATGTAATGAGGTAAATCGGCTAGGAAGTTGGATCTAGAGCAGGTAGAGGCGTGTGGGAGTAAATATGCAGGCATAGACGAGAGGGAGAGAAATGCAATGGTGAATGAGAGAGTGAGGATCGCGGATTCTCAGGAGAGAGGAGGGAGCGAAGATGGAGTGAAGGTAAGTAAGGTAGAAGGTAGGTCAGGTAGGTAGGCTGCTTGGTGATGAAATTGGATGAGGAAGCTAAGAAGTACGGGGATGTTGAAGCTTCTGGGTGGGTAAAGGCGACTACGCTTGACGTGATGACCCTCTCTGCTGCACTCTTACTGCTCCATCTGGGAAAACAGAGGGAATCCGTCGTCGGTGGCAGACGGTGCAGCATCAGCAGGAGTAGTTCATGAGGGCACACGAACAATTCTCAAATGCAAGGCAACCATGGATGCCACGGCTTTGTATGAAAGCAATGTGCTATGCATTCGACAATAGAAGAAACAAGCATGAAGGGGCAAGAAAAAAGCATTTTTTTTGTGATGGACTTACCTCGGGGTGGTAGAAGAGCCAACGTTGGGGGGAGGCTGATCTGCATAGGGCGACAAGAGGGAAGAAGAAAAAAATATATCAAGTGCTTGAGAAGTATACCTAGCTTCCTTGCAGCTGGGCTGAAAATGAGGTCTCGACTTGACTGAGATTGCGCTGAGTCGGTGAAACCCTGGAGTGGTTAATGTCGATGATGGAGACTGACGATGGTGACGAGACTTTGCAGGATACGGAACGAGGTTCCCAGAGCAGTTGCGAATCTCCAAGGAGGGGTAGGGCTCTAGTTGATCGGCGCGCTTTCGTGGGAAGCGGTTGAGGTCCAGGTGACAAGGCCTAAATTGGGACGGGCGTCCAAGTCGGCTGTAATCGAGCCTTTTGGGCTGGCTGGCTGGCTGGCTGGCTACCTTCTGCGCGGCTACGAGAAGTTTTGAACGACTCGAACGACAGGGGAAAGATTGCTCTTGATCTTCTCTCGTCCTGCAATTTGTCCAAACTCTCTCTACAGAACGGACTGCTGTGAATAAATGTCAAAGACAAAAGCTAAATGTAATTTTTTGAGTCTCCTGAGTTCCCAGAGAATTTCAATAAACAGTCAAGAGGGCCGGGGGAGAGAAGGAAAAAAAAAATGAGTCTCCCAATGTCTTCCCAACTCGAGGAGTTGATCCAGTGACTTGCCCGCCGCCGGTACTTGCTTGGCTAATGGAGGGGTCAGTCCTAGTTGCGCCAGTCTTGCATAGACAGTGACGAGGGCGAGCAGAATACTTGAGTCTGGTGGCCGAATGAGGTGAGCCTGTTTTGTCTGGTGGGGTACAGGTACGTATCGCTAGTCCGGCTCCCTCGCTGGTTCTGCACTCTGCTGCTGGGTTGAATGGCGGGAGCTGCAAGTAGTCTGTACTTTGGAGTGGTTTTCCAGTCTGGCATGCAGGTGTCCAGATGCGAATTGGGTGCTTTTTGACACGCAGTGAGAGATGCAGTCGAATTGAACCTGGCGGCAATGGAGGCAGACTGATTTGCTGCCGATAATGGTTGGGAAACAACAGACCTCTCGTTGTTCAAATCGGGCCCGTTTCTCGAGGTTCGAGCTCTGGGGGACGTATGTCTCGTTCTCGTCTCTCGTCTCAGGATGCGGCCGGCAATTCAGGTTGGTAAGGTCAGTAGGATACTATGTATGCAATATTATGTATGCTCCTTCTGCCCCTTCTCTTTGGCACTGCTGCTGCTGCTGCTCCTGTTGCTATTGCTGCTTTTCGCGTGCAATCGACTGATCTTTTGCCCCCTCTGCTACCCGGACTCAAGGTTTACCCCGGGCACGGGACCTCGCTCGCGCTCTTGGCCAGGTGACTGACAAACCCTGCGCCTGGATACCTCGACTTATCCCTTCTATTGAATCCTGCACGAAATAGTTTTCATATGGAAAATGGAAGAGATGGAATGTTATTCCTGGCAAGTCAAATTTGCATGGGGGGAACCAGCACGTGTAGATATATACTTGTATACACATAGGTATCAGGCCAGAATACTCGATCGTCAAGAAAAGACTGATGGTCTACCTGTTGAAGGACTGATTGACAAGGGATTGTCTTATTTTTGCAACGGCTCGATTCTGTCGTAGTGCTGCAAGTATCATCATAGGTGGATCACGTATATTGTTTAGGTGTGTACTCCCAGTATCGCCCGTAACCATCTCCAGCAACCTACGTAAGTTTCACCATGTAAATCATTAGCGATGATCTTGCCAACCAACCTACCAAACCTACCTACAGGTCTACCACAGATGCGGACAGTATTGCTACGGCTGTAGCAACACTCTGTCCCCTATTACTACTGCAAGTCAACGTGCAGGGGTGACGAAAAAAACGGGGCTATGTGAATGTCATGTGGTCGTCCTGAGACGAGCGCTAAGACTCGGCAGCCGAAGTCAAAAAAAAAAAAAACTACATAGTAAAAAAAAATCAAAAATAAAGAATAAAAAACAAGATGATACAACGAGCTCTTTAAAGTAGAGGATAATGGAATCGATATTGATGGTTTCTCTTGGCGCAGATCGAGTTCGTAGAAAAAGAAAAAGGATCATATTCATGGAACCAATACGCACACTCAACTACCTCAGGCATGGAACACAATCTACCAGACTGCCTCGCAGTGGCAAGTCGGAAATAGTACGCAAGAGAACAATGTTCAGGCAGCGCCCTCAGGCTGCCAATAAAGATTGGATCTTGTCGTTGCCCCAGGCCTCACGGTCAAATAATCGAATTTCGGTCGAATTAAACGACTACTACTTACCTATATTATGATTATGCCACTCGTCCTGTTACTGAGCGAGGCAACACAGTCAGTCCATTCGATAGGAGATGGGGACTTCGTCTGAACCAAGGCGATTTTAAACCCCGCACTGTGAGAGTCAACCAAACACTTCTTGTAGACATCGTAAAGAATGGTGCTCTTTTCGAAACGGCGATCTGCAGTCCATGGGAAAGGAACGAAGCACATTTCAAATCAGACAGTTTGTGTTGTCTGCCACATGGATGATGCCATCCTTTGCTCAAGGGGAATTCGGCGACTCTTAGATTGTAGACTTACATGCATGGATGGCTTTCTCGCACAGTGGTAAGAAATAACCTACATACCTTATTAGGGCCCACCATAGGCAATACTGATAATGATTTGATGCTACCATTTTACGCATTGTACCCAATGGCCAGAATCAGCACTGAGCAATGATCCATCTCGACCTAGATCACACACCGTGTCTGCTTCCATGATGTGTCGTTACCCCCTTCTCATGGTCTGCTTCTGTACAGTGAAACCTTAAACAAGCCTCAGACTCCATGAAGACAGCCTTGACAGTTCATGTCGTCCTATATGTGGCATGCTGCTAAACTACATAAGGCCGCTTCCTGAATAACAACGTACGGTATCCTTGATTACTGGTTTCTGCTTCAGAACCCACAGGAAAAGGGGACCCACAAGGCCTAATGCCGTGTCTCTATGACCAAAGCAGCAGCATGTAGCAATGATATGCTCCAACAGCCGCACTTGTAGGACACAACCATATCACCCTGTTTTGTGGTTTATTAGGCAACTTTGAATGTGCCGCACAATAGATAGGTACGCACTAGTACTTTGAGCACACCCACCAGGAACAACTTTGTGTACTGTGTAGTCCATGGTCTCCCCCCCTGCTTTATGTTGCCCCGCACTCGACGTTATTAGTTGCAATTCAAGACAGTTGCGCTTTCCCATTCCGTAGTTCTCGAAATGACCCAGACAGCGCTCGTTATTTCCTTCATGTCCAAGTAGGTCGGTCTCGAGGTATTACTAACAGGAAACCTCGAAAGATCCCACAGTTTTAATTCAAAGGCAGTTAGCTGCTCTTCACGAGATACTCGGCACTGCACGGAGCTTCGATACCATCGCCGTCTATTGGAGTTCCCACCTTTTGATCTCGAGCCACTTAGCGTGGACCTACCTACATATTGACCCTTGCGCTGTGCTGAGATCCCCATTCGTCCTCCGGAGCCAAGCTACTAAACGTGCCCTGAACGACCCTGGGTGAGCAATTGACTTTGGGCCGTTCGAGAGCCAGGCCACTGGTTCACCTAAGTCGATGCCCTGCTGAAATCAGAAGACGACGCATCAATCAGACACAAGAGACAAAGACACATACAGAGACAGAGACACCGCCGGACCAACATGTCAAGTTTCGGATTTTGACTACATGTCATGATAACACGATTGAATATACATGCTCGATATTCAATTTGTGAAAGCTAACCGAGGCTTATTCAACACAATGATGTACAGTGCGAACCTTTTGCAATCTCGGCGTTTTTACTACATTCTCCATGCCGAAGAGATGAGATTATATCTTGCCTCCATCTCACGCTCGCATAGGTACAAGAATCCAAGTTATTATTATCAAGTACTGCACAGACAAGACCCCCAGGCAACTTGTCAATAGTCAAAAAAGATAACACCAACAATGATCGCCGACAAATGCACAGGTCTAGACCGCCCAAACATCAGGACCTAGATGCTCGTCACCTACACATGTCTGGCCTTGAAGTCGGGAGCTTGGTCTTTGGGCCGCCGCTTGAGGCTCTAAACCATCGGCCCACAGGGCAACTTTAGCTTCACACGACGGGCTGAGAACTGTCAGGAACGTGATCGTGCAAAGTCTGCACTGCAACCCGTAGTATACATTGCCTACCTACACAAATACCGTTCGTCGTCTAGTATGTAACGCGCATACATCCTCAGCGGTACCTACGTATTGCAGAATGCTGGTGGGTACATACACCACGCAGCTTACCTGCAAGCCCACCTTACACAGTACAGTACTGCGGATTTGACGGCCAGGTGGCTGCTTTTTTCTGGATACGATCTGGTCATGGGACCTCGAACCCAGCTGCGCTAAACCACAAATTCCGGGCTCTGGACTCAGCTAATGTAGACTTGACTGTTCCCAAACCCACATGCAGCAGCACTCCCTCCCTACCTGCCCAGGTACCCTATGGACCGACCCGACACCACGACCTTTCCTACAAACTAACATGCATTCATTTACATGACTACGAAGTACTTGCCTATTCACAAATTCAGCCAAAGGGAGACTCGGATTCCTCAGACGGCGGCCCCACGTCATTGACTACTTCATTGCAATAATCATAAGCAACGTGACCAAAAGACACGAGCCAGGTCGCTATTGGCCGTGGCTATACTACTCACGACTGGCTAGCGGAGAGGAGGCTTACACTATTCGTTCTTATTACACGACCGGGACTTTGTCGCCGTCTTCTCATTCCTTCCTGGCATTTTGATTCGAAAGATGGCACTCTTATTGGACAATGGCTCTCTGCCTACCTTCTTACGTTGTGTCAGCTTCGAAGCCAAACATTCAGGAAATCAGGGTCCAACCCCCCCAGCATAGTTCTACGCCGTCATACCTGCAAGTATATACCATTGGAACGACTACTTGAGCTGTTCCGTACGGTGTTGCTGCAGACCGAGCGCTCTAAAACAAGGCCTGGCCTCAACGGCAAGGCCGATTAATTCAATTTTTATGACCCGTTCTCCTGCCGACTCCAGCAGCTACAATATTGACAAAGCTGGAATATGTCGGCAGACGACGCACCCAGCACTCCCGCTCATCACTCCGGCTCAACACTGCGTCGTCTGGTGCTTGCATACCCCGGCAAGTATATATTACAGCCAATCAACAACCTCAACGTAGAGGGGCGGATAGCTTGCCGAAACATGGCTTGGCTAGGGATATCCCTATCAATCCTCATGTTCCTTTCTGGGGAGGCGGCGCTGGTTGAATAGTTCCTGACTCCAGCTCATCAGAAACCACATGAGCATTTCGCCTCGATGCACGCGCAGATGAAAACGTATTTTTAGAGACAGCTTGAGGCTATATTACACTGATGTGCAAAGCCGCAGTATCCCGACTTATACGTCTTCGTGATTCATCATAGGATCTCAGCACAAGGCACGCAACATCCAGCTATTGTGTAATTGGCCCGTTTTGTTGACCACCAAAGTGACAATCAGGCAATATCAATTGGTTTGAGAAACTAGCTTGTTGCACAGCATGCGTGAGCCGATGCAATCCGCGAGCATGCATGTTATGTGCATCATTTTATTCAACAAGACAAGCGCATGCCATCAATCTGACCCAAAAGCGGTAATCGCAAATCGCGATATTTGGGCTGCAATCCAATACCGTACAAGATGTGATGCCACAGCGATACCGACATTTTGTAGTGAAGACATTCGCAGAATTGTGCAATGTTTTTCATGGCAGCGCATCCTACTCATCGTTGTTCACGATGAAAATGGCATTGCAGGCCATGGAAACGTCTGCACTAGCTCTAATCTTGCTGAAATTTGTGGGATCAGCAAAAGCAAGAGAAGCATTCGTCATTCTTGGGGGCAATTTTGCATCAGCCACAGTCCATCTCGATCTTCCTCCACCCGGGAAACAATGACTTTAATACAACTCATTCAATACTCCTATGTCGGCGGCCTCAACCATTGTGCCCAACACGAAGAATTTAGACGGGCAGTTGCATGACGAGGCGTGCCTGTGATCGAGTGCCTTCGAAATAGCCACGCTCATGCTCGAGTTGAAACAAGCTTACACGAGCTGGGATTATTGTGTCTCTGGACTCTCTGCTGATGTGGTTAGTATACTATGCCGCTAGCAAAGTCCTTGTCAGCCCCCATGGATTCTATACTCTTCGACACTACATGGATGTTCGGTACATGGGCGATGCCAAGCGACATAAAATAAGCACTCTGTTACAAACCAGCAAAAGGTCGATACGCCGAGAGTAGGCAATGTCGAGAAAAACAAAATATGCATTCATGGCGGCGACGTCTCGTCAGACATTGATGACTGTGCAACTTCAGCGTCCCCCTAGTTCTTGTGTCCTGGCCCTCGTGCTCTTGAGATGCTCTGCTTAAGAATATGAGACATTCTTGGCAAACCTCCATGACAAAAAAAGGTGTGGCGTTCGACAAGTGTCACGTTGCCGAGACATCATACTTTATTCCACGTTGCGCAGAGTCATGATTCTCAAGAAGTTCACTGCTTGAAGTATCACCTAATCAAGCTGTTTATATGGCGATATATGCGAAAAGGCGCCGAGTGGTGGTCCGTTCCCTCGCCATACTTGGCTACAGAGGTAACCCGTACGATATATTCTTGGACCGAAAGCAGCTGCTCCGACAACAAGACAATGGTCAAGACTGCCGTCCAAGAGTGCGAATGGTCCATGCCAAGCGACAGGGGTTGTGATAGACTTGAAAGTTCAAGCCACTCCTGTCATACTTACACATCCTGCATTGTATGCGAAGGGGACCAACCAAAACGATGCCTCCAGCACATATTAGGTTATGCATTGTACCTATCTGTGTCGCAGCTACAGTGGCCCATGATGCCCGCACCGCAGAGTTATAGATGCGGATGCAGGCAGGGTGGATCCCAGATTCGGCGGCAACGACATAGAGCGGTGATCTATCACATTTTCCCGGAAAGCAGTTCTCAATATCCTCCCCCTTCGAACCTTAACAGACCCCTGGGTGAAAAAGCCTCATATCCAAAATTCTGCAGTGCCCATCACTCCTAGGGCTGCGTATTTCCAATCTAATGTTAGAAACCAGACGCTGTCGATCCCACAGACGCGTTCATGTCACATGCGAGGACGTGGGCAAAGACGATATGATCATGGGTATTGGAGTACATAGCTCTTGTTCCTGCGGAAATACAGCTGCAAAATAGCAAAGATGTCATCATGATGAGGTCCAGGACAGAGCTCATTTCGCTACAAAGTAACACGCACCAGAAAACCCCAAGGGGTGTCATTCGGTATACTCTCCAACCGACATCGATTGCAGACTTGCGGCCGCGCAACCTCTCTCCATTATACCAGTTTTATGCTCAAGGTCTTGAGAATACACCACGAATCGCTTTGGTAGCAGCTCCATGGGCTCGCCATTCGCCAACCATTCACCAATGTCATGCCTCCTCTTGGGAGATATCTGGTATAGCATGATCAGGTATCGGGGCCGCTGACGGCTGAATCTCTCCTCTTTATGCTCGTCGGACCTTTGCTGAGGTGGTTTCCGGATCGAGCCACACGCAGGACGCATCGCACCATGGGTTGGGCGGTGCGCTGCATATAGGTTGAGCAATGCATTCGGAGAGAAAAGGCCTGCCCCGGGGGCTCCGTCCACTTTCCTTCAACCTCACCTGACCCGGGAAAGGAGGGATGAAAAAAAGAAAAAGGAATCATTTTTGGACCATAGGAAACCTCCGCGCTGACACGCCCCGATATCCCATGCTCTAGGCATGCTTCTTTGTCTTTTCTGTTACTCAGGCCCAGGAACGGCCCGTTGGGTTGGGCATTCTCACGCGGCTGGAAGCAGGGGTCTTGATCCCCCCCCCTCTGGCGGGAAACATTGGTCCAAGTATTAAACTCATTTCGAAGTTCCCCTGTTGAAACTTTAGCTCGAAACTTACCGTACCCTCTTCCTCGAGTATAAACCAACGGGATAGCGGGACGTTTCGACTTTCTTTCTTTCTTTCCCAACATCGTTGGGGCCCAAAGAGAAGTAAAAGCATCCGGGGCATTTACTCCTCTTTTGTTGTTTTGTTTTTCTGTTGAGCTTCGGCACTGCAAGGAGTCTGGACCTTTTTCTTGTTCTCACTTTTGTTTCTCACCTCTGCTTCCAAATCCGCCCGCCCACTTCCCGAAATGTATATTGGTCCTGTGTTATTGCGTGTGATGAGCTGAAGAAAAGGACCACGGGCTTACGTTGCGTCCGATGCCGCCCCGTGCGGACACGTGCAGTCTCTCTATCTTTTTCTTCCCATGTCGATTTTCTTTTTGGCATGTGTGCACGGCAGAGATGAGTTGTGTTACGCGACTGACCGGTGAGATCGGGTTTCCCACGATCTGGGTACAACAGAAACATCAAATGCTTGTCATTTCGTGCTTCTTTGTCTTTTTGTGGTTCATGGCTTTTGGTCCCAGGGGAGGAGAATAGCTGGGATGGAGACGGCAGTCTTTTGCTGAATAACCCGATTTAGCGGCATGGAGTTTCATGTAGCATTGCCCAAGCTGGCAGTAATAAGGTTGCTGATGAAGTCATCAGTCTTTGGGCTGTTTGTCCTAAACAGAATATGTTCAATAGTGCAACTCTGATCAAACAGAGCCATTGAAACTACCACCAGTGTATGGTATTAGAGAAACAATGCCCTCATATATCAAGATTGACAGCATCTCAAAACACCATTCGCTCAATAATCACTTCTTGTCACCATGTTATGAATCGACATACGGCGGCATTTGGACTTACTGAACCATACAAGCCAGCAAAAAGGGATATGAAATAGAAAAGACATGTGGATGTAGTGCTGGATAATGCCATTCACCTGAAGTTGAGATTTTTGGTGGCAGTATATATCCATTTCACGATCAGGCACCGAAGAACGCTCAACTTTTCTCATTGAAGCAGGAAATTGTAGAGGCCCCGAATCTACGGTTGGCTGAAATACCTCTCAGCATGCATGTTTTGTTACACATCAATAATTGAATCATCTAACCTAGATACCAATTTAGTCGCTTGCTATAATCAGAGGTCGTAGAAGTGATGCATTCATGGCAGGAATTGATTGTCCGCCATGCTCTCTTTGCGCTTCGTTCTATTCCCCCAACTTTTGTCCATTCTGTTTGTACAGCGTTAGTGCTAATTGAGGGAGAAGACCACGTTATGGCTCATTGCCTAGATACTAGTCGAGGCAGGGGAAAGCCAAACCAATGACAATAAGAATTTCGAGACCTACTCAGCTGTTTTCATGATCTCGGACATCTTTAAATAAATCGCTCTAAGAGCGGATTTTATAGCTGGCTTTTTTACCAACTTTGTTGGAAGGGCCCAATTAGTATAAACGCCTGCGTGTGACTCGGACATTTTGAAGCCTGTTGCGTGCCGGACCAAAAAGTCACATAGCCAACAGGGCGCCTTGCTGCAGCCAATGAAGTCGTAAAACTCCTTGAGGACTGGTTCTCCCAAGGTGTCCAGCAAGTGTTCTAGCAACTGTATTTCGCAATGAACGGTTTTCGGTCTCTTCATATTACCTCTGGCTTGTGGGAGTAGGGAATTGTTTAGGCACAAAACTTGCCGAGTTTCGCGACTGAGGGTTCTGGCCATATCATGAGCTTTGTCTTTGATCTTTCTCGTCGTAATACCCTCTGAGAAGAGAGAGCGCTTTTCTGATTCGACAAATTCAATCCTGAAGGTAGAGCCTGTGTCGGCGAGCCCCTTTCGACAGCTATCCAGGAAGTCTACAGCAATTGGTACGCGTGTCGCGCTCTCCACCTTCTTCCAGGCGACCATCATCAAGTTACCCTCTTGGCCATTCCAGAGCTCAAAGTGCTTTCGATTTTGTCTTACAAAAATGGCAGCTTGTCGAAGTTGTTCGTAACGTTCTTCAAAATCACTGGAACTTGAATCTGAAAGTTCCCTATGGATCTCCAGAAGCTCTTCCTCTACGGTAATTGGCGACTTCATTTTTGAATACCCTTGAACCGTCCTTGTACTCAACTTATTAATGTCCACCATGGAGTCCAAGTTAGACTGGATCCGAGGTTTTAGGTGAGTCAATACAAGATCATCGAGTTGTCCTTTGAAATCATGGTCTCGTTCATGTTGAGCATTCGTTTTCTCATGCTTTGATCCCGAATCATCTAGGGGCATTGAATTCATCCAGTTTTCAACGTTTGCCATGTATTTTCTGTCTTTGGGAGAAAACCCATAGTTCTTTGCAGCGTAAAGGATATATTCTTTTGCATCTCGATCTCCTTCTGTCAACGGCCGCTCGCGAAGTACGCAGGCAGCGATCTCACCAGCTGGAGATAAATTAGTTTTCCCTTTGCCTGATCTTGCTCTGGATATGAGCAAAGAAAAGCAATATAGCAATCTCTGGATATCATCTCGATAGGTAGTCGGCATCATAGGCGACGCAGAAGCACTTTTCAATGGAGGACTTATTTGGCATTGTTGCTGAGCATGCTGCTGAAGTACACACGCCCTGGCGTAGAACGACAGAGATTCAGGTCGCAACGTCATGTTGTACGAGGAGAAAAGTTAAAAGGCTAGGAAGTAAAGCAAGAATCTGTAGTCTGGCCTGCAGTCTGATTTATCTTTGATTTCTCTGCAAAAATGTCAGAATAAATATAAATCTCAGTTTCGAAAAGATGGATTTACTATCCTTATATGTGCTTGGTATTACCTTCAAAGCATCTCTCTGGTTGCAAATTTGTTAACCAAGCCATACGTGAAACCAATTCTCCTTTATGGTATTCAAGGCCATCATTTCTTGAAAGAGTCTGCCCATACGTGGCATACCCCAACGCTATGCATCGTGTTGAGAACGATGTGACACGTAATTTAGAAGTGGGTAGCAACAGCTAAAGTGCTTCACCTCTCTTACAACAAAGAATCTTGTGGACGATAATTTCATGGCTGCTGCCTGACTCATTCGTTCAAGCTCTCTCACTCCAGAAAGCCACTGCGCCGTGCCATCCCTCTACCACGCTGCATCACGACAAACCCCCACCCCCTACAGCAGCCAAATATTTAATTGCATTGCAAATCTGGTTGAGAATGCCTAGAAGTATATGTACAAGACTCTAGGACAGGATAGATGGCGTAACGTAGTTTGTATGAAGAGAATTACGTTGGGACAAAACGTTCTTGAACATCACATCGAAATGCCAGTCGAAAAAGAAAAATGGTTGAATAATTACCAAAATTATCACGACGTTTCAGTGGTCATTTTCATCCTACTTTTTCATCAAGCGCAAATTGTTCATAGGCTAGCAATACTTGAAAAGGTAGTCATGTAATATAACCACGTGGTAAAGTTCTTGCTGGCTGTAACCTCAACATTTCTCATCTCTACTGCCGATACTGCTCGGCCAAAGCCTGCCAGAGCAGGACCATTGAATACTTCTGTCAAAGTCCTGCCAACATTGGCAAGAAAGCCACCAACGACATCACGAGGTGAGGAAGAAGATGGATTGGTTTGTAGGAAGAAATAAAAATAAAGTAATATCAAGTACTAGGTCTCTGGTCTTTTAGATATTATGGAAGATTCACACCCTTTCAAATCTCCTCGTGAAGATCTCTTACATCTCAAGCAGTTGTAAAAGACGAATTCGATAGCTCAATGCCAGTGAGAAAGTAATTGTTTCTCATTGATTCCCTCCGCTTGCGTATATTCGTCCACCTTCCTGATTTTCTATTATGCAGACGTTAGTGAGTACTCACTTACCCCAGACAGTGAGAAAGCTTATTTTTATGAATTTATTAGTGAATGGTATGGGATCATGACAAATGAAAGTGCTGGAGATCGCTTGTTGTTCTGGACATTCAATTTGAACACAAACCTTGCCTCTTCAATGATGTCAAACATGACCCCATCAACTTTGTTAAGAGCTTCTTTCCTTTGCAAGATGTCAGCCAGAGACTCGGGCATACTCCAATTCCAGTAGATGCCTGCGTGTGACTCTGCCAATTTGAAATTTGTTCCTGTCCGAATGACAAAGTCGCACAACCAACAGGGCTCCTTGCTACATCCGATGTAGTTGTATACATTGTGGAGACCATGCTTTTTCTCGGCGACTAGAAGACATTGCAGCAGTTGGATCTCGCAATGTATCGTCTTTGAACGCCCTAATAAATTCTCTGAATTTTCAAAATGGTCAAGGTCTTCCCTGGTCACGCACAATTGTTTTCTTTCCAGCTCTGTCATGAGGTCGGCATATCGTAAAATTAAATCCCTTGAGCTCTCAGTTTCTGCTCTGATTGGAATGTCTCGGGGTTGATCTAATTTAACTTGCGTAATTTCGAACTGTGAGCAAGTACTGACGATTTTGTGTCGGAAAGCAATTAGGCACTGAATAGCAATTGGTATGCGCGACAGCCTTTCTATCTCATCCCACATCTGTTCCAGTTTCGTGAATTTGCTTGAATCGGAAAGGCAGAACAACTCATCGTTTGCATGCTTTCGATTCTCCATCACAAATTCGGCGGCATGGTCAAGTCTCGCACGCCAATCATCGCATCTTTCCTTCCCAGAATCATATGCCTTTGAAAGTGCTCCATGGAGCTCGACTAGCTTTTCAGTCCATGGATATGTCGAGAGCACTGTGACATCATCGAAGTCGCTTGAGATGCAATCCAGGTATGATTCGATACGACTGCTCAAATGATCAAAGACGAGCTGGTAAATTTCACTTATCTCGCTGTCCCGCGATTGAACCCATCTTGCAACCTCAAGTACATGTTTTTCGTCTTGTGTACCGATGCCCTTGTTCATCGCGGCATAGAGGGTATACTTTTTTACACCCTTGGCCAACGATTGTTCGCGAAGGGCGCAAGCAGTGACCGTACCGCCAGCAGACCTTGAATTTCCCCTGCAATGATTTGATCTTTCTGGAGAAATGAGTAGAGAAAAACAGTATAGAAGCTGTTTGACTTCATCGCCGGCATCTAGCATCACAGGAAAACGTGATGACTTTGTAGCTGGCACAGAGTCCGGTGACATTTGCTGAGTTTTCCATTGGAGAATGAGTGCTTTGGCATAGAATTTGTTCGCATTGAAAGTTGATCCAGCCTTAAGCGGGTTTCTAGGTTTTCGACGTCCGGCAACATAGGTCCAAGGCTGAGAACATGTGGTCTGGCTGGAAATCTCCATCTTGGAACCGTTTCAATGATCAAAACGTGCTTGGATCTCGTGTTCAACACCTCGAAATATTCTGGGTTTATATACAAAAGACTTTTCAGGAAAATAAACATCCATCAGTCTCCAAGATTCCTATGAAACGATTTATTCATTATGATCTCAGTTACAGCGCATTGATGACAAGACCTTGCGGTGCGTGACGGACCCCTTTACGTGTCAGGATCAAAACCCAGATGCCATATACTACACTGGCGAACAAAGATTAAAAACTTGTAGATTGATCAGTGACTGCGAGATTCATTGAGGTTGAGGGTGATAGTTGGCGAGAAACAACCTGTTGCTTTGTACTCTAGACTTGGGTATTTGCAACAGACGGCAATCTTGAAACCTCACGTAAGTGTATGGACCCTTATTTCTTTAAACTCACTAAATGCACCATTTATATGTTGCCATGACACATAATTCGAGAATGAATAGCAGGAGCTAAAGCGTTTCGCCTTTCCTATATCAAAGAAACCTATAGATGATGATTCCATACTGTTGTCTACGCATTACGAGGTTATCTCACAATGTCTGGAAAGATGTGCACAATATGCTACAATTAAATGTACGGCTCAAGTGACTGCTATAGTGAAGTAAAGTAAGAAATGTTGTATAATACATCACACCTGAAATAAAAAGCATGCCAGTGAGGAAGAACCAGAACCAGAAATCGGGTCCAATATCTATCAAAGTGAGCAGGATATTTCAAGCCGCTTGAGTACATCTGGTTATGCGCAAATTACCAATCGGCCAACAATACCGACGTTGGTATTATACTTAGAAATACACATTCGAATTCAAAGTCCTTTTTTCCATAACTATTATGTCGCAAAGGAGTTTGCATGGAAAATTAGGTAATAGAGCGTTGATGGGAAATACATGCAAGAAGCATCATCTGGCAGCTGGCGGAGCTTCGCAGGCGGCTGCGAGTGACCCGCGCTCCAGCTGCCAACGCCATGGGGCCAATCATAGATCAGCCTTTCGTCAGTGACAAAACTTTCACATTCTCACATTAATGATTTCACATCGACCTTGGAGATGAGTGAGGCCAAAATTGGCATCGAATACCTGTCCGTAGGCGCCAACAGGCATACGGCGGGGGCGGACTGGAGCGAGAATGGCTTGGTGGCTTTCGGCACCGACTCCAACATTGCCCTCTGGCAGCCCAATGTGAGTGGGAACTATGGGACATTTGGACGTACCTCGACTAATTGCAACCTATAGGATGACAATGTGAAGGGCGTTGGCAGAATTCTCCAAGGCCATACAGATGCCGTCAAGGCCGTCAAGTTTCTCCCCAAGCTGGAGAATGAGACCGACTCATATCTCGTGTCTGGTGGTGACGACAAGAGCTTCAAGATTTGGAAGATAGACGAGAACAATTCGGCGGCATGCGTCAAGACGGTCGCGGAACATACAGCTCCCGTCAATTGTATTGCATCTCTTCACAGTCGTCAAGCTAGACAGACACACATCTTTGCCACTGGAGCAGCAGACGCAACCGTCAAGATATGGCGCTTTGAAAACGGCGAAGTCACATTACTGCAAACGGTCAAACCCAGTCCCAAGTTCTTCCCTCTTTGTCTGGCCCTGAGCGAACTCAGTCCTCAAGGCGAAGGCATCGCCTTGGCAGTAGCAGGAACGAGGAACATTGTCCAGGTATTTGTGGCCGAGTCGACGCCGGAACCCAAATTCGAGCTGCAAGCTACTCTCACTGGCCACGAAGAATGGATTCGCTCGCTAGATTTTGCCTTTGAGTCATCTGGAGAATCGGGTGACTTGATCCTCGCATCTGCTAGCCAAGACAAGTACATTCGGTTATGGCGTTTCCACCAGGGCAAAGAGCTTCCAGCAGCGGCTGCTGCTGGCAACGACCCGACTCTTGGTACTTTTCTGCCCGGCAAATCGCCATCCAACAAGGCCCATCGTCTTCAAGCTGGCGACAAAGATTACTCAATCACTTTTGAGGCACTGTTGCTAGGTCACGATGACTGGATCTACAGCGCTAAATGGTTCAATGACGCAGAGGGACGAACTCAACTGCTATCGACTTCGGCAGACAACACGCTTGCCATATGGGAGGCAGATCCCACGTCAGGCATTTGGGTGACGACGGTTCGCCTTGGCGAGATTAGCCGTGAGAAGGGAGCCACGACAGCAACCGGAAGTACAGGCGGATTCTGGACCGGTCTCTGGTCGCCAAATGGACAGACAGTGATCACGCTAGGTCGGACTGGAAGTTGGAGGCGTTGGGATTATAACAAGGAAGAGATCAACTGGGTTCAAAAGATTGGCATCAGCGGCCACGTACGATCCGTGACGGGTATTTCGTGGTCCAAGAATGGCGAGTATCTCTTGTCCACCAGTCTTGACCAAACGACGCGGCTGCACGCCAAGTGGAAGACGGGAGCTGGCGGAAAGACCTGGCACGAGATGGCCAGGCCGCAAATCCACGGCTACGACTTGAACTGCATCGATTCTATCGGATCATCGCAATTCGTCTCTGGAGCCGATGAGAAGCTGATGCGAGTCTTCAACGAGCCCAAAGCCGTCGCAAAGCTGCTGAATCGCCTCTGCGACATTGGCGACTCGCAGATTGATAACCTACCAGACGCAGCAAACATGCCTGTGCTTGGTCTCTCGAACAAAGCTATCGAGGCAGTTGATGACGAGCAAGAAATTGAGGCAGTGAACCCCGAGAAGGACCGCGAGGCCCTTGATCCTGGCTCAACCGTCCGAAAGTCCGTCTTGGAAATTGACCATCCTCCATTTGAGGACAGTCTTTCCAGGCATACGCTGTGGCCCGAGGTGGAAAAGCTGTATGGACACGGCTACGAACTTTCGAGTCTGGCTGTCAGCCATGATGGCACTGTCATAGCAAGCGCCTGCAAGGCCAGCTCGCTCAACCACGCCGTCATCAGGATATTCGAGACGGAAAAGTGGACCGAGGTCAGGCCACCATTAGCTGCTCATACTTTGACAGCCACACGATTGAGATTCTCTTCAGATGATAGGTATCTGCTTTCAGTTGGCCGAGACCGACAATGGGCCGTCTTTGCGCGGGACACCGAAGATAAATTACAGTACAAGCCCCTGCAGACCAACCCGAAGGGTCACACAAGAATGATCCTCGATGCCGCGTGGGCACCCGAGACAGAGTCTCTGGTTTTTGCTACAGCAGGCAGAGACAAGCAGATCAAGCTTTGGAAAAAGGGCGCTTCCGACGATGCGATTGTGCTGGCAACCTCGATACCAGCAACACACCCTGTAACAGCAATTGACTTTCTCCCCCGAAAGGATGAGAGTGGCAAGTTCCTGCTTGCCTCTGGAACCGAAGACGGAAAGGTATCGGTGCATATCATTGAGCCAGAGACACTCGCCGTCGTGTCCAGCGTGGTATTGGAATCCAAGTAAGTATACCAATCTACTATCCATTGTGAGAATGACTTCTAATCATGTCTAGTCTATCTCTTGCCAAGGCGGTTGCTCAATTATCGTGGCGGCCAAACGTAGCAGAGAAAGAGTTGGCAATTGCAGGAGAAGATGCCTCTTTGAGAGTCTATTCTCTGGCGTGAGCCTAAGCTGGTGATGATACATCACTTTTCCAAACAACAATTATTTCAGTCGTAAAATGTCAAGATGCCATTGAAATAGATTGGTTTGGTAAAACAATAAGATTCTGACTAAGGACATGCTTGCTCCCAACTTATTTATATGATCTTATGCACCATGTAAACCTTATGGATGGTCCCAGAGACCGGCTCCGTGAAGATTTATCAATATTAAAAATTCATGATTGTGACGATGTTGAAATTAGATTGGTCCCTTTGATATTAGAGACAAGGAACTCGTCAAGGTAGATTTTACATGTAAATAGAATGACTAAGAACGGGTTGGTATAGCTAAGGAGCTATGGCCATTCTTCCCGCAAGGGACGTCATTTTTTCCAGGGACATCCCATGTCTCTAAACGCCAAGCTCAACTTTTCTTTTGCCCTCCCAATACTGAAACGGTTTTTTATACAGCAATTTGCAACGACAACCGAAAACCTTGGATCCCGAAGCACTTGACATTGGGCAAAAGCTGGAGTGACTGCTAGCCCTTCGCTGAACGAGACGTGACCTTGGTGGGGGGCATCCTACAGAGCAACACAAGCATATTGTCACGACTCACCAGAGAGCCAGTCCAAAGGCGCAGAAGAAATGTCCCGACTTTTAAGGACATGGCAGCACATGCGCCATGCAGCTTCCAGCTGGAGTCTCCCAGTAGCAGCAACAGTGCCTTTACGACCTCAGTGCAGCCTCCTCCAATCCACCGCGCCCTCGCCCTCGCCCTCGCCCTCGACCACCTCCTTCTCAACAACCTCGCACCACCAAAAGAAACCAGTCAACCTCCCACCACGGCCCCCGCCGCCCCCCGAGTCCGAAATCGACGAATCCTTTCTCAAGGGCTCCGGGCCCGGCGGCCAAAAGATCAACAAGACCAACTCGGCCGTACAGCTCAAACACCTGCCCACGGGCATCGTGGTAAAGTGCCAGGCGACGCGGTCGCGGACTGAGAACCGCAAGATTGCGCGCCAGCTGCTCGCGACCCGCCTCGACGATTTGGCCCGTGGCGACGAGAGCCGCAGCGCCGTCGTCGGCGAGGTCCGTCGCAAGAAGCGCGCCAGTGCCGCCAAGAAGAAGAGGAGAAAATATCGCAAGCTCGGGGAGGGGGAGGAGGAGGTGGCTGTTGACGAAGAGCACGAAGAGATCCTGGAGGACGAGCTTGAAGATGTGGAACATACTAGGCAAGATGCTCAAGCGCAAACCACAGAAATGAACTCGAACCACATCGCGAAAGCAAAGACGTAGTAATAATTAGATCAGTATCATGATAGATTTGAGCAATGACACAATTTGTCAGAATTTGATTGTCAGGACACTCAATACACAAGGGTAAGCCAAATGAATTGTCCTACTACAATCTTAACAAAGCACATTGCACATATATGATCACATGTAGAATAGGAAGTGTAGGTCATACGCTGAACGAAGCAGGAAATATATGATCGATCACCCTGTGTAATTGTCTACCCCTTTCCTGAGCATGAAAAGCTTCCTGCCGAAGCACATCATATCCGTTCTCTCGAGAGCCTTTCTACATACAGGCCCAAACCGCTCGACCATTACTAGAACTTTTCTTAGATATGAATTTCGCCTCCCAAAGGCATACCTCCCCATTGGTACCAGAAAGCCTGGACCTGGGGAATTGGTAACCTTGGCGGCGGTGTCGTGAACTCGTGAAAAGAGGGCCGAGGAACTAAATCTTACTAGCCACGGACGCTTAGAAGCACTTGCGGTGGACAATGGAAGGACCACTCTCGTCGTACTCCTGCTTCGAGATCCACATTTGCTGGAAGGTCGACAGGGAAGCGAGAATGGAACCACCGATCCAGACGGAGTACTTGCGCTCAGGAGGAGCAATGATCTTGACCTTCATGGAAGACGGGGCCAGGGCAGTGATCTCCTTCTGCATACGGTCGGACAGACCGGGGTACATGGTGGTACCACCAGACTAAAGAAATGATTGTTAGCAATGCGTGGTATGGGAGAATTGATTGCCCAGAATTGACTTACCATGACAATGTTTCCGTACAGATCCTTACGGACATCGACATCGCACTTCATGACGGAGTTGTAAGTGGTAACGTGGATACCACCGCTCTCAAGACCCAGAACAGAGGGCTGGAAGAGAGCCTCAGGAGCACGGAAACGCTCGTTGCCAATGGTGATGACCTGACCGTCGGGAAGCTCGTAGGACTTCTCCAAGCTGGAGCTCTGGGCAGCAGTCTGGATCTCCTGCTCAAAGTCGAGGGCGACGTAGCAGAGCTTCTCCTTGATGTCACGAACGATTTCACGCTCGGCAGTGGTGGAGAAGGAGTAACCACGCTCGGCCAGAATCTTCATGAGGTAGTCGGTCAAGTCACGACCGGCCATATCCACACGGGCAATGGCGTGGGGCAGGGCGAAACCCTCGTAGATGGGGACAACGTGGGTGACACCATCACCGGAGTCGAGCACGATACCGGTGGTACGACCGGAGGCGTACAGAGACAGGACGGCCTGGATGGAGACGTAGAAAGCCGGGGCGTTGAAGGTCTCAAAGACAATCTGGGTCATCTTCTCACGGTTGGACTTTGGGTTGATGGGAGCCTCAGTGAGCAGGACGGGGTGCTCCTCAGGGGCAACACGCAGCTCGTTGTAGAAGGTGTGGTGCCAGATCTTCTCCATGTCGTCCCAGTTGGTGACAACACCGTGCTCAATGGGGTAGCGCAGCGTCAGGATACCACGCTTCGACTGTGCCTCATCACCGACATACGAGTCCTTCTGACCCATACCAATCATGATACTGCCATATTGATTAGGAGCCGTACAACAGGGCGGGGAAGCGATCGAGGTCGAGCTCGAAAAGCCGGAAGAAGAGGTTACTCACCCATGGTGACGGGGGCGACCGACAATGGAGGCTATTGAGCAGAGTTAGCGGCTTGTTGGCCGTAGATTGCGTAGTCTGAACCAGCGCCGCGCGATAGCGCTATAAGGCGGGGTGGCAGACACTGAGGAGAGGAGGTGGTTAAAGTCAGACTTACGGAAAACAGCTCGGGGAGCATCATCACCGGCGAAACCGGCCTTGCACATACCCGAACTGGGATTAAGTCAGCTCATACAGTTCTCTTGAAGATATTCTCGACATGTCGCAGGGCGCATTGAGTTCTCCGAGGCCAAGCAAACGAGGGGTTCGCCAGGATAGGAGCTCGAGCGAGTCGGTGAGGGCGGGAAGAATAACTGTCTTACCCATTGTCGATAACGAGGGCAGCGACCTCCTCTGTGACGAGAATTGCACATTAGCTCATGTTCATTCTTGAGAGTGAAGAGTTAAAGGGGGTGAGCTTTCGCCACACGCGAGGCAGCTTTAGGGGTGCAAAGGCAATCGGGCAGGGAATTTGTGCTTGACATACCTTCCATTTTGGCGGATTAGTAGTAGTAGTAGTGACGAAGAGTAGAAGTGAATGTAGGAAGAAGAATGAAGCTCACGGTATAGGAGCTTTTGGTGTGATGTGATGGTCTTGGGGATGGAAAAGAGTCTCGATGTCTGCAATGGAGTAGCGGACAAGGAAAGGAGGCTGGGAGATGGACCTTAAAATGTGTTGTCAATGGTCGGAGTGATGGTTGATGCGGTGGAGGAGGGAAGAGGTGGGAAAAAGGGAAAGGCCCAGCTCCAGTCGCTAGGTCCCAGTCAGTCCAAGGAGTGCCGGCCCAGTGCCCGCCAGTGCGTGCGTGCAGTGCAATCGGGTGCGGTGCAGGCCAAGTGGGCTGTCCCCGTCAGTCAGTGGGCGCCCGCCTTTCCTTTCCCTTTCTTGCCCACCTATGTAATCGAATCACAGTTGTGGATTCAATCCCGGAATTGCACAAAGGAGCGACCCAAGCCTGGACACACCCCCTAAAAAAGAACCTTTCCCCCCCTTCTCTTCTTCTTCTTCTTCTTTGCCTGTGCTCCATCTGTCTATCTGTCTGCCTTATTAAACGATGCACCGAAGCCAAGACCGTGGAACATTCGAATATCTAGAACCCCTCAACCTGACCCCAGTTGCCCCCCTTTAGCGCCATTCTTACCCCCTAAAAAAAGCTGGAATTCTTTTGGTGGCATGTCTTGCCGCTTTTACCTGCCCAATAGGAAGGGTACCCAGCCAACGGAATAAGAGAAAGTGATTTGAGTGAGCAACAAGCCAGATGGAACGAAATGATTGCTGGCCGAGTGGAATGTGGCCAGTGCTGCCCACGTTGGAATGAGCTCTCGTTGACCTGGCCAGCATCAGCCCAAGGCGGAGAGTGAATCCTCATTCCTACTACCCTTTGACTTACTGTATGACGATCTACAAGTATCGATATATTACCATTCTCTGTCACTCCTATTACAGCTCGCTCTTTGCGAGCTGAGGAGTTGTCGTCATCTACTATCATCGTGACTGAATTCAACACGCACCGCTCCTTTCAGGCTCCAGATTTCGAGCTTTCTATGCATGTTTGCCTTGTCTTCAGTCTGGAACATCTATGGATCAACCGAGAGAACCATAAGAAGAAGGCAAGTTGTATTACGACGACGACTATTAGGCGGCCATGATTTCCATAGCATCGTGGGAAAACCCCACAGTTGCGCAGGCTTTGATCTTCTGCCAAAAAGTCGTATGCCTGTCCGATAGCCTTCAACCCAACCCTCTAAAACCTTGCTATATGCGCGAGATTAGACGGGAGTCGTGAATACTGAGGCTATACTCCAATTCTGATTCGTCTGATCCCAGTCCGGTTTGCCCTAAGGGCTGACGGATTGAACCAATAGGCAACGTCTGATCTTGTGGCTTTTGCTGTATGGTTACGTATGTCATGCTGATTTTGGAATCGTAGGAAAACTTGCACCGCCAAGCAGGCATCGCCAAACTGACAGTTTGAGCCTGACGGTTTGCAAGTTGGGGGCGACATCATGGCGTATGCAAGGGCTATGCTGACGGGAGATCGCATCCATAATACGGGAGCCTGTTCACAAGCAGACGGGCTACCATAACTACCTCCAGTAGTACTACAGCGGTGTTCCCGGCCAGTGGATCGTTCCGAACCCATTGTCGCAATATTAGCTATGCTATCTCTAAAATGACCATCCGTTTGACGATCCATGTTGCAGCAATGATTCAATAAGGCAGACATTTATCAAGCACCAACCGACGTTCTTCACAAGGCTGCCGGTCTTTCAAGACTGCAGCCTATACTAATAAAGACATGACAAACTGTCTCAGATGCTAAATTCATGAAGCGGTTTCATGTCAAAGTTCCAACCCAGATGTCATGCTTAGTCGAGCACATAATGGCGCCTCCGCCTCTCCCGTCACGATAGTACCAAGTACGTAGCAAGGCAGCAAGCATCGTATTCTAAAGCTTCCCAGGTTGTCGCTCAACCAATTTCTTAAAGCGGCAACGAGGGGCAGTCTTGGTGGGGCAAAAGCTTCAAGCTGATAATATGTACGGCACGACTCGCGAATTAAGTCAATAGTCGAGGGCTTTTGTCAAATGTCACGATGATACTCCTAGGTCCAGTGGCTGCCGGAAACGATCCGTGTATGGAGATGTATGTGACTACTACTGCCAATATCAATCAGCCCTGGCTTCTCATTTGCAACTCTTAAGATTGCATGTTCAATTGCACCCTGGATGATGGAAGCTCAACGGAAATCCAGGGTGCAATTAAGCTACACGTGATCTGGCGCTAGCCGACTCTCTGGAGTTGGACCCAGGTCAGGTCCTGCACACACTCTCAGCCTGTGTCAGGTACCTTATCGATATGCTTTTTCTGTAGGAATGTTCGCGAACATTCTGGATATGACGTTGGAAAACATCTAGAAGTCGATGCGCAAAAGTCGGTTGGAACAACAAAACTTGAGCATTCGAACTTATTCTGATATAATTCATCTTGTCATTAAACAAGATAAAACCAACAACCACAAACTGTGACGAAAAGTCGCGATTCAAAACAATTCGTAGGACCAAAACCACACCCCACCTACGATTTCTGCACATTCGAAGAAGCTTCATATACAAGTCTCGGCGACGACGTAAAGCAACCTGAAACAAAAATTCCAACTCAAAAAAAGACGAGTTTACAAATTTCACAATCACATTTCCCACAATGGAAGACAAGCGCCTCAACGATCTCCTGAAATGGAGCATCAACGCCTCTACACAAAAAGAAGACAACACGACCGACTCGGCACCAGTACGATCGCCCAACGCCGACGCCATTGCCGCGCTGCTGGGCGGGCCCTCGGACGCCGACCTCATGGTGGCCGCCATGGAGAACGTCATGTCGCCCGACCCCGAGATCACCCTCGAGTCCAAGCTGACGGCGCTGGACAACCTGGAGCAGCTCATTGAGTCGCTCGACAATGCCAACCTGCTTTCCAAGCTCGGGCTCTGGACCCCGCTGCTCGAGCTGCTCGCCCACGACGAGGACGAGATCCGCCGCATGGCCGCCTGGGTCGTCGGTACTGCCGTCCAGAACAACGAGCCCTCCCAGGAGCGCCTCGTCGCCCTCGGCGGCCTCGAGAAGCTGGTTGCCATGGTCCTGGGCGAGCGCGTCGCCAAGGGCGATCAAGCCGTGGATGCCGCTGCGGAGCCTGAGAAGAAGGACGTCAGGAGAAAGGCCGTCTATGCGGTTAGCTCGGCATGCAGAAACTACCAGCCCGCCATGGACGTTGTGAGCAAGGAGCTGGCCAAGAGAGAAGGTAAAGAGGCGGACAAGGTCGACGCTGCAAATATGGATGCCGTCGATGTTGTCATCAACGGCCTGAGGGAAAAGGTCGCGAGTGCGTAGAAATAGAAAAGCACGACTCGAAATGAAATGACATGGGCAAAAAGGAAGACTTCATCACGACTGGCATATTTTGGCGTTGGGCGGATATATGTTTTTACCTTCTCATAAATAGAGAGGCCTTGCTGGCATAGCCGCATTGGCAAAAGATACCTGCAATGACAAAAAGATACCAAGAGCAAGAATTGTTTTGACCGTCATTGGTGATACAGATATATTACACTCTACACATGGTTTGCTTTATATGATGGTTCATGTACACATTTCCTTCCTGATACGACTATCGAGTTCCCTTTTAATCAATCAGCTTGCCGTGGAAAGGTACGCCTAATGATTGAAGCAGCAGGCGGGCGTGTCTGTCAGACTTGGCTGTGGTCTCGACAAAGATTCGGCAACCGGGGATCATCTAGATAATTCAGTCAGCATACATACGCCCACGTGTATCATATACAAACACCTACCTTTGCAGGGTAAAGGGAATAGTTGGCCTCGACTTCGGGAAAGAACATCATTTGGCTAGGCTGGAAACCCCAAGCCAGATTTCCGGCGCCGTCTCCTGTGGAACCAGCAACACCCTTCCACTCCTTGATCTTGGGGAAGACGAGGTGGATCATCTTGTCGAGGAACTCGTAGGCCTGGTGACCGTGGATGGTGGCCTTGACACCGGCGCGGTCGCCCTTGACAATCTGCCACTGCGCGACACTGTGCTGGACGTGCGTAGCCTGGGGCCGCACTCCCGTGATGCTCTGTATCACGGCCTTGGCCACCGTCACGTAGTCCTGGCTCTTCTTGGCCTGCGGCATGAACGACGCAATGTGGATGCACTTGATTTCGGGAACGTTGCGGTACGTAATCTTCTGCTCCAGCGGTAGCAGCACGTCGGCACCACGTGGCCCGCGCTTTGGTCGGTTCTCCATGTACGGGCTCTCGTCGCCCCAGCTTCGCAATCGTATCCGCTCCGGCTTGTCGGGCGTACCGGGGATCTTGTGCTGGTATGCTAGTGTCATGAGGTCTGATGCGACAGTGCTGTGCAACGTCTGCTTGAGACGCGGGAGGTTGAAGGGTCCCGGTACGAAGTCGCGGGCCACGGGGTCGGAGGACGGCGGCGGCTGGACTGGGTGCAGAGGACCTCTGTAGTACTTGGGCGGATGATACCGGTATCTGCATGTGAGGTCTTAGTTAGATATTGACCTGGTGCTAATGATAGTTCATGGCAGGCAGAATTGACCTTGAATGCGGCAGCTCCATTTCTCTCCGACTTGCTCGTTTCCTCGGATCTTGGATCTTGATTTCACTTCTCTGCACAATCGGTGCTGAGAGACCAGACTCAGTCTCGACATCCAACACAGCAGGCGCCGAATTGGCAGACGCGGCCTCGGTCGATGCGCATCTCCGGAATGTGGTCGTGGAAGACTGTAGCGACGAAGTCTTTAACATGTGCCTCGCCGCGCGAGGAACCTCCCGTAACGATGCCATGGTTGCGATCTGTAGGATTAGTGGCGACCGGGACCTGGATGTACTCCCTTCTTCGCTGCCAATCAACCCAACGCTCACTTGAAGCTATCCCCGTACGCGAGCTCCAGGGAATTTTCCTGCCAACCGGAGGCTCTGAAAGTCCGACCTAGCTAGTCCATCTGGCCCGTGCCTTGAGTCTGATCTACCTAAAGCAACCCCCATATGGTAACTACACCCCTGTACCCGCCACATTAGTGCTCCAACTTTCTTTCAGGGTGTACACCAATTTTATATATGCACGACCCAACTACTCTGTATCATCAGCCAAAATAAAATACTGGTATATTGCGACCAAATCTCTGTTTTTTTGGAACTCATATTCGCTTATGTCTGCGTTATTCAGATTTGTTCGCATTGTTCACCCATTATCGTCACTAAACTACGTTGGTTGTTCCCTCATTTGCAGTTGAGTCTCAAGCCTGATTAACCGCGACGGACAGACTGTTTTGGAGTTGCCTATCACAAAAGACTACTCTCTGGCCAGCATGCCCTATGTGAATATACATTTTGAAGAGGAGAAAACTACGTAGTCCACAGTGTTGTGAATATTCAGAGTCGAATTATGCCTATCGATTGAGGTTTGATGGCTTGTATCTGCTGAAACGCATAGATTGCACACTATTCATGCGACTTAAAGCATCATGAATCCAAAAAGTTCATCTACATAGAAGCAGATACGCTGCTAATACTATACTAGCTTCAATCTATTGAGATGGCAATGGAACAACAGGCACAATGATGCTCGAATCATACTTGCCACCAAAATGGATAATATGCTGACCCTCGTTCAGATTATCGAGCTTCTTGTCAATGTGACTCGGGAAATCAGAGCTCGTGTCAATAAAGCCCTGAATACGGAATAGCAGGCTCTCCCCAGCTTCAAAGTGGATGCCCATGGGCCAGAGCGAGATCTCCAGCTTGACAACATCACCCGGCGTAACTTTCTCCTCCCTATCGTGTGGGTGGTACGGGATCATGGGAGTGCTTCGTTCTGGAATCTGGGCTCGGTGTGAGGCCCGAAGGATGCCAGTCGGTCCGGTGTACTGTTTATTCGGCATGTTAGGAATAGTTCGCCTTCAATGATCTATCATCGGTATTGTGTGCATCTGACTCACCTTGACTGTCTGCGCCATGGGAACGTCGTATTGAGTGTTGACGCCTTCGGGCAACTTTTCCCACGGAACATTGACGTGTTCGAGCACCTCGCCACTCGTGCTCAGCTTGCGGATGGAGACATAGACGTCCATGTCGTCCTTGTCTCTGCAGGACATCCACAACACTGCTTTGGAATGGCCAACAAGGGTTGTAGCTTTGTCAAATGTCAATTGAAATTCAGATGGCTTGGCCTGGTAGCTGTCTGCATAATGTGCGACGGAGCTCTCCTTGGCTTGCGATGAAGTAGCCAGTTTTCCGGCATCTTGAAGGTAGAGTGCACGATATTCCGTCGAGGGGACGGGATAGTCAGCGAAAGGGACGTCCCACATTGGACCCTAATATACCCAGTTAGTCGGTGTATCTAATAAAAGCACTTGAACCATATGGTCTCATACAGGCTCGAAACGGTTTCCATAAGTGAGAATGGACACCCTGGCTTTAGGGGTCTGCTCCCACCCATTGTCAATGTTCTTCAAATACCGATCATAGAAACGCTGCAGGTCATCGATGTATCGCGGAGTGTAAAGGTCAAACCACTCCTGAGTCGGATGAAAGCGAATCCACTTGTCCTTGGAGGCTGCCCTATTGAAGCCTCGCACGGTCCCGGAGCCGTGGTTGCCCGATGAGTAGCTCACGAGCGCATATATAGGCAAGGTGAGATCTTTGGTGTCGTAAACCTTGTCCTCCCAGTAGCCATTGAACAGGGGCCACTCGGTGAGCGCCGCACCAATGTCTTCCCGGAGGTTTCTGCCACGAATCGTCTTATTGAAGATGAATGAAGCGAAATTCGTCTTGGGGACACCGCCACGGCAAATGAGGTCGCGATACTTGTCTGTAAACGCCTCCCAAGGTGCAATACACTTGAGCGAAGGCGGCTTTTGGATGGCAGTCGCCCACTGCTCTGTTGCTAGCCAGGAATTTCCACACATGCTGACAGCACCATTGCACCATGGCTGTGCTGCAATGAATTCGACCGTGTCGTAGCCATCGATACCTGACTTTTGTCAATCAATCTTCGTCGACGGTACAACTTTGGATCAGGAGCGTACTTACCCATTTGACTTCCTTCGATATAGAGGTTACCTTCACTATCCCAGGAACCTCGGATGTCTACGTTGACAATGGCATATCCTCGAGGGCACCATTCAACAGGGTCAGGGCTGCAGATGCGCCCTGATTAGCAAGAGCAACTTCATTACCCGAAATTGGAATCCTCACCCTTCAAACTTTTCTAGCCCAGAGGTGGCACTCTCTGGTAGTCCAAGTCGAAACGGAATGTTGTCAAAGATACGGAAGCCTTTGCGACGATACCATAGTTAGACTTGTATATCAAACTATCAATAGCACTTGATTACCGACCATGTCCATTTTTGCCATACGGGCTTACTGCCAGTATAGCAGGGACCTTTTCGTCCGTAACGGGTCTGAATATGTCACAGTAAATCTTCGAGCCCTCAGATTAGCCTTTGCCCTTGTAGAAATAACTTGATTTTGACGAACCTTTGCTCCGTCTCGCATTGGTATCTCAACCGCTTCATCGAATACGGTTTCTTGGTGAAAAGGTCGTCTGCCCGGTGCAAACGTCCAGCCGACAGGTAGGTTTCTGGTACTCGGAACCTGCTTCCTGTATGGATACATATTTGTCTCGTCTTCGGGTCGGACGGTAGGAGTCCATGGGATGGGGAATCCCCCATGCTCAAGCTTTGGTCCGCTCATGGTGTCAAGTGTGTGCCGATCTGGTTGATAATGATTGGTTCTAATACAAAAGGCACACGTTTACATATGCCCTTGGGAAGGTTCAATTAACTCTATGCTCTAGTCCAGAGGTGGCATACTGTAATGCGTGAATGGCATTTAATATCTTTTTGTAAAACCCTTCGTTTGTTACTGTTACTTTCATGAGGTGTTTCTGTTCTCTGAGCGACACTGCAGACATCCTGTCCATGACCGTCCACCTGACCGTATGGGCTTCCGCGGAGCTCGGGGGTGGTTCCGGTGAATCAGGACCGGGATCCACTACGCCATCAATTCCGCCATGGCCAGGCTGGACTAGGTTCCGCGGAGGTTAAGGTGGTTCTGGGAAGTCCTATGGTCACTATTAGAAACAAAACGATGCGGTAGAGGTTCCCGGTAGAGGTCCCGCGGAGATCATGCCCAATATGATAGGCCTTTTTAGGTCTCGTAGAGGTAAATCGGCAGCACAAAGGATATCGGCAAAGATGGCCTTTCATAGATGCAGACCCGGGGCCAAGACAGATACAATTTGTCCTTTGTGTTGTCAAGGGTTTTTCCTGCTGCTACACACTTTGCGCGAATATTGTCATTGTACCAGTCCGATTCTACCTCTGTATTTCTAACTCAATGTCACAACAAAAAGAGGTTGCTTCGAAGAGCCAAGTTGAGCCAGACAGAAAGTGATTACACGAGGATGATGTACTTGATGAGAAACATGAAAGAAGTCGGGCATTTAAAGGTCTAAGTATTCTACATTGCCAACCAGAATTGAGTCAGTAATGGTGGGATACCGTGGTTATTCGCACTGAACTAGCAGTGCATGATTTTCATGCTTCGTCGTGATCTCAACAAGCAATAACTTTATTCAGTCATTAGGAGTAGATCTTCATTCAATGAACGGCCCATGAATTTTGTTACTACGCAGACTATACTATACGAGCATCCAAGATCGCGGAAACGCCACCTTGAACAGCCTTCACAGCCTCTGGCAGCAATCGTGTCAGTTCGTCCACGGTTTCGGCTCGCTCTGCCCAGCACTTCCCGCCCGAAGCACCTTTGGCAATGGTAGCGTATTCGGGATTGGGCGTAAATGAGATGTTGAGCTCTTCGTTGCTGACCTTGGATCCTAGTCCATCGGGATGGACAAGGAGGAGAGACTTGCGCGGCGCGTTCCAGCCTATAAGAGTTAATGACAGCCTGTCAGCTCATGATCTTTTCCATAATTCTACTTGATGGATGAAATTGTCAACTTTGACCTACCATTGTTGTTCAACACGATAGTCAGTACTGGGATCCCGTATTTCTGCCCAATCCAGTACACGCTGGATGGAACGGAGAAGAGAAAGCAACCATCACCAATGATTTGGCACACAAACTTCCCTTTGCCTCCGCTGCGGTCCTCAATGGCCATCTTGACACCTAGAGCCGCTCCGCCCGACCAACCGAGGCCACCGGCACCGGAACTGAAGATACTGCCAGGCAATGTTGCCTGGAGCTGATCAGCCACAGTAAATGTATTGGTGACGACTTCAATGACCCAAGTGGTGTCTGCAGGGCACGCCTTCCGGAGTTGCGAGATCAGGTAGCCACATCCGAGCGAGCCGTCCGAGTTTGGCTCGGCTTGCGAGGCGATTGTCTTCAACTTTTGTTTGTATGATGCTTGTAATGAAGACCCTCGATTGTCAAATTGCTCCTGATTGGCGCTGATTTGACTCCATAAGTCGGTTTTCAAATAATTGACAATCTGGCTGAGAGCAAATGCAGTATTGACGCGACAACGCAGTATCGCATCAATGTAGAAGAGAGGCATTTGTTGTTTCAGAGGGTCCACATCAAAGTGAATGATTTTGCAATCTTCCGCTGGTCTACACTGAGTGTAGATCCACGGCACATCACAATCGACGACCAGTATCACATCGGCCGTGCGAATCGCATCGTCGGATCCGTACCTGACACTCAGCCAGCCGGGGTGGTCCGCAGGGAAAGAGAGGTCCGAGCCCATGGTATCGAGCACACGTAAACCCTTGACAATGTTTGCCAGCTCCGTAAGCAAAGGCACCACCTCGGTATTGCGCCCGCTATACCCCGTGATGATGAGAGGCTCCCGAGCATAAACCAAGGACTGAGCAATAAGATCCAGTTGCTTGGGCATGAGACCGCCGAGCTCGACGGGTGTCCAGAACTCTTGCCGAATCTTGTACGGTTCTATGACCTCCTCCATGACTTCGCGCGCCCCTTGCAAGTAGACGGGACCTCGAGGCTCACTCGTGGCAAAGCTCAAGGCCCGGTTCACCATCTGCTTAATGTTCTTGCCCTTTTTCAACTCGGCAGAGTAGCGGCAATACTGCGAAACAATGGCTTTCTGGTCCGGGACGTCTTGCAACCAGTGGATGAACTCGGTCCGACTGCCTCGGTATTCGCCTTCCAACGTGACTGGGGACAGACCGGCAAAGATGAGTACGGGCGCGCGTCCGACGCTGGCATTGTGAACGGCGCACCCCAGTGCCTGAGTGCCGACGTCCACGTGCACAATGACCGCCTGAGGTTGTCCAGTGACACGAGCGTAGCCATCTGCCATTGACAAGGCCACCATCTCGCTCGGGCAAGTGATAAATTTAGGAAAGCTGTCTCGTCTCTCCTTCTGTCCTTTGACCATGGCCTCTATCATACTGGGATGATCTGACCCCAGATTTACAAAACAGTATCGTACACCGGCCTGTATCCTAGTAAGCCATCTCAACCTCGAATATCCTGAACAATTTTGAACGGTAACATACATCCCATAGTGCCTCGAAAAAGGCAGATGATGCTGTATACTCCCCCCTGTGGCTATTGTTAGCATGTAGCTGGTGGCAATCGAGATATGCTTCTCTCACATCTTTCTCAGTAGATTAAAAACAATATCGTCTAAGTTTGAGCACACAAAGTTTCAGAGCAATCTTTCCTTCGTCTCTTACACGATTTATCAACAGGATGACTCTCCTTGTATCCAGCAGGATGGCCACGAAATCAGCTTGACAAGTACCTTGCGGGGAAAAGGATGGGGCCCCCGGCTCCCAATAGCGGCAATTATATCCGTCATATAGAGTCGCTCCACCAGCGATTCCGAACATCCCCCATTTGTGACGTGACTAGACTTAGTGCTATATTGGGGAAGGCAGATGATGGTAATCATAGCAGGGCCCAACGTACTGGTTCCGCGGAATCAAGGATCCCTGCAGTCACTATTACTATAGCGCCTGTAGGTATGTATGTCTCACAACAGCTATAAGTGCATTTCTGATATGCGCCCGAGCACCAGTACCGAAAGTAGCAACGATTGCGTCAGCATCATTCTGCATTTCGTCAACATAACATTGCATTGACTAAAAAAAATCCCTTTCTTATTGAATGAAAACATCACTGGTCAACAGTATTCGAAGAAAAACAAAATGGCGAGCATCGACTACGTCTTCAAGGTCGCCAACTACGAGAGCCAGGCAGTAAATCTGACAGCTACTGTGCACCTGCCCAAGGATATCAGCTCAATCAAGGGAATCGGTTAGAAAAGACCCTCTATACACTGCACATTACTACTCGAGAAACACTGTGCTAACCCATTTCTGCAGCATTGTATTTCCACGGCGGCGGCTATGTTGTTGGCAGTCGGGCCATGCTTCCAGCTGCGTATATCGAGGCTTTGCACGAAGCTGGATTCATTGCCGTAGCTTCCGACTATCGTCTTTGTCCCACGATTTCTGTGCTGAACGGCCCAGTTGCTGATTCGGTGGCCGCCTACGAATGGGCGCAGAATGAGCTCCCAGCACTTCTTCAGCGGGATCGTGGTATCCAGGTTAACGGAAAGAACATTGTCACTCTCGGTCATTCGTGTGGTGGAGGTCTAGCACTGCTAATGGTAAGCCGATTCACACAAGCATTCCAGTGCGAGAATCATCATGATTAAGGCCTCTTGGGCACGTTTCTAGGCTTCTCGTACACACCCGCCCAAAGCGATTTTGGATCTGTTTGGTTTCAAATACCTCCGCGATCCATTTTATCATACCGGAGTCAGCGCCGCGCCTTCCAATGCATCCGCACCACCACCAGCCGATTTCATCGAAAAGGTGTTTGACGAATATCCTCCGCCGGTCGCTGCACCGCCCCCCTTTGGTCCCAATGGGCCTGATCTGAGCACGCCTCGCGGGGCCTATCTCGTCACATCGGTTCGAAAGGGCATCCAATTCGATAAGATTATTGCCGAGAACGAGTACGATCTGGTGGACCCTGAGAAACTGCTCAAGAGACCCGACTTTCCGCCAACGGTCTTTGTCCAAGGCACCGCGGACGTGGTGGTGGACGCAAAGTTTGCAAAAAGGGCGCATGAGGAGCTGCAGAAGAATGGAATCAAGACGGAGCTACATCTTGTTGAAGGCGCTGCTCACGGATTCGATGCCAGACTTAAGCGTGACGACGCTGCCTTTGCGCTCATTCAGAAAGGCGTAGATTTTCTGGCGCAATGCCTATAAAATCGGCCCTGTATACAAACACAGATTGCTATGTAGACATGAAATGTTAAGCATCATGATGAGCGACTAGAACTTGCAGTACATTCTAGGAGAAGATATTAATTTTGGAGTGGATGTGTGCCTATTCAGTCTTCTCGCGAAGCTCCACGCCAAGTATTCATACACGATCAAGAATCATGACAGCCCTTCACGTTCGCCATTGATCCGACGGTAATAATGACCGAGATTAATAATTCACGATCAATTTCTCGCCTTTCTGTATTTGTCTCAATGTACCACTAGCATCGCGCTTCATACCAAAGTGGAATGGCCAAGCTACTTACCCCAGATTTACCCCAGATGATACGTTTTCCTCCACATTCCGGTCGTTTGCACATGCGAGGTTGCTTCAAGAGTTTCAGAGGCATGCAGAATTTCCGCGGAGCATCTTCAATTCCGTATTTTCCGCGGTTCAGTGAGTATGGTTGTGACCATAGCATACAGTCGAAGATATATGCGTTGCTTTCTATCTCTTAATTCATAATGCTTGAAAGAATAGAAGTAATAGAAGTCCAAGCACATCATACACGCTTATATTCACATCAATATACTTCAGATTTGGTACAGATTCAAATACTAGAACAACATGGCCACGCTAGGGTCCGAAGTAGCGCAGACCGTCCTCACGGTACCGATGGAAAAAGGCGAGCATGAACGCCGCTTTGGGCTTACCTCGCCATGGGAACACTATTACCATCCCATGGATACCTTCCCCCAAGGTCGATTCGAGTGCGAATTAGATGAGGTGGTTGTCTTTGGCGACATCCCCAAGGACATTAGCGGTACCTGGTACCGTATCTTGGTCGATCCTCACTTCTGCCCACAAGAAGGAATTCCTTTTGTCGACGGCGACGGGCATGTATGTGCCTTTCGCATCCAGGACGGCAAAATGTCCATGAAAATCAAATATGTCCACACGGAGAGATGGCTCCTTGAGCGCAAGGCCGGTCGACGTCTTTTTGGTCGCTACAGGAACCCCTACGATAACCACCCGTGTGTGCGGCTTGCCAACGACACGACTGGCAACACCAATATCATCTACTGGGGCGGCAACGTCCTCGCCCTGGCGGAGAGGGGATTACCCTACGCTCTTGACCCGGACACGCTCGAGACTAGAGGCGCTGATCCGTATGGAGGCCAGGTAGCTGCAAAGACGTTTGCGGCCCATCCCAAGGTCGACCCGCACAAGAACGAGCTCGTCACTTGGAGCTATTCTGCCAAGGGTCTCAGTACTCGGGACATTTGCACTTACTCGATTGATCCCGAGGGACGCATCTCCAATGAACACTGGTTTCAGCAGGACAAGGCTGGCTGGCCACATGATGGCTGGATCACAGACAACTGGATCATACTCTCCAATATGCCATTCGGTGTGAATTCTGACGAGGTGATGAAGGCTGGCGGTGACTACTGGCATTTCATTCCAGGCCAGCCGTCCGAGTTCCTCGTGGCTCCCCGCTACGCAAATGCGCCAGGTCATCCTGACTGGAAAGCGGGTGAGTTCCGTAAATATACTGCCCCGCACGGCCTAATCATCCACTGCGGTAACGCGTGGGAAGAGGAAGGCGGTTTACTCAAGCTCGAGAGCCATTTTGTCTCATTCAACGTCTTTGACTTTTGGAATCCAAAGGACTATACCGGCCCCGAGGGACGGCCGAGCGGCGACTGGAAACGCTGGACCATTGATCTCTCCCAGCCAGAAGGCACCGCGGTGCCTCCACCCGAGACGTTGGCCGCGGGCACTTTTGATTTCCCCATCTTTGACGAGAGAAGAACGGGCCGCAAGACCAAGATTGTCTACTTGACCGCCATGCTTGTGCCCGAGGAAGCGGGTATCCAGCCCCGCTTCAACGCCATCATCCGACTCGACACGGAGACGGGCGACCAAGCCGTCTTCCGCGCCCCAAGCGACGGCAGCGTCGCGGAGCCGGCCTATATACCCCGAGGGCCCGACTGCGACGAGGGCGACGGCTGGATCATCTTCTACACTCAGCGAGACTCGTCCCCCAAGGGGGAGCTCATGATCCTCGACACGCGGGATTTCTCCAAGCCGGTGGCGATTGCGCTGCTCCCTTTCCCGACCAAGAACCAGGTCCATGGAAACTGGGTGCCAAACCCGCATCCCGAGACGCCTCTGCCCATGTTGACGAGCCCCGTGGAAGATGTCACGCCTACTACAAAGTACTCACAGCTGACTAAGCTTCCGTAAATCTCAGATTGAGTCTGTCGGCCCTCTAGCAATTGTCATTGCCTCCAATTGACACTTGACATGGGAAACGAGGGGATCCAAGCGTTCATTTACTATAGTTTTTAGCTCAATTGCCCTGCAACGAATATATATCTTTACGTTATCATAAGATTTGAGATATTGGCACGTCGAATTTTGTTCTCGTTTGCTTCAGTGAGCCAATCTGATATCCCGAGTGGATATGTTCCGTAGAATCCGAAAGGTGCCTTTGTTTGGGACGCAACGAAAATTGGTCAAATCGAAATGATGTAGCTAACTGAGAAACTATGAATGTTAGCGACGTTTTCCCATCGAAGCATACTACCTCTATTCATGAATGAGAAATGTGGGAGACGTGCTACATTTCGTAACACTTCGTTGCGATTGTCGGTAAATTGTTAAATCTGCGAATCTCCGCCGTTCGTCATAGCGCGGCAGTAGGTCCCGCGGAATGGTCGGAAATAGAGCAAGGCAGCATAGGACAGGACCAAACTGCCACTATAATAAGGTTCCACTCTTTGTCAGTGGATATACAATACCGCGGAAGAGAGATACTAAGCCTAGGGAATATTTACGTTTCGTAGGGCTGCAGCAGGATTCCCAAATAGCTAAATACTTGATGCAAAAGTCTAACACACAAAGTTGAAATTATGTTGCCTTGTTATTGTTACTAAGCCATATACTCTGAATTGAAGAATTTCATACGATGCTTTCGTTACTTACATCCTCACCATACAAATGGCCAATCCTTTTTGGCATATCAGTCACTTTCCTCATCTTGTACAAGGTGATCGGAGCCCTCTTGGATCCTCTACGCGATGTTCAAGGACCAGCGCTTGCCCGATATACTCGTCTGTGGGAGGTGTACAGGAATTGGGAGGGTCAACTAGAGCATGTTACAGTCGCGCTGCACAGACAATATGGTATAGTCTTACATAGTGCATCTCGAGAGGCCCGCCTTCTTACTGACACGATTTCTTTCAGGCCCCATTGTCCGGCTGGCACCGAACCGATATAGCATCAGCGATCCGACAGCGATCCGCACCATATACGGCGCCGGCTCCAAATTTAGCAAATCTTCCTATTACTCTCCCTTTGGTGCCCCCGACATGGCCCACGCCGACGTCTTTTCCGAGACTAATAACGCCAAGCACGCCCTGGAGCGCCGAAAGACGTCGAACATGTACGCCATGAGCTCCCTGGTGTCCTACGAGCCGTTTGTCGACAAGGTCAATGGGGGATTCATGGATGCGTTGGCTGGACACGCCCGGACAGGTCGTGCGTTCGATCTGTTTTCGTGGATGCAGTTCTATGCTTTTGATGTCATTGGCGAGATCACCCTGGGACGGTCCTTTGGTCTGGTCGAGGCTGGCTACGATAAAGACGCGCTCCTCCACGCCGTTCATGTCGGGTCTATAACCTATGGTTCCATGGTGGGCTTGGTCCCAGAACTACATCCGTGGTACCTTTGGCTTCAGAACGTCTTGCCGATCCCGAGTCACTGGAAAGATACACAGCGAGTAATTCTGAGGGAAATCGGTGCGAGAATGGAGGCTGGCGAGGGCCCCGACGATCGCAAAGACTTTCTCCAAAAGTGCGTCGAGCTGAGCAAGGAGGGCAAGGTGGACGAGTTCACCATCAACAACGTCCTCGGATCCAATATTGGCGCCGGCTCCGACACCACGGGCATCAGCATGACTGCCATCATCTACTTCCTCATGAAGAATCCAAAGTGCTTACAAAAGCTTCGCGACGAGATTGAGACGGCTCAACGAGAAGGGAATCTCTCTGATCCCGTCACCTTTCAACAAGGACAGAATCTTTCCTACCTGCAAGCTACCATCAAGGAGGCCCTGCGACTGCACGCGGCCGTGGGCCAGATTCTGAGCAGGGTGGTTCCAGAAGGCGGTGCACAGCTCGCCGGACGACATTTCCCCCAAGGTGTAAGTTTAAAAAGAGAGACCTGGAAATTTACACCATGACCCGTGGCTTTGGAGTTCTCACTAAAAAGTTTCCGTATAGACTGTGGTGGGTATAAATGCCTACACCATTCATAGCGACGAGAGCATCTGGGGTAAAGACGTACTCGAGTTTCGACCTGAACGCTGGCTGGTAAGAAAAGAAGAGCTTGCCATCTTGGATCAGCACTTTTTGGCTGTAAGTGTCTCATGCTCTCTAATCAGAGAGATACTCAAACCCCTCATACTTTCATGATCCCCATTCTAACAACGCTATTACAGTTTGGAGCCGGCGCGCGAACCTGCATCGGCAAGAACATCTCAATGCTCGAAATGTCCAAACTCCTCCCGCAACTCGTGCGAAGATTTGACTTTGTCCCCGCAGGAGACACGGAGTGGAAGACAAGCAGTGGCTGGTTTGTCAAGCAGAAGATCCAGGTCAAGGTCATTGACAAGGAAGGATAAAACGAAACGAAGCAGAATGTCTTCGTAAATGATTGTGCTTGTAAGCAACGTCACGGTCTCATTGAGGTGAGTGGCATTTATGACTACATAGGCCAATTGCAAAGGCGTACTAGTTCACTTTATGAGATGGAATTTTGCGTGTAAACATGTAGATATAATTTCTTGGAATACACAGTCTCGACTCAAATATTTTCAAGTCCAAATGCCGTCAAGTTCATTTCAGAGGCAATCATGTCTGTAACTCGCCCAATATGATCAAATTGGTCAATACTTGTGTATACTTGATCTCCAGAGTATCCCGGTGATATCCGGTACATCCTCTGTAGAACACGAGGTAGCTCCATATAGTTATGTCAGCGGCTCTTTGTTCTTCGGACTTTTCGATGGATTCTGATTTGCGGACGAGCTTGTAGTGTCGATCCCTCGCCAGCGGCTAGATGGGCTCCCTAGTCTGAAAGTAAGGGGCCTGTGGACTTGCAACCTATCGCTGGGCTTTGGATTACCCGTGTAAGGTACCTTGGGGACTCCCTGTAGCCACTGGAAACTGCCGGCACACGAGCGAGACTAAGGTGATTGTAAGGCTTATACCCCGCAAGAAGGGACCACATCCCGCGACGACAACCCAAAGCCACCAAGAACACTAAATAAGACAAAATCCCCACAGTTCCGCTCGGGTATCGGGAGGAGGACCAGGGGAGATGAAGAGAGTTTCTTGCACGCTCTTCAATTCTTGTTCTCTACTACTCGTCAACATTAATGTCTCTGGCGACCTTGTAGCTTGGCGAATAATTGTCAAAATAAAAGACGACTCCGAAAATGGCTCGTGAGAGATCTATGGCAAGATTCAACTTGGAGACAGGCAAGGGCCGCCCGGGACACAGACGCGAGAAGTATACTCGTCAAGCCTGGTGAGTCTAGACAGTAATGCCAAGGCATGCAACTTCTTGCTGACCAAAGTCTTTACAAGCGAGACGTGCAAAACGAGAAAAGTCAAATGCAGCGGACTGGTACCGTGTAGCCGTTGCGTCGAACTCGACATTGATTGCTTGTATCAAGAACCGTTGTCGTTGAAGTCGTCCGCAACCGACAACACGGCAGCCTCTGGCCGAGTAGCAAAGCGAAGACGAACGTCAAATTCTAGCAGCTCTGACCTTGGGCAGTTGGTTCTCACCATGAGGAAAGTGTGTGATGAAATTGAGAGCTCGGCTTCGAGTTACGATCTGACAGCAATCCCTAATCGCTCTCTGAAGCGATCACTTCGTCATGTTGTTTCTCGCAATCCCACAGTGGCCAGTCCTACTCCGGGCTATGTTGCTCTCTTGAGTCGGGCACAGGATTTTCTGCACCAAAAGGGCTTTGTCGAGACATGTACAAGTCGGGAAAATGCCGAAAAGCCCGCCACAGACGTTGTCGCCAATGCCCCCGCGCCAGCTGATGACATACTCCGAGCTGCTAAGCCAATCCTTCATCTTGGTCAGGCCGAGGCTCTTCGGTATCTTTCTCTTTTCAAAGACCATGTCTACTCTGCATATCCATGCATAAACTTGAGCGTAGCCACGGAGCGACTCATTGCGCTCTACAGCGCACGAACTCCACCAGGAGGTGGCAACAAGTTCCAGGACTTGGGTTTGGATCTAATCGATGTTGAGCTCATGAAAGCAACGTTTTCAATAGCCATGATACTGGATGGAGAGCACGATAATCCCTTGTGTCGTGATCTGAAAGCACATTTACTGTGGAATACCGACTTTACCATGAATGAGGAACACGCACAAGTCGAGGACGTCATCATGGCAACTTTGCTGGTAAATCTTTCGCACTGAAGCCTTGCATCGAAGTTCAAGCATGATTGACTAAAGACTGTTGCAGACTATATATTTGATTCTCAAAGACAAGCCTCTTCAAGCATGGCGTATGATTGGTCTGGCAGCAAGAACAAGTCTGGAATTGGGCTTGCATACAGAAAAGCCAGTCGGAAACACTGACCAACCACCGCGTCTGCAAAATCGCGAAATCTTCTCTTGCGTCTATGACCTCGATAAAAGATGCAGCTTCTTCGCCGACCTTCCTTGGGCTTTGCACTATGAAAATATTGATGCCAAGGTTTTGAATTTGGTATGTTTCTCTTTTTGCCTGAAAGTATTCACATGAAATAGCGAACGGAAGCTTATGATTTGAATAGAATGATAGACACTCATACATGTCGGCAATGCTCGGCCTCAACCGTATTCATACCGAAGTCATCAACTTCAATGCAGCGGCGCGACAAGGCAGCAACCAGGAGATGGACGAACAAATTGAAATGTACGACTACCGCACCCAAAAGTTGATGGACAAGATATGCGCCAAGGGACTGTTTCCTGCAAGCGTATCAGATACTCCTCCCGTTGAAGTCCAAAACACCATGACATCGATGCTGCAGCTCCGCGCGAATCAAATCAGAATGTCGGCGCACATTCGCTATCTGAGCAATTCCTACGACGGTGAATCCAACAAGGACCAAGCCATCCACACGATTGTCTCATTGGCCATGTCATCTGTAGATGTCTACCTAGGCATGCTTGACACGAGCCTCTTGTGGCGGCCCTTGGCCGACCGACTGTTGATGCACTCGACTTCGTGCATGTTTCTGGCAGCGTCGCAAGATTCCTCCAAGTACGGACCTCTTTGCCGCAAATCGTTCCATACCGCCATTGACTGTCTGACCCGGTCCTCATACAGACCGACTGAGTCGGCGTCGGGATGTTCCCTGGATGATATGCGTAGCGTTGCTGGAAAGATACAAATGCCCCCTTTTGACGAGTCACCGGCCCCTGAAGAACCCCCGTCTGGGTATCTTCAATCAGTTTCCGTTTTTGATAATAATCTGAGCTTGTCGGCAGAAGAGCTCGCGCAGCTGTGTGGTGATTCTGGCCAGAGTTCCATGTCTGCCTTTCGAGATGCAGCCTCAATTTGGGAAAATCAGTTTAATGAGTTTGCAATAGTTGAATAATGAGAACTTGATTCCAATGGTGCTCATCAGAGACATCAAGGCATACTTATGAAAAGACTATACAAGGATGAAGTACTATGCGATACTCATAGTCCATGAAGAGAGAAAGCATACTGTTTCACAGGGAACGTCTCGGCACCACCCGCGCAGCAAGATACACACTATATATTTATACTAAAATAATCAGGTAAAATGCAGCTCTGCGCGGCAACGATCCATACTTTCAAGCCCTTTCAACAATTTCTACAACGCTTAGCTGCAGATCTGATCCACAGTACTTCCGTAATCAAGCTGGGTCGTCAAGTTGTCCCTGGCAAATACAACCATGGACTCCGTAGTCGCCTCGTACTCTGGCCAGGTGAACGACTCATATGTCGGGTCAGAGGACGTATCCTCTGCAAACGAAAGCCAGAGACCTGCATCAAGATTGCATTGTCAACAATTTTATCCATATCCCATGCATTCTTGATAAAGGACGGGGGAGAAGAAAGAACTGACCTTCCATTGCGTAGCTGACTTGCCACTCAAACTCGGTCGAGTTACCATTGTATTGAAAGTGTGTTCCAAAGATGAGCGGCAGTTCACCTGCAGGTCCTTTGTCAGCCATATATGATTCCATCGACATGAACGCAGCAATCACCTACCACTGTGAATAGCGCCGATCCAGGGCAGCGGCGAAATATTTGAGAAATTGCCCGTGTATTCATAACGGTGCGTCGTGAGACCGCCTAACAGTCGATTCCTGTAGGACCAGAAACATGTAAGCAAAAAGATTCCTCAAATAGCAAGCAGCAAAAATCACCAGAAAAAACTTCACTAACTGGATCTCTTGAACAGTCGGACAAGCGATAATCGTCGTTCCCGCAAGAATGTCTGCCTCGCTAGGGGCCGTGCCATTCGCAGGCAACGCCACAAACCCGCTGCCCTCGCGAGAGTTGGTGCCAATAATGGCCGGGATCTGGGCCACGAGTCCCGCGGCCGCCCTCTCCGTGTTATTGGCAAAGACGGTCTGGTTGTCCACACCGGGCCCGAAGCTGACGCCCGTGGTGTTGGCGTACACGGCCTGCAGAGTCGCCGCGTCGAGACCTTGCATACAGACCAGCTCGGCCTCGGCATCACTCTCGTTACCGCATCCGGCCGCTGCGGCTACCGATGTAAAGTTGGAGTGCGAGGGGTCCGTGGTGAAGACGGTGGAACCGCCCGAGTCGGCAATGAGCCCGCCCACAATGGGATCCTCGGGATAGGCGTAGCCGTAGTAGTTGACAGACCAGGCGCCGGCCGATTGGCCCCAGAGGACTATGCGGTCCGGGTCACCGCCAAAGTTGGCAATGTTGTCGCGTGTCCATTCGACACTTTGGGGTAGCCATCGTATCAGCTGGGTTGTTGGTACGTTTTGGAAGTTATACAAAGTACTTACACCAGTCTCTGATCCAACAGTCCTACATTTAGTGGCTGGGCCGCCGCATTGGGGAAGCCGAAAAAGTTTAGGCGGTAGCTTTTTGGTCTCTTGTTAGATCACTTGACTTCATTCTGAAATCCATCCCTATCAGAGGCGAGGACTCACTTCAATGTAACCACGATGTGTCCCTGTGTACTCTCAATCCACTGATCCGGGATCTGATACGGGACATTGGCACCATTGGCCGAGAATCCGCCGCCGTGGATCCAGACAAAGACGGGAAGTTTATCGGCAACCGGGTGCAGTGGCGCATAGACATTGGCATAGAGGCAGTCTTCGCTTATGACTGGACTTCCAAGCAGGAGCTCGGGAAGCAAATCATAGACACTACCGGAAGAGCCTGTCGAGATGGTCTGCAGACACGACGGGGCAAAAGCGGTGGCGTTGATGGCCTCGTCCGATGTGTATCGGACGGGCGGTTGAAAGCGCAGGGCTCCCACCAGGGGCTCGGCGTACGGGATGCCTAGAAACTGCCGCACATTTGGGGAGGTGGCGTTGATGGTTCCGGTCAAGTCGCCGCTTGTTGTCGACACTGACAGGCTCGCGTCGACCGAGATGCCACAACTAGAAACAGCGACCGTGCCTATAGCCAGCCAGGCGGTCAACAAGGCTGCTATGGATGAATTTGTGAACGGCATCTTTATAAACCTCTGTTCCCCAGTGGGTTGCAGGATGTCCTCGTCTCAAGACGAAACGAGCAAACTCGGGCATACACTACTGACCACTAGCCCGAATATAAATACACAGAGATCGGCGCGCAAGAGTCAAGCATGCCCCTGGTGCCGTGCAAGATTGCCGGCCATGGTAGCAGCTACGTCAATGACCTCGGAACCCCACTGTTCGTATTCAATCCGAACCGAATATTGAATACGACTGGAGTCGGGGGAACCGGCCCCAGCAGGAGAAGACATACTACGATGACCGACTGCTTAGTTATCTGCTGGGTAGTAGTTTGTGGGGGAGAAGTACGGAGAAGCCTCAGGTTGTCAAGCGTTGACTGGGTTGGAAAGAGTAAAAGGGCCGAACCGGGGTCTACAAAAATCTGGAGAACAAACCTGGAGTGCATGCTGATCCCTGCAATTCAAAATACTCTGTCTTTCTTTTGGTATGGGACCAATAAGAAAAAGATATACTAGATGTGCTATGGTATGAGTGAGGTCAAAAAACATTCACGAGTCAAAAGCAAATACCGGATATACTCCATTGGGAAAACCTCGGTTTGCAACGCCGAGTGTTTCTTTGCAACATTTGTGGACTTGGCGCTGCTCAGAAGAAAAAGTGCAAATGGAGACAAAGTTCTTGAACCCAGGCCTTGTTGTTGACCAAGGTAGGATTATCATTTCTGGCCTCCTAAAACGAAAAGTAAAGCTTCACAAGCTCACTTGAATATGACAAGGCATCAAGGTATTGTTTTACTTGGTCAGTTCCTCCTATCTACGATAACCGACCAATAGAATTTACCGAGTGCTCTGTTTAATGATTGCCTGTTTTCTTGCTTGTGCCCAATCAACGAAAGGACAATCTGCTGATCAAATAAGACCCGACGGACAGTGGCATAGTCATCAAGATTTATATAGTAATTGGGCGGCCAGGGTTCTGAATCCCACGTGGTGCGAGCTGTAGGCGCTTATTGTACGCAGATGCCTAATGTTTAAGCTGCTGATTGTACCTGGTGATAGCTTGAAGCTTGCTGTTAGCGACCGATTTTTTGCTAGATTGGTATCTGCCTACCTTAGGCACTCCAGATTCAAGTAGTAGTAGTAGTAGACACGTTAGGGAAACTGAGTTTTTGTTTATTTATAGACCGTTAGCTTTTATCAATGTAGTAGCTGCAAACGTTCAAAAGGTGGAAGTACAAGGCTTAGTTTTACACTAACAAATGGAAGTAGGTTTTTGCATTTGGGAGTTCGGAGTCTGATCTCCTTGAAAGTCCGTCCTTTGGGGGCAGTACAGTACCTAGACATCAACGCTGATGAGTGAGCGGCACACCCACCTGCCCACCCAACCCACCCCGTTGGAAGCTGTGGGGTAAATCCGTATACGTAATCGGAAAACGGAGCGCTTTCGACCGCGACCAAGACATTAATTTACGGTGCCTTTTGACCGATTCCTCTGCGTTTCTGAAAACTGTTTGGTTTGTCCTTCCTGTCCCTGCCGCCGCTGTCGGTCGCATCCATTCATCCATCGTTGCTTGTTCCGACCAAAAGGCTTGGCTACATGAATGATCCTACGAGCAAGCACCTGCCCCAACATACGTCGTTCGCGCGCAACCTGGAAGCCTCCTCGACCTTCTGCAATTGGCGACTGTTTCAAAAAAAACATCGTCATAAGATGCGCATTTCTGGTGGCAACAGCTCATACCATCTCCTTCAGCCCTAAGACGAGCTGTTCAGTACAATTCTTTAACATCTGAATGCCAACCCTGTTGCAACAGTATCTACTACCACCACTACGTACCCAGGAAGCATATTACCCACTCCAAAAAAAACAATCCAGACTTTGACCCCGCCACCTTGCCAGAAGGTCGACTAAAAAGGGACATCGAACCCCGCCAAACGTACACCACACCTCAAAAGAGGTACGGTACACACACAGCATGAAGAAGGCAGTGCCAAAGCGCTTCTTGACCCGCCGGGACAAGCACGCCCAAAGTCGTGGAAAGTCGGCCGACCCTGCGCACAAGGTACGCATACTCATAGATCCGTGATATTGCTCTCAGATCTTGCTCTTCATCGGGTCGCAACTGGATGCTAATATCGCGCCTCTTTGACAGCACCGTCCCTTTGCCCCCGACGCCTTCTTTGCCCTCTTTCGACCGACTGCAAAGCAAGCCGAAAAGGACAAGGAGAACCAACAAGATGAATCGGCCAAGATTGACGAGGTTATCAAGCGACTTGCCGAACTCGACATTGAAAATGTGCGCAAGGATCATGTCACATTTGCTCTACACTCCCAGTTCGCTGCTGGCGACGTGGACAAGGCTGTCGAGATCATGCAACTCCAGAGGAAGACATACTCGGGCACCATCATTCCCTATGATCCCAATGTTCACATGGTAGGAGCAGTCAATCGGGGAATGGTCACATGTTACCTCGACGCTCTGCTCTTTGCCATGTTTGCCAAGCTGGAAGCTTTTGAGTGCATGCTGACCACCGAGCTCTCTGGCGAGCCGCAAAAGAGGCTGGCTGGGCTTCTGAGATTATGGGTTAACCTGCTGCGCAGCGGGAAACTGATACATACCGACATGACAGAGTTGATTCAGGAGGCGTTAGGCGACTGTGGTTGGCATGATGCCCGGCTGGTAGAACAACAGGACACGTCCGAGGCATTCGCCTTCATTACCGAAACCCTCCAGTTGCCTCTACTGCCTCTCCAGGTCGACCTGTTTCACCAAGGCAAGAACGATGAAGCGGACCACAAGGTTGTCTATGAGAGACTGTTGAATCTCGCTGTGCCCCCTGATACCGATGGAAAGGGGATCGACTTGGAGGACTGCCTTGAAGAGTACTTCAACTCAGAAGTCCATGTCCACCGTGACAGCTTAGATGATCGCAAGGGAGGTCTAAGAGCTACGTTGACGCCAATTCCCCAAACGCCGACTCCTGCGGATATGCCTTCTACGCCCAAGAGCACAATCAGACTCGTCCATGAGGACGAGAATCAGAACCAGGACCAAGAATCACAAGATGACAAGCCATCAGCGGCTCAGACTGAAGTAGCCGACGAAACGCACATGAACCCTTTGGCACGGAGGTGGACTGAGAACTCGGCATCCAGACCATCTACATCACAGGGACCATCATCCCCTACACGGCCAAATCGCAGCAGGACAGAAAGCATCATACAACGGGTTGTCCTTGATAACAAAGACAAGTCCACGGAATCAGAACCCGCAGGACTTTTTCAGAGAGCCAAACGAACTGCGTCAGTCGTCAAGGCAGTAACAATACCTGCCTGGCAATTCTTCCGGCTCATTCGTAAGTTCAACTCGGGCTGTTTTTAGCATCGAATCCTTGCTGACTCTTTGTAGCATGGCACTCCCCTGCAGGCAAGGACCCAGTGAATGATCTCGAGGTTGCGCGACACTTTAGCCAACGCCCAGTCGTCGGTATCTGCCTCAAGCGATATATGGTTGATGAGAATGGTGTGCCTAGACGACAAAACACCTATATCGATATTCCCGATAGTCTTAGACTGCCTCATTTCATTGTTGACGAACGTCACGTGGAAGAGAGTGGATTAAGCCAGGAGTACAAACTGGTGCTGCAATCAGTTGTCTGTCACCGGGGAGACTCTTTGCACTCTGGGCATTACATTTCTTTTTGCAGAGTAGCACCGAAACTGTTGACGGATAATCGCAAACACGATAGTGATCCCCCGCCCGATTACGAGGAGGCGCAGTGGGTCAAATTTGACGACTTGGAAGCCTCGAGCCGCATTACTCCCGTGGACGACATCAAGCAATCGCTCAAGGAAGAGATGCCATATCTGCTTCTGTATCAAATCGTGCCCATTGTCGACGTTACGGCAAGCTCTGCGGACGAGAATGAGACCGAACCCCCATCATATGACGACACGGCACTTCAGCTCAGGATTTCACAAGCGTCAGAAAGACCTGTGATCTCGAGAAGAGCCAGCAGCTATTTTGATAACCTCAGCACGTTACCGTCGACCAATGCTAGTGTTCGCTTCTCAGCCGAGCTGGAACGGCCACCCCGACGCAGCTTTGCTGACGAGGACGGTTTTCTCAATGTATCTCGTCGCGGAAGCTGCGCCATTGATTCATCTGCCGGCCCCAGTCCCATTGGCACACCATTAGAAGCTCCCGGTGAAGAGACCACAGCACAACGTCTGAGCCGCGCTGCCGCCAAATTTCGAAGCAGTGGCAGCAAGAGCAGACCCCAGAGTCAGGCGGGCGAGAATCGCATCAGCCTTACCATGTCCCGATTAAGCGGCCTCGTGCGGGCCAGCAAGGAGCCTCTCCGAGAACCATTACGAGATGATTTATTCAGCGACCCTGATGATTTCGAGGTCATTCACCACCCGAATGGCGCGACCACTAGCGAACTTGAGAAAGAGCCAGAAGAGTCCAAAGACAAGCACAAGGATAAAGAAAAGGATAGTAAGAGGGGTAGATCCAAGGGTAGACTCGACAAGGGCAAAGCAAAGGAAAAGACTCGCAAAGATGGCGACGTACCGGATAGAGAGTGCATCGTTCAGTAGAGGTCGGCTGTCTCCAAAATATGGAAAGTCTTTCCCCCGATTTTGATTTTCTAAGGAAAAGGGAGTGTGGAAAGAGACATGAATTGTTAAATGCCAAGATACCCAAACCTGCATCAGTTTATTGGAAGAATCCAGCGCAAGAAAGAGGTCTTCTTTTTCTGCTTGATGCAATTCAATCGCACTTGTTTTTTGTTATTAAAATGGGCAATGCATACATAATTAGACATAGCATGGGGTTTCGGCGTACATAAGATCATCGAGTAAAGATTACCAAGTTGTTAAGAAAGTTTACTTTTTTGCATCTCGATTGTGAAGCTGTTTGTTTAACATCATTATCGACTACAGGGTACCGTTCCTCATGAGCAAAAAGAAACCTTATTCCATACAAAAATAGCGCCTCAATGTCTAGGTCTTTGCTAGGTACTTGTTCTCACGACTGTTTTTGGTAGCCACTATCAATTCTCATATTTTCATACTGTCTTTCGCCCACGGAGTTTCTTGCTCTACCTCTATTCCTGCAACCTTTGATCATCTAATCGACATCGGTCAGCTTGTCCTTGACCGCATCCACTGCAGTGCTCACGATCCGTTCGGGTTTGCGCTCAAACTCGGGACTGAGCTCAGCCGGGCTACCGAGTCCGCCATTGGGAAGCGGCGCAGGGCTGTCAGTGCCGCTGCCCGGCATGCTTGGTACCGGAATTCGAATATCTTCAGGGCTTGAAGGCACCATCTTAGGATCCAATCCTGGGATATGAATCCGCTTCGCCTCATTCTGATACGCCGCCGGAATGATCTCGATAATCTCGTTGCGTGGAAATTTGAGCGTCGGGATGTCCATCGTGCTACAATGCATCAAGTACGCGTAAAGAACCCGTAGTACAGACTCGTGGGCAATAATGAGCAAGTCATTCTGTTCACGCTCCAGCTCCAAAATGATTGGCTCCAGGCGCACAGCCAGGTCGTGGTAAGACTCTGCTCGGGGGTACCGGTGATGGTATGGATCCAGATCATGTTTTTCTACTTCATCTGCGTAGAGGCGGCGAATGGCACGCTCGGAGAGCTTCTCACAAACACCCGGGTTGATCTGGGACATTTGGCTGCGTTGACGGACCTTGTAGCCACGATCGCGGAATGGCTCGGCGGACTCGATGGTGCGAACCCGAGTACTGGTCCACACCGTCAGAGGCCTCAAAGGAATATCAGGACCGCCCTCCTTCCTGAGTGCAGCGCGCTCCTGTTCGCGATGCTTGATGAGCGTCTCGCACATGATATTGGCGTATTCGCGACCGGCATCAGACAGAGGCGCGTCAGCCTTGTAAGAGTCCTCCTCCGTGGCGGTACCAGCTCGGGCGAAGAAGGTTGTGCGGGACTTGATGTGCGTATTTGTCAGGTAAAAGACAATGCGATGAGAGAGATAATTGAAGGAGACATTGTTGTAGAAGAACTTTTCTCCTGCATTCATCATCTTGATGTAGTTCAGCTCGTTCTCATCCATGGTCTCAAATGTAGGAATCTTCATCTCGATGCGGCGGAGATAGAGGCCTGCAGCTTCGTCGGGGTCCATGCCATCAAACTAGGATAGGTGAGCAACTCGTCAATCGGTAGCGGTGATGGGCTCTCTTACGTCTGGCGAGTTGATTTTGACATTCCTGGCATTCTCTCGCAAGAGCTTGTCATCGTCGACATAAGACTCAAGAAATAGAGTCTTGAGTAGACATTAGTACTAAAGCCCAGAAACTTGGAGGGTACAAAGAAACACACCTGCACGTCATGTTTGGCGAATTCCTTGGCTAGAGATCTCCGGCCAGAGGCAGTTGGATTGACAGCATCATAAATGGCAACCTGGCCATTTTCATGGTTCAACCAGGCGTAGATATCCTCTCGACATTTCTTCAAAATCTTCTGTCGTAGCATGACAGATGCCGGGGAGGCATTGGGGAAGAAATAGTCCTCTGGAACGTCGGAATCATCACCGACGGTAGCTCGTCTATAATCTCCCAAATGAAAGATGCGCGTTTTGACACCCAGCCTGGATTCTGTAAGCAAGAAGCTGTCTCGGGCAAGCTCTAAGGTACATACCACTGTAGATAGCGGGCCATCGACACGCAAATATGACTAGAATAGATTTCTTCTTGAGTTTTCAATCCGATAAGGAGGGTACCCATAGGTCACTTACGTCTTGCCACGAGCCGGTAGTCCAACCATGACTATTGCGATGCGACCGGAATGGAACAGCCTGCCAGACATGGTACTGTACAGCTGGGCTGGCGCCCTGTCCGAACTGTCCTCACCTGTGTCGTGGATGCCATCGATGAAAGTGCTGCTTTTTCTCCGGTACTAGTGCCGTTAGCCTTGTGATACATGGCTTTGGAACTTTCACCATGACGGTACGGTAACAGCTGTTTTTCGCTCGCTGGGCCGCTATATGGTGTCTAATACCAGCAGGATTGACAAAATCAACGATTCCTACTTACGCGGGGTGCATTTGCAGCCAGTTCTGCGGTACTGATATCATTAGTCTCAGTTTCTGAAGCAGCCTCGCTGTCGGAATAACAGATGTCCCCAAAATGGACTTGGCGAATTTTCTTGGCTGGGGGTGGGTGGATGGGGACAGATGCAAGCACGCTGGGAGTGCCGTTCCTAGAGTTGACCAAGTCCCGAGCACGGGATCCGGGCGAGGCACTCCGATCTGCCGGAAACAGAGGGATGGATGGTGCGGGCGGACCGGACATGGCGATAGTATTTAAGCCGTCGAGGGTCCGGTATTAGAGAACAACAATGCGAGGGGTGAAGGAAAAGAGAGGGTCGGGATGTGGTTCGTAAGATTGATGTGGGGGAAGTGCAGGGAACCGACCATTGATTGGAGGAAGCAGACAATGCAGTGTGAGTGAGAAAAGCGAGGGAAGAGTGAGATGGGAGGAACAAATGAAAAAGAAAGGATCAAAAACTTACAGCAGAGTGTCCATGTTGACTAGGTACTATGCCGCTGTCCGAATGCTCTTTCTGCAAACAATATTTTCAAAATCACCCGTTGACCCGAACCCTCCAGTCCAGAATGTGAGATGCCGTAGCCAATCCCCGTCCAGCACTTTCCCAATGTGGAAACTCTGTATCAAAGCAGCAGCTTGGTGTTGCCAACGGAGCAGGAGAGTCTCAAAATTGTGTAGACCGTTTTCGCCGAGGCCGGGTTTAGTGCATCTCACAGTCCTTCACCAAAAGAGGCACCCTCTAGGTAGGTGAGATTCGTTGCTCACGCAGCTCAGCTCTATAACGGCACACTAGGCAGGACAAAGAAAGCCTGCAGTAGGAAGAGACACGGCAACGGAGCGGCCGGTGACGGGATATCGCAGCCCCAAGATGCAAAAGGGCAGTAGGCCGAGGTCCTTATCGAAGATAGATGGTAGATGTATAGGATGGCAGGCACAGTTTTTTGCTTGCTATCAAGCCAAGACTGGATTTCGTCGAGGTCTGCGCAGCAGGAATGAAATCCCACGAGGCAAAGGAGGTCCCAAGTGACGTTGGCTAGGCGTGCAACCTAGAGTGAGACCTTGGACGCAGCTTGTCTTTGTCAATGAGGTAGCTTTTGGTCGGCAGGATGAAGGTGGACTGTGAGTGAGTAGCGCTCGGGTGGATTAGGTTTGATCTGACTGGACCGCGCCTGGTCGCAGCTATAATAGCGACCACGCTGCTGCAAATCTGATATGGACCTTGGAATGGGGCCTTTTTTGGTCAATCCCTGTAACTGGCGACAAATCGGGAGGTTTGCCTTCAAACAAAGTGAGAAACAATTCTTTTTCATATGTTTCGGTGCAGCTACAGAGAGTAGGCAACGGAGAAGAAAGGTTTTTGATATAGTCAACACAAAGTGAAGAATAGATTCTTGTTTTCCGATCACAGAACCCGAGAGAAGACAGGAATGTATGTGAGCATGTGCTCTTGGTTGGTCAGTCGTTATCCGAGAGCCACGAAGATATGACATAATGCCAGACTTTTGCTTTGGGGGGCGCACCAAGCTAACAGTGAACGAGTTTCACTTTCAACTGCATGGCAGTATTGATTATTGGTGTATGCATGAATATCTACTTACATGAGCTGAAATCAGTGCTGCCGTTGTGCGAATAACACCCGCTAAAAGATTTCTTATCCCGCTAGCCAACTAGAGTATACTATGACTTTAGCGCAGTTTACCATTCCCCATAACGCTAAGGTTCCTCTTTTCTGAGCACGGGGCTTGTCAAGATCCTTGCCCAAGAAATTTTGATCCCATCAGTCGTGACGACGGAGCTGGCAGCTCTCAAAAATCCTATCTCGGCCATTAGCCTCCCCTACTCTTCGCGACAACAGCAACCTCTCGCCGCACCGCCTGTAGCATCAATCACGCCGACCGCAGCGTCGTCTTCTGTGGCCGCCTTGTCTAGACTCGACGATACGAGTTTCTGTGCATTCCACCGCCAAAGCATCCAACCATCACACGGGGGGAAAAGAGTCACGACCTTGCACACACATACCGCACAATGGCCGTTGAGCTTTCATCAGCACCGTCCTCGTCCTTCGGGGCCTTGACAGAAAATCCCATTGCCCGGAGCCTCTCGAGCGCCTACAATGCCTTTTCCGACCGCCGCGCGAAGCTGGGCCTGTCCAACCCGGGCTCGATTGAGGGTGTCGCGAAGGAGGTGCAGCGTGAGGTCTTCTTGACCAACTACATGCACACTGGTTTAAGAGCAGACCTCACCAAGGCCTTCAGTTTATCACCTCTTTTCCAGGTGTCGCATCAGTTTGCCATGGGTGAGCGCATGCAGCCTTATGCGTTCGCTGCTCTCTACGGCACAAACAAGGTAAGCACACAGCCTGATGCCATGTCTGCCATAACTCATGGCAGCTTATGCTAGACGATGTACCTTGAGCCATGCAACTAATCACTCACTTGTACTATACAGGTCTTCTTGCAGGGAAGCATGGATAGCGATGGATCGCTTTCGACGAGATTCAACTACCGATGGTCTCCCTCGCTCGTCTCCAAGTGCCAGTTCCAGATTGGCCAACAAGACATGGCTCAGGTCGAACACGAGTATACTGGCGCCGATTTCACCTCCAATCTGACGATGCTCAACCCTTCCTACATTGAGGGTGGCCTTACTGGTATCTTTATCACAAGACACTTCCAGTCCATCACCAAGAAGCTTGCCCTGGGCTTGGAAGCCGTCTGGCAGCGTGCCGCCCTCAACCAGCCCCCGGATGCCGCCATGTCTTTTGCCGGCCGATACAAGTCCGATGACTGGATTGCTACAGCACAATTGCACGCTCAGGGCGCCTTGAACGCCACCTACTGGCGTCGTATCTCCGAAAAGGTCCAGGCTGGTGTTGACCTGACCCTTCAGCTTGTTCCTGGCGGCGCTGGTGGAATGATGGGTGGTCTCCAGAAGGAGGGCATCACCACAATTGGTGCCAAGTACGATTTCCGCATGTCCACCTTCCGTGCCCAGGTCGACTCAAAGGGCAAGCTCAGCTGCTTGTTGGAGAAGAGAGTTGCCCCCCCGGTCACGATGTCGTTTGGAGCTGACGTCGACCATGCCACTGTAAGCCGAAACCTTTCTTCGCAGCAATGTATTTGAGTATCCTACTGACGCACCCTTTAGCAACAAGCCAAGATTGGATTGGGAATCACAATTGAGGCCGGTGGCGAGGAGCTCCAAGAACAGTCGGAGACTTTGGGTGCTACTTCGCCCAACATCCCATTCTAAGCGGTTCCAAAAACTTTCAATATCGCCCGACATTCCAGCTCTCAAGAGCTCGGGCCAGTTTTTGATCGAGACCGAGATTTCTTGATGGAAAGAACAAGGAAACAACTCCCAACTTCTTCTGCTCTCCTGTCTTACTAAAAATTTCTCCTGTTTTCCGGACATGAGGCAAAACGGATGAGGCTGCATCAAAAACATGACGATAGACATTTCTGTAACCAGCATTGATGATGCGCTGGTGCGAGGCCCTTCTCATCCACGGACCAACCCCCAAGGACACCTACGGGATGGGCGCGGTGCGAACGTGTATTATAGATCGGACGTCATCTAGAGGAATTGGTGTAGCATTGCGTCCTCGGATGGCACAGGGGTTGGCGGTCGTCTGGAGTAACGATGTAATCATGATGCCAAGGCATTGTAACGGGACTTATATGCCTGTGTACTCTATTGGTTACTGTACATAATAAGTAGCCAACGCTATGTATAAAACGATGAAGATGCCCTTGCTACTGTCCCATGATAACAACTGTGTCAAACAATGTAAGCTATAACACTGGTAGATAATGGCCTTAGGCAGGCGTTTCATGCTTCTACCGGCTGCTTGAAGTTGAGTTTGGATGGCCCGAGAGGCCTCCAGATATGACAGGGAGATCATATGAATACAGTGAGGACCAAAGGTCACGCTAAAGAGCTGTCGTCTTTAACTATCTCCGGACATGTATAGCAACTCATGCTGAATTTATCCATTGACGACATTCCTTGGAAGTTAATGCCAATGAAGACATTTATAACACGTACTAAAACTCGTTTGCTAGCCTCTCGGCAAAGAATTTCATAATGGGAAGCATCTCTTCCCTACTTCCAGGCATCCCGTCATCAGGCTTTTGCCACTTGACGTCGCGCACATCGACAAACTCCTTGCGCAGCACCTCTAAGGCGTCGTCATCCAGGGCCTCACTGGCACGGCCATGACACACCAGCGCCGGACTACGCGCCTTTTCGCGGGCGCTGAGCGTCGGGATGGTGCTCGCGGGTAGTGGCCCACCTATCGAGACCACGCCCTTGAACGCCGTGTTTTCGCCTTCAGCTGCAGCGGCGGCGGCTGCCGGTTCTGCGTTCGTGACATTTGTGATCCTCTCGGACAAAGGCCCGCGGAGCTTCGACGCTAGACCAAGGGCCAGCGAGCCGCCCTGGCCAAAGCCAAAGAGGAGCATGTCGCGCGTGTCCCAGCCGCACTTGCTAATCAGCGTCTCCCGAATGAGCTTCCCGAGGACGAGGTCTACGGCCTTGGTGTAGCCAGGATCGGGATCCAGATCTCCCGTGCTCGGCGACAAGGTCAGATCATCGCCCCAATGGAAATGGTTGACTGGCGCCGCCGAGTCCGGAAGGCCCAGGAGTGCGGGCGGGAGGGGTGAGACGCCTCGGACTGAGATGGCCAGGACACCCGGCAGGTTAATGCTCTTGGCAAAAGTTGTAAAGGCTGCCTCGGAGTCACCCAGACCGTGGAAGATGATTAATATGGCCGTAGTTGTTTCCGGGACCTCGGGGTATGTCAGGGCAAATTTCAGACTGGACGATAGATCGTCAAAGTCTTCTGGTTTGGGGACCCGGGTAGGCATGGTTGAGTCCTTGTTCGCAGGGAAACTGAACTCCAAGATACTTGAAGACCCTTTATTCTGATGAGTTGTCCTTAGATACCCGAAAGCGTTGCTGTTTTAATTGGTCGATTGTCCTGGCATCGGCGGTTGCAAAGATGAGGGCCGTAAAAAAACGGCGTCCACTTCCGGTCAATGAAGGCCCCGGATCGGGTGGGGCAAGCGGGTGCGCCGTTCAATTGGACCCGGTCACTCAACAGAAAGTATCTCGTCATTCGCCACAATATTATAGTATGGCGTCTAGCAGGTACGGAACAAAAAAAAAAACAGATACCTTCTTTCCATGCATTATTCCCGTATCACTTTGGCCTACCTTCAATAGCTCGAATCTCGCCTGCAGCCAAATCGACGCGTCTCCGCTTCAGGGCCGCTATCATGCCAAGCTCTCTCTACCCAGGCTCGCCAGGTATCTGACTGTCCCCTTGGGCCCCACGGTTTATTGACCACTTCGGGCTGGCGCAATTTCCGAGATTCTGTTCTTCCACAAACCATCTTCACAAGGCTTTGCACGTGGCCCTCTACAACGTCACCAGCAAATACCATAAACGAGGGTACAGTGTTTGGCTTTAAACCATCGGAATTGCTAGAGGGCCAGCAGGGCTCTCTTAGGCCGTGAAAACAACACCGACGCAGTGGTTCGGGAGTCTTTCCGAATTGCTCCCAGTGCTTCCAATTCGCGCCCACGTGCGCAACCTGCCAGGGTCAGCTACGTAGTATGCGTCGACCGATGTTACCATGCCTTGGCGGTCGGTCAAGTCGATCGACGGTTCGCGTAGGGTGATATGGAGAACAACTGCATTTGCATTTGATAGATTTATAAAGACCACTTCCTCCTCCCCCCTCTGTCCGAGATGTGCTTTGTCCTGATCCAAGCAAGTTCACTCGTTGGCACCTCGCCTTGTTGTTAATCGCAATGGCATCTTCACTCCTCGTTGGAGTATCCCTGGCAGTAGCGGGAGTCTCCGCGGCGGGACAGATTCTGGCACCAACCCAAGATATCAACTTTCCCGCGAGCGAGACGGCAACAGATCCGCTCAAGTGGCTTGGAGCCAATGGCCCATGGTATGCCGGACCAGATGTGAACGGGATATCTTCCGAAGTCCCAGAGAATTGCTACGTCGACCAGGCAGCGTACATTCTTCGTCATGGCTCGAGATATCCCGACTCGGGCGCCTACAGTGGCTGGGTCTCCATGCAGGAGCGAGTGAGTGTCCAAGAGTTGTGACAAAATTGTTATTTTGCTAAATTTGAATCAGTTTACCGCTGGAAATTATACAGCTGGCGGTAGTCTCTCATTTCTGCCTACATGGAAGACGGTCTTGACAAACCCAGCACTCCAGATAGCCATGCTGAACCCAACAGGATCGAAGGAGGTTCATGACCTTGGCTATACCTTGCGAACCAGGTCAGAACATTGTGACTGTGTAGAAACTAAATGACTTACAAAATTACGCAGATACCCTGATCTATACCAAGACGGAGATGAATTTTTGGTATGGGCCAACAACTACACACGAGTGCTACAAACCGCAAAGACGTTTGTCCAGGGATACTTGGGCTTCAATGCCGCGGCCAACGGCAGTGTCATATCCGTAACCAGCAAAGGCTTCTCGGGAGCGATTGGTAACTCTCTCGCTCCCTCTGATATGTGCCCAAACTTTGTGGATGCTTCGGGAGGGACCAACAAGACCACCTGGGACGACCTCTACATCCCTCCTATTCAGGAACGACTCCAGGCCTTGATCCAGGGGAACCTGACCCTGACGGCCAGTGACATTGACCAAATACCATACCTGTGTGGCTTTGAAAGCCACATTACCGGGAGACTATCGCCGTGGTGTGATGTGCTCACAGACGAGGAGCTGAAGCAGTACGAGTACTCCAACGATCTTCGTTACTACTATGGTGTAGGTCCTGGAACCGATTTGCCCAAGAAGATGATGACGCCGTACCTCAATGCGCTGGTTGGTCTCTTTGCGCAGGGTCCCAACATTACCGGCATTGGAGCTGATGGCTCCGACTTCAAGGTGCCAAATCTGCTCATGTCCTTCCTAAACGACGGACAACTTACCGAGCTGGTCACAGCCAGTGGCGTCTTTGATGCGCAAGAACCCCTCTCTGCGACAGAAAAGGACGACGAGAGACTCTGGGTTGGTTCGCGCTACGTGAGCATGAGAGGCACAATTGCATTTGAGCGACTGAACTGCATTGTAGCAGCAGGCAGTGGCAGTGGCAGTGGCAGTCCTGGCAACACTTCCGCTTCTTACAGTGTGAGCGCATATCAGAATGCCACGACATTGTCTTCCAAGACAAAGGACGCCTGCAAAGCCAAAACCGCTACTGCCTCGTCGTTCCCTGCACTCATTACTGCCGCGCCGTCCCATGGTTCACTGTCTTCCCGCCAGGAGACGACCAATGCGACATATGTGCGTATACGATTGAATGATGCGGTCTATCCAGTACCTTCCTGTCGTGATGGACCCGGATCCTCTTGTTTGTTGAGTGAATACGTGAAGTATGTTGCCGACAAGTACGAAGCAGAGGGCGATTGGCTTGTCAACTGTAATGTTACGGATGATGCTGCACCTACAGAGGTTCAGGGCGCCAGTTTCTTTACAGATCTGAGTAGTCCTTGGTTGCAGAGCGTCCCACCATATTAATAGAATATAGCCGTATTTAATGTATAAAATTTTTGTTCTCTATGTCGAGAGATGCTTTCTGCAACAATACAAGAACCATTTAACTTGGTATTGCTCAAGGCTAGGCGCATGTCGGACACCTCCTCCAAGTTTTCTGTTTCAGGATCAGGAAGAATAAAGTACTCAGAAATTGTAGAAGAGGAAAGCATGAGCCAATAGTCCATAGTCTTTTGAATACAATATCCAGTATCTAATGTCAAATGCTCTGTGGCTGGAGGTGGATGTGGATGAAACAAATTGAACGCCAGAAATGAGGTACCAAGGTATTAGTACTACCTTAGTATTTCACTGGCTCCGCGCCGCACTCCAGGGACGCCCGCAGGCTGCCTAAGGAGCTCCGTTGGCATTAACCTTAATCCTCGACAATCAAACACACTGCCCAAAGAACACAACGTTGCCAGATCCGGTGAAGTCCCTATCGACAACTTCAATTGCTCCAGGAGCATCTGCGCATACGAAAAGATTCGCAGGCTGAGACCGGGCGGCCCAGAATGCCGCAATAGCTGCACCGAATAGCTCCCTTCGTCAGCCATCTTACCTGATGCGCTGTTGCGGACATGGCAGACCGGTACGGCGCCTCATATCGCAACGGCGACACCAACAACAACGGCTATGGTTCTTACGGAAGACGGGCCCCACGGCCACCGCCTATTGAGCAGGAAGAAGATTACGATCCCTTTGGCGGCGACGGCTTCGCGGGCGGCGATCGATACGGTACTCCCCCTCAGCAGATGAGCTCGAGACGACCGCCCCCTCGAAACGGCGGATATGGCGGTGCAGGCATCGCCGCCAACAGTTATGGCAACTCCTCGGCCTCGAGGCTGCAGCGCGCCCAGGAGTCGAGTGCCGAGCGAAGAATAGCAGAGGTCCTCGAGCGCGTCAAGGAGGACTGGCCAGCGCTCTGCGAACCCGACTGCATACCTGCCTCGCTGGCCCTCCAGCTCCTCGACAATAGCTCCGTAGGTAGAGCGCACGAGTACCCGAATTTTCAAGAAATGCACCAGTACCTACAGGATTCCCTCAAGGGTATTGTACATGAGCATCACCAGGGCTTCAACAGTTCCATCGGTACATTCCACAAGATCCAAGGGAGCATCCAGGCCTCGCAGAAGCGGGTGCGGGCCCTAAAGGACTCGCTCGTCGGGTCGCGGGCTGCGCTCGGCACCTCGGACCCTGAGCTGAAGAAGATGTACAAGACTTCTCAGACGTATGATGAAGTGCTGCAGACGCTTAATGAGTTGGAAGACTTGAGGCAGGTGCCAGATCAGCTAGAGGCACGGATCTCCGAGAAACGATTCTTGACCGCTGTGGAAGTTCTACAAACTGCGCTACGTAAGCTCAGGAAGCCGGAGCTTGATGATATTGGAGCTCTGAGCGAACTTCGTGGCTACCTTGCCAACCAGGAAACCGCATTGATGGACATTTTGATTGAGGAGTTGCATGAACATCTCTATCTGAAGTCGCCATATTGCCAAGAACGGTGGCAGAGTCTCTCAAAAAATCATGGTGCTTTCAGCAGCGGCAATTACGGAGACCAAGATGTAATCACACCGTTTCACTATGTCCTAGACTCAATGGAGCTCGAGACACAGCTTGCCGAGGACCCAGCCAAGAACCCGGAAGCAGACACCTTCTGGTACGTTCAATTGTTGGTAGAGTCCTTGAACAAACTCGGTCGTTTGGAAGGCGCTGTGGATACATTAAAACAAAGATTGCCTGTTGAGCTGTTTTCGGTCGTCAACGAAACGATCAACGAGGTGGACCAGAGACACCCGAGCTCGCTCCGAGGCGGTGCTTCGAATGCTGAGGGCTTGCACATATATGGCAGTCGTGAGACCCAGATGCGGGCAGATGTTATTTATGACTTGCTCTGGACTCTGTACGGCAAGTTCGAGGCAATTTCTGAAGGGCACCGTGTATTCCATGAGACCATCAAGGCGCTTATCAAGCGAGAGGGTTCCGGAAACAACAGTTCCTTGCTTGGAAGCTTCAAAGAGCTATGGAACCTGTACCAGAACGAGATTCGCTCTCTCCTCCATAATTATGTCACGACCGATGCAGACGTTTATCACTTTAACTCGTCACCTAAACTGGGTGGGAATATGAACGGCGGCAAGATTGCGGGAAGAGATAACTTATTCAAGTTCTCAGAGGCGGATCCTAAATCTATTGAAATGACGACCGAGTACGATGCTTTGGATGGTATCATTCAAGCCGCCGTCCCGGGTCTAACCTCGGATACCCGCAAAACAAAAGATTCGGAGAAGAAGGCAGGTAGAGACCAGAGGAAGAGCGCAAATACTGGAGCCTTTGAGAACAGGCAAGGCCCTGGATCATATAAATCATTGGTCGAACCCAGTGTGTTCAACATGAGTCTCCTTCTGCCTCCGACATTGGTCTTTCTGCAGAGGCTCAAGGTCATTGTGCCGCCAGGCTCAGATCTGGCTGCAAGTACTTTGACATCTTTCCTCGATAACTTCCTGGTCAATGTCTTCCAGCCGCAACTTGATGAAACCCTGGCAAAGCTCAGCGACAACATCTTCGCGGAGATAGACACATTCCAAGAAGACCCAGACTGGAGTACAATATCTCGAAGACCTATCTTTAGGGGGACGACACAATTTTTCACGGTGGTCACCGCGTTCTGTCAAATGCTTGACACCATCCCTCACGACCAAGCACTCAGCTCCTTGATCATTTCGCAAATGAACAGATACTATGAGCGTTGCTTTGCCTGGTTCAAATCACTGGTTGCCAAGGCTCACGAAGTGCCCTCGGCTGCACAGGAATTACGCTTTTCTGCCCAGCTTGCTACCACAGAAGGCGAGCTCCAGGAAACGGCCAAGAAACTCTGGGCACTCGAATCACCAGACCGTGAACTTATCGAGACCGAAGTCAGCCTGCTGATCTCGCAGACAAGCGAGCGCACTTTGGGTCCAAGCGACATTGTTCAGGACCGAGACGTTATATCATCGCTATGTCTGCTGTATACGAGCATGAAGTGGCTAAATGTCAAGATTGGCGGCTTGAGATATATTACACATCAAGACACAGACTCTTCACGACCTGTTCTACCCAGAAACCAAAACCGACGCTGGACCTTGCTCAATGATCCGAAGAAGGCTGTCGGCGATCGAAATGGTCCTGTGTACCTGCCAATGACGCAGGAAACAGTCCAGTAAGTAATCATGTGGATTATGTAGCACTTACTGATGAGAATTCGTACTCACAAATATGACAGATCATTTGACAGTATAGTCACTTCTTATGACGACCTAGCCAGCACGGTTCTTTTGACATTGCACATGGAGGTACGCTGTCGCACAGTGTACTCACTTGCAGCGACTCTCTCGCCCATCACGGCACCATACGTGCTGCCTCTTGACCAAGAAATCAAGGAACCGGACCAGACAATATTGTCGTTGAATTCGGAGCTCGTAGCCTATGACGAGACAACAGTGCGGTTTTTGCGGGAGCGTGAGATTGGCTTCATTCGTACCGGCGTTGGATTGCTCATCAATAGCTACCTAGTCGGCAAAGCCCTACAGACTCAGCCCATGAACGCCAGTGGCTGTAGCCGCATGAAGCTCAATATCCTCGTCCTGCAGCAGAATCTTAAGAACATCGAGGGCGGTATTGATCTAGCTCGTGCGGCCAACTACTACTCGCTCTTTGAAGCGGGACCAGACGGTATCATTGAGAAAGCCAAGGCGGACAAGGAAAGGGGCCCAGATGCCATTCCAGCCGAGGAGAAATTCAGCTATGACGAGCTCAAGGCCATGGTGGAGCTTTGCTACAGTGAGCAGCTGGCGAACCCAGAGCGCGGTATTGCAGCAGCGGCGAAGAGGCAAATGGGCGAGAAAAACCTGGCGCTGAGTGAATACGCGTGGCAGAACTAGAAGATCGGCAGCGTGCGGACGGGGAGAATGGGATTTCAACAGCAAGGGGCGAGCCAGACAATGATGTAAAGACTATATTCAATAATAGCCACTTGTGCTGTGCATATTTCGCTTTTCATTCGATCGTATTCCGACTGTGCATCAAAGACCCACGGTATAATCATCCAACATACATAATCTGGGGGTGAAGTAGCAAACTTGGGGGTCAATGAGACATGAAAACTGGGGGAGGTGACATTGCATACTGGCCCGACAGGTTTTCTTCAACTGTATTCTTTATTTGGGGGGGATCGTCGCGGCAACTGTTCTCGGATAGATGGTGGTTTGCATGTTCATCAGAATTCGGCGACTGGCTAATTTCAATGAAGATTCTTTGCTTTTTCTTTTCTCTGTCTCTTTCGCTAAGCAACCCACATAGACGGCCGATCCAATCGCCTGGACAGTTTGAATGTGGAACGGCAGGGTGCTGCATGCCAACTTGCATCACTGTACTCACTTGAATTGCCTCAATTGAAGCGATTTTGTCGCTTCTGTTTTTGGGGATTGGCTTGGTAATGATTTTGGCCGTGGCAAGATGAGATCGTCCCGTCGTTGTCCAAAATAGATCGCCCCGTCTTCTACTCCAAAGTCGCCCCCCTTCAATATGTGAATTTGAACATGGTGCTTTCAAGGCGTGCAGATGTGGCAAAGCTTATTCTTAGAAACAAATTGCACCAGCGATCTAATCTATACGATGCCCAACTTGCCAACGCGCTCTGCACATGCTTCTTCACGAGCTTCATTCAGTAGCAGTCCGGCTGATCTTTCTCTCTAGAAATGTGTATGGTCTCTACTTTGAGGGGAGGCAAAACGTATCAAGTAATAAAAGGAAGTCCCCGATTGGGTAAGATTGTGCCTCGCCTGATAGTCGACATGTGATAGGACCATCTCTCTCCGCGCAACAGCCGAATGCCCACTGCGCTCTTCCTCAGGTCTTACATGCATGGGTAAAAGAAAGCCGCCCATGATCTTTTTCATTGGGTCTGCGGCGTCTCCTCCCAGGTACGATCGATCCTCTCTACCGTTCCCGCCTATAGTCAGCGGCGCGGGGCGGGGAGTACGTATTGAAGGGAGGGACTTTGGCTTTATTATTCGATTGGCGGCGTGAACGGGAACAGCGGGAATGGGAAGCGAAAAGGGATAATAAACGAATGAAAAGAGGGAGACAGAGACAGAGAAAGATAGAGCTTTGCCTTATTTTTAGGGTCAGGTACAAGCGCCGCTCTAGTCTGGTTCGTGCTACTGCCAGTGCCGTCAATGGCGAGAAACCAAGAAATGGTGGCGTAGATTGACTGCAGCTTGTCAACACTCAAATGCACTGAACGCACTCTTCCCTACCCAATAGGCTGTTTTTGGCGTTTCGTTACATTTGTGCTAATGGCGGCACCAAGCTGACCTGTTTGCACTTCTCTCCAGGGTATTAACGAAACAACAACTCGGCAGTGATTGGGGCTCATTCGTCCGCGTATCCTTTCCTGTGCAACTCCTGTGGCTTCAGCATGGAGCACAAGACCCTAGCCATGCCTTGTATGGTCGGGGGGATAGAAACGGGCATTCTTTGATTTTCGAGGAACGAGGACAAAGAAAAAAAGAAAGAAAAAGAAAAAGGGGACCAAAAGCTTGGTCTCCAGCCCCCTGATTGGCTCCAACCCAAACGGCGGGCGCCATTATAATACACTTGCGGTTTGCAGCTTTTCGGGAACCGCAAACGGGGGATTCCAATAAGGAGGAAAGGAGGATCCAGGGCCGTAGCAAGCGAGACATTGTGGTACGATGGCAGGATTGCAGCACGGAATACCTCAAGATCCGTAGGGGTCCAGTCGTTGTTCTTTTAGCGACTTGGACAATTGTAACACGCTGGATACCAGGTGCCAAAGGTGGTGTATTGCCTTGATTCGCTATCAGATTTCTTGTTTTCACAATTGACTGCGCACCACACACGGTCCTTGCATGAACGGATATCCGTCCAGACAAGCGCCGACCGACTGACTGGCAGCTGCTGGATTGACTTGCTGTCGCGCGGGTAAACAAAGCGTACCTAGCTTGAGTACCTAGTATCTGATTACCATTACTGGGTGTAGTGAGGAGATCGGCCACGGATCGTTACCATGCCGCGATGGAGATAAGGGGTTAGAAGAAGGGGGAGAGCCGAGGGAGTCTAGCAGGCCCAGCCAGCGAAAAGGGCCCCGAGGGCCCTGGCAAACCTGGCTGGTGCTAAAAAAGACGTGCTGGAAATTCGAGGGGATTCCGCCTGGAGATGCGGAAAATGAGAGGTGGAGATGAATGGACAGTGACGTGTGTGGGACAGGGGGCAGGGGGTGAGAGAGCTTCCATGAGCATTTGGAGACCTGTGACTGCCATCCCCCCATTATGCACGGCGCGCGTCCGTCAGGAGCACGAGGAGACAAGATGGATTTAGAAATATTTCCTAAAACATTATACTTCAACATTCTGTAAACTTCTTTATACATGCCGCAGAACATTCATCACTGGGGCTAACAGAGGTTATTGTATAGGATGGCATTTACGCAATCACAAGCGTAATATAAAAGTCTGTTATGGTGGCATGTTTATGCTGTGTGCGTCATCTGATTGACCATCATTGAGCAGCACATGTGCCTACTTACATTGTATCCGCGGCAGTATCTGACGTAAATTCAAGTTTCTTTTGAGGCGACAACTGCATGGCCCGACCGCTGCATGTGTATGCAGGACCGTCCCATGTTCTTGGCTGACTGAATGGGAGCGAGGGAGTGGCCGCTGATACGTTCACAGGCTGATTTGCTATCAAGGTGAGATGCAGCAAGCCACAGCCGAATGCAGGTATGGAATGGGAGATAACTTGTAGATGCAAGTGAGATTACGGCATGGTGTCCGACACTACACCAGAAAAAAATCATGTTCAAGCAGCACACCCATATGTGATCTTTCTACTGTTGTAGTATTGCCAGAAATACTGCACAGTACCTAGTACGTGTGGGTTCTTCTTATGCTGGTTGTCCTTGCCTGCTGCACCACTATAGTGACCATTTGCAGCATTGGCCTTCGGCTATCTCCATTGATACCTAAATGTAGAGCCTTTGCTTGAACCACTTGCAGTTTGGTTCCCCTCCCCTTCCCCTGACCTATTCATGTATGGATGGGCGCAATTCCTGCCTATTGATTAGCCATCTTGGGAATTTCTACTTCCCTTCTTCACTACCATTCCGTACCCCTGGCCGCCATTCCCTAGTAAAGCCGAATGGGTTCTTCTTGTGGAAGCAAATGTGCATGCATTGGGAAGGAGACTACTCAAAGCAAAACCCATCCGTGTTCCATTTATCTTGCTCTTCCCAGAAGAAATTGTGCTGCTTCTTTGACCAAGATTGCTATCTCCATTCTGAATGACATACAAGCTGCACAAGAGGAAAACTATTAAATCGCTAAGTTAGTTGAGAAAATAAATAGACGGAAAACGACAACGTCGATGATAAGCATGAAAGCAAGGTACAACGGCGGCAAGGACGATGCTACTTAATAACAACCGGTGCCGTTTGGAGCCCGTCGACTTGTACTGTAGACTCAGTCAGGTCAGGCGCATTTTCGTTTCACATTTCTTCAATTGCCATGCCGCGTGCCTTGTAAGGCTTGAGCAACAAAGGCCCCCCTTCCCGAGCAAGCACTTTCAATAGTCTGTCTTGAATAGTATCCAGCGTGTCTCCTGAATGAAATGCCCAAACTGCAGTGTAATCAAGTACTTCTCCTTTGGTTTCCTCCGGAGACCACAAATGTGTGCACAGTATTAATGTAGTATGGAGATACTAGCCCTTTGAACAGGCGAATAACTCAACTACCAACAGCTTGTACCTATATCCTCTGTACACCACCTACCTTACCCCTGGAGTACCTTTGGACCAGCGGCATTGGTGGACGTGCGGCGTTGAAACCGGGACTGTGGGGAAACCAGAGAAGAAAAAAAAGAGTGTCACAAGAAAGAAGCAGTGGAAGAAGCAGGAGAAGCATCGATTGCCTGAATTTCTGAACCTAGCAAACTGCTAGCCAGGACATGAAAGAGCTAAGCTAGGTATTGACCCAGCGCTAATCTGGGCTTTTGCGCGTCACTTTAACGTCTAGGCTCGCTTTTTAGCCTGCCACGTCCTGCCCGCCGCAGCACCCAAGATCCCCTAAATTCCCTAAGCTGCTCCACTACCGACGGCCGACCCGTCTGATTCATTTTTCCCTGGGCAGCATTGCAACAATCTTTGATTGCCGGTCCGTCACTGCGTTTTCCCTAGTAACAGGAACTGGGCCCAATCTTTTTTTTCCCTCTTACAAGTACAAGCACTCCTAGCAGCAGGACGGAAAAAAAAAAGAGAAGAGAAAAGATACACAAAGACACGCACGTCGATCACTAAGATATTCTTTTTGTTTTCCCCCTTCTTCGAGGACGAAAACCATACACACACTACCTCTCGTTAAATACTGTAAAGAAAGAAGAAGCATTAGGCATCTCAAAAAGAAGCTTGATACATTTGCTACGTCTTGACTTCGGCCTAGGGGCATCGCGACTATCCGTTGTACCAGCTACCTACTCTGGCCCCAGACGTCCCTGCAACGCAACCGCCAAACTCCCTCTGCCCATACTACCTTAGTTTTCGGCCAACCCCTTTCTACTACAACTGTCTTTGGCACGCGTCTCCAGCTTCCAACTTCAATCCCTCAACCAAGACAGCCCTCTACCCTCACTACTCAGCGACGGCGACCTCGATTGTCTACGGCAGTCATCCTTTCTCCCCGAATCGAGGCCCGGCAGTTTCTTCCTTCTTTGTTCGCTCGTTATCTGCGACCACATCGCCTCGAAACACCCGCTTTTCCCCCGCGCTCAAGGGCGGCACTGCGCTGGACACACTCGTTCCTACCAAGACCATCTTTTAATTTGACAGCGCAGGTCTTTTGCCCGCCATGGCTTCCAAGTGAGTTGACCTGGTGCTCTTGTTTCAAGCCAGATCCCATGGGCCTTTGCAGCATTTGCTGATCTGTATCATTATGTAGCCCCATAGGATCTGCCTTTCGCTCGTTCTGGCATACCATGACCAGCTACGATCGCCGTAAGTTATCCTTGCCCTTGGACACCCATTCGTGGCTGCATCAGCCCATTGACTGTTTACTAGACTCGAGCTATGATTCCCCCTATCGCACAGGCGGCCACATGCCGCTCAACAGGCAATCAACACTCACTTCTGTCGCTACCGCCGCCGAATCCCGCGCCGATGTCTCATCTCCCTACGGTGACGAAACTGGTCGCCTGTCCGCGATTGATACTTCAACGTCCTATTTGGGTGCGGGAATGCCTTCCCCATCGCCTATGAGCCCTGGAAATGGTCCTTACTCACCGGGAATGAGATCGCTTAATGCAAAGCGCGAGAACGGTGACGGCTTCGAAACCATCAACAGTCCAGGGGAGATTCCCATGCAATCCTTTGCCGATGGTCCTCCTGCGCCTCCGATCTCTCACTCCTGGAAGCGGATAGACAACTGGGCCGAGGAGAACTACCCCGAACTCTGGGATCAGCTCTGTGAGGGCTGCACAAACAATGATTTGAACGAGTTAGAACACCAGCTAGACTGTTCATTGCCTCAGGACATTAGAGATTCATTGATGGTACACGACGGCCAAGAGCGTGGCGGCAGACCTACTGGTATCATATTCAGCTCCATGCTTCTGGATTGCGAGGAGATTGTCCAGGAGAGGGATCAGTGGATGAAGGTCAACCAGGAATTCTTGCTGAGCACCAACATTGTCAAGCCCGCCGTTCCTAGCAAGGCATTCGGCGGCAGCGCGCAAGCATCATCTTCCAAATCAACCCAAAGCTCTCCTGCTGGTAGTCAAAGCTCAACCTGGAGGGATGATTTGTTGTCGAAGCAAGATTCAGTTCCCCAAGGCGCGATTCAACGTGTGTACGCCCATCCTGCTTGGATTCCCCTGGTCAGAGACTGGGGTGGCAACAACCTTGCAGTCGATCTGGCTCCCGGACCGACTGGTACATGGGGCCAAATCATTCTCTTTGGTCGCGACTACGACATCAAATACGTGGTCGCTCGATCCTGGGCCCATTTTATGGCTGTTGTTGCGGACGACCTGAACAGCGGTAGATGGTACATTGACGAGGATTCAAACGAACTGAAGTTGCGCGAGTTTAACACCAACCGCGTTGAGCCGGCTTACTTTGATATTCTGCGATGGAGAATGGATCAGAAGCATGGCCGTGGAGCCAAGAAGGCTGCCAAGCGCAGATCGATGGGACCCAGAGGAGCGGCTTCTCCCTCGGCCTCTCCTTACGCAAGCCCGGTCGACGCCAACGGCAACGGAGAGGTCCGCGGCAGAACTCTGCAGAGACTCAGCAGTCCCTCTCCCCTCACCAGCCCGATCCGGCCAGGATATAGCAAGTCGAGCCCTCTGGCTAGGGTGACGGAGGAGACTACCACAAGCGCGTTGGTTGCGCCTCAGCTGGCCGAGATCGACGAAGACCCGGCCAAGCTCGTTGAAGTCGATACTCCGCGCCAGAGCTCTGATGCAAAGTCTCCACCAGCAAACAAGCTTCCCAATGGCGACAGTACGACCGGCAAGGGCAAGGCCAGCGCCAAGGCCGAAGTCGCATCGATTGATAGCGATGATACCGACATTGACGAAGGCATGAAGACGATTGAGATCTAACGCTACAACAACGCTCATTGAGAGTACCGGATCGCACAAACGACAACGAAAACTCTGGTTGAGAAGCGAGACTTGTCATCTATACCATTCTCAAGATCGGGCCAGTTTTCCCGATTCATTCATATTAGACGCGATTCAGTTGAACGCAAGCACAGGAGCCATGACGTTGATCCCTGATCGGACGGTCCGGCCCATAATGGAGCGAGAGGTTCTCGCACATGAACAACGCAGTTCCGAACGCATAGAGGTGGCGGCAGCAGCAGCAGCAAATCATTCCTGTTCATGTTCATGTACTAATACTTGGTTCGTTCGCAATCGTCCATCCAGCCAATCTTTGTCTGGATTAGCATGCGCAGTATTTTGTGGTGGAAGAAGCAATTTTGCCACGTTTGGTTCATTGTTGGACCCGACATGGCCAGGCTCAAGGTGGCAATACAAAAGTGGCCAAAGGATATCTGATTTGACGAGCCATGATCCTATGCCGGGTGATGGATTTACCAGGCAATGATTTCGGAGCGAACGAGTCACGGTTCACATTGTAGTGGCGTTTGGGGAGTATTGGAATTTCATCTTACACGATGGCGTTGCAAAGGCAGTACATATGTAGTCGTAAGAGCCGAGATGTGAGTTGGCAGACAAAGCATTTGCTGGTCTTGTCAGATGGAGAGAAACACAGTAAAGAGATTTCACGCAGTGTTAAGAGCCTCGGGTTCCCCAAGTAATACACATCATTTGCCAGCTAGATGCATGTCTATATCATTGCATAATGTCTTGCTTTCAATTCAATGACTTGGAGGACGATGCAACTTACACCCTCCAAAGTTCTCTGCGAGTGTGCTGAATGGATCAAACAATTCTTCAAATTTGATACCGGAAACATTCGAGGATTTCAATACCTCGGTAGCAGCCTTCGGGAGAGGATAGATGGTTCTAGGCTGGCAGGTTGGCTCGACAGTAATTCAACGAGGCTTTTACACGAGCTATTCTGGCAGTTTGCAAGCCACGTCCCGTTTCCTGGCGCTGATATCCATCATGCCTCCCTCGTGCTGGCTTTCATTGAAGCATTTGATTCCACTGAATTCCGAGAAAGTCTGACCGCCGATTTCCGTAGCATCAGTTCGATTTACATTAATTTGAATATTACCTGCTCATGCCTTATTCATGGCAAGTGAAAGGCCCATTGTTGGATTGCTGCATTTGCTTTTGACGGCGGGCACATAGGGAAAAGGACAACTTCCAAAAAGAGTGGGAAGAGCGCCATCGTGATGGGTAATTTATAGTGATGTGAGGTCTACCTAATGAACCAAGCGTATTCGTTCTATTTGAGCATTTAATCATTAAGAGTTCGCAATAGAGATGTGTCATGTTCATATTTGGAGTGTCGTGCTCTCACTTTTTGTGTTTCAATAACACTCAGTTGTTTCTGGTGCCAGCTTGGTATATGATTCTTTTCAAGACATGATTGATCATTATGCATGTTGGGTCACATTGTAGCCACATGGCGAGCAACCAGGACGAACCAACAACGCCGCAGGGGCTGCCTTGATGAGAGCATAACTTATAAGTTATAACCTCCTACGTATATAATGTAATGGAATCCATCTACTGCTGGCCTTTTCATTTCATCAATAGACAAGTACACAGATAATCGCTGATCCATCAGGTGAGACCTGCGTACACTTCGACATAGTAGGGTTCTGAAGTATGAATGATGCTATGGAGACGGAGCAGAGACCCTGACGCATAAAGATTGAGTTTTGAATGGTGCCACTTCTGGCAGTCACGAATCATACTACAATGCATGTTGTGTGGACTATACCTTAGTCGTAGCCCCATTTATCGCGAGTAGGGAAAGTTACCACGCACCACGTTGCGTTTAGAATTGGGCAAGATGTGCTTTCATGTCTGACTTTTTTTTCTTTCATCTTGTGGTCTTTGCCTCAACAAGAGCTGGATGAGAGAGCAGAAAGGAAATAACACCAAGCTGCAATAGAAGGTGAGTTACGCGGATAACAAACAAATGCACCTGCGACCAAGGTATTCGTTAGTAACACTAGTAACAGGAAGCATTGCTTGTTTCTTGGGGGGTGTGACAGTAACAAGAGCCAACACGTGACCGGTAGTTGTGGCTGGTGCACTCAGACAACCAGACTACGTACTGCGTACTAGTAACGAACCAGACCCGCTAGTCGTCATCCGCCGGGCTCGGCTCACTCACCTTACGACATGCAAGGAGCTCAGCAAGCACCCAACCTTATCGACTAGGTAACCTTTGGAGCTTCGGCCTGGTCTCCCCGACTTCATCCATCAACTTCGACGACGACGACGACGACAACAACAAAGACGACGCTGTTTTTCAACTTGAAAAAGCGTATCCTGCACAGCCACGATTTGCTGTCGCTCGCTCGTTGCTTTATCTGGAACGTTGCTTGGAACTGACGCCCGCATCATTTTCATCAAAGCAAACAACTCGGCCCACCGCGTCGCAGCGACGAGATACTGTTAGACATCATGGAGGAGGATCGTCTCTGGAAGTTTAGCAAGCCTGAATGGCTCAACAGCGCCTGGGTGCGCAATGGTGGTGTCTACAGCGCTGGCGCTCTGGTACGTATCCCCACCCCAAGTCGACAATTCTGGATTTCTGCAAGAATCATCCTTTTTGGGAAGCCAAGCTAATATCCTTGACCCGACAGTTCTCCCTTGCCTTTTACGTCCTCCTCGACGCGGCTGTATGGTCAAAATCCGCCAACAATGGCTCCGACGTGCACGTTACTTTTGTGGACTGGCTGCCGCTCATCTTTTCGTCGCTGGGCATGCTCATCATCAACTCGGTGGAAAAGGCGCGGCTGCAGTCGGACTCGTTTAGCTACTCGGGCTCGGGCGTTGCATGGAAGGCGCGCGTCGTGCTCTTTTTAGGATTCGCCGCCCTTGCCGGCGGCATGGCTGGCGGCGTCACCGTCTTTGTCCTCAAGTTTATCGTTCCGGGAGTCGGCTGGCCCTCGCTCGGCATGGGTGTCGAGAATGTCGTCGCCAACGGTCTTGTCGGACTTAGCTCTGTTGTGCTCTGGCTCTCTCAGAATATGGAAGACGAGTACAGTTATAATCTGTCTCTGTAAGAGTGAAAGTGCTGAGAGTCTGTATGAGGTTGGATGTTGTGCTGGATGAGTGTGGTGGACTGCATTACAGGGTCGTGTTTCTAAAGACGCGGGCATGGCTAAGAAATCGTTATAATGAGGCCTTGGAGCTGCATGAGAATCAAGAGACATCACCTGCGTTGGAAACACTGACGCTGCGAGTGATTTCTCATGTAAAACACATGAGATGCTGCCTTCAAAGCCTATGGATATTGTCAAAGCAAGCATATTATTCCGTCAATCAAATTCATTTTTTTATTCTGAGGCCCTGCTGGTTTGCTCGACAGTGGCTAGGTGTTGTCATGTCTCAAACAGAAGTGCTCCGGACGGCATTCAATTCAAAAAGTGGCCTTTGCATTGCTTGAGCCTCAAGACTTTTTACTACTGTCTACAACAAGCCCATGGCCACCATTTTCCTGTTTATAAACAACCCCTTACATTCGCATTTCCGTCGCCAAGACTCGAAAATCATCACTGGTAGCTCCAAGGCGGGAATTTCCATCTCTTGGTGTCGGGATCCTGCCCGATCGGACGTACCGGGCCAAAGAATCCAGACGGGATGCGCTGCGACGGGTGTGGTGTCAACTCTTGGCCGAAACCCCAGGGCGGCGGCATCTGGGTGTACAAACCCGGAACGCCCTCGGCGATCAAGACGTCGGGAATATAGTGCATCTACATTTTGATTGTCAGCAGGATCAGCTTTCGATATGGCATCTTCAAAGACAACAGTCGGGAACTTCAAACTGAGATTTAAAGAGTCCACGGAGCAATGGAAAAAGAGAAGAAGAAGACTTACCCCACCGCTACACTGATATCCAGGACATTGAGCATGCCGCTCCCATCCAAAATTGTTTGGGCAAGGGGCCATTTCGAGACCCTTTCGGTTGGCCCACGCATCCTGGACGACCTTCTGCTCCCACGTGAGCGAATTGTACTTGAGCTGCCGCTCGGCGCGCTTCAGGTCCGCCGGGGTCGTGTACGTGGTCTCGAGGATGCGGCCTCCGGGAGCCGGGATCACGGACCGGCCAATGGCAGAGGCTCCAGGGACTTGGGAGGACCCGGGCACTCTGCTCACTCCGATGATGCTGGGAATGACTGATGGCGGGGCCGGGGATGCAGGCGCCTTGCTGACCCCGAGGATGCTGGGTATACTCGGGAGTATAGTTCCGGGCGGCTTGGGGGTGATGGTCGGTATCTGGCTAATGGGCACTTGGCCAGCAGTATTGGTATCGTTTGCTACACTGGCGCTGACGATTGTCGGCAGCTTTGTCGGGAGCTTTGTCGGTAACTTTGACGCGACTGGTGGCACTGGAGCATCTACACCAGCGACCTGGCTAGGCGAGGGGGGCAGCCGGCTCGGATGTGAACCCGTGACGGTGGAGGGACCCTTTGAAGGAGAAGCGGATGGGAGGATAGAGCGCTGCTGTTGATCATGTTGGGATTGCGTGATCAATGCATCGGCTCCGAACCCGGCGGGAACCGCGCTCATCTGCTGTCCCGGCCTGCGAGCTCCATGGACGATACTCGCGTAGACGCTCTTGCCCCCAGCGATGCTCGGGTTGATGGTGGCGGGGGACTCACCAACGGGGCCTGCAGCGCTGGGGGTGCGTGAAGCAGAGATTATGGGCACCCGGGAGACGGGCCGCTGCGAGGGGAGGACAGACTTGCCGACTCTTGAAGCTGCCACCGATGAGGCGCCCGTGGCGGCTGGGACTGCTGAAGGGGCTTTGGCGGTGCTGGGGGATTGTGTGGGAACGGGCACCTCGCTTGTTGACGGTATCCTCGAAGGAAGTTGAGACGGGACGCGGGATGGGGTTGACATGTTGTGTTGCGTCCTTCCTGTTTCTTCTCGAGGCAAATTGTGTATGGTCAAATGGAATGGTCTCGTATGTCAGTATTCTTCTCGAAAAGTACTATTGTTCCGGAGTGCTCACGTGAAATCCTCATTTGCTGAAAAATTTTTGCTCTTGTCGTTTCCGAAAGACGTATAGGCAGGCGAAGTCTATTCTCTAGATCTGTTTTATGGGGAAGAAGACACCGGAAATGTTCATTTATATAATCTTTTTGCTTCCCTCACTCGTTCTCTTCGACTCACGGCCCTCCAGATGTGACATGCAGGCCAATCACAAATTTTTGATAATGTGAGTGAATCAACATGACGAATGGAGGTAATGTAGCGAGAATTACGGTTGACACCAATCACTTCTGAAAATATAAGCAGCAATTCAGTAGTGTGATCGCTCACTCTATCCCCCACGCCATAATAAGACTTTGGACTCACGGGCTCTTTGGCGACATGAGAAGGGTGATTCAATCTGCCTCTGACTACATCACAGCATGTCCCTTTCTGAGATTCTTTCTGATTGTAGGTCTTGATATTTCGGCAGTCATCCGGCTTTCTCCGCAAGTGCAATATTTCTGTATACAGAAGCGAACCCTCTGGTGAGAAGAACAACCCTCGACACATATGGCAATTTTGCTACTACGTGTAGAGGGAGAGAGTATGTATATTTACAATCTACATAAGTTAGTGGCTTGAACATGGCCAATCAATCAGGCAGTCGGGAATTTGTGAATTTCAATTTCTGTCTAAATGTCAAACAATTGGTCTATTTTCTCCCCGTGTTACTAGCAGTATGCTGGGTGCGACATCACCATCATGAGGGCAATGATTTGCTCGGTCTCTGCAAAAGCATTAGACAACATGACTTTTAGCTTGACTTTTACATGTCGTCATGCTCTTGAACGGCATTCATATCCACAATCAAAAGACTGAAGGATCCATCGAATATCATGCATGCTCCATACCACTGGAAGCCACTCTCTGTATACCTAATCACCCTCTGACGCCAGCAACAACTATTCTGATCCCTTGAAAAGTTTCCGACCGAGCTTGTAAAACAAGTCGCTGCGTTCCGACGCAAATGTTTCCTTGTGTGCCTGACTGTCATTCTTCCTTGGAAAAGGCACGTCTGGAACCTCTTTATCAAGAAATGCACACAGCGGCTCCCAGCCATCTCCTAGTTGATACTCCAATCTTTTCCCTGGCGCCACCATGGCTCGTATATTGTCAAAGTAGTCATTGTAGGCCTTGCGTGCATTTGCCTCAATTCCCGCCACGCTTGATGCGTGGAAGAAGCCAAAAAGCACCTTGCGCATCGTCTGGCCGGACCGGATCCCCAGCAAATTGCCAGCGATAAACGTCAAAATCCTCCCTTGCGGACCAAACAGGGTATCCAGTACCTGTGACTTGAAGCTCGGCCACCAATCGTCAAAGTCGCGCTGTACAATGACCACCTTGGCCTCGGGGTAGAGTTTGATCAACTGGTCGGCAAAGGGCGACGCCAATTCGGTCAAGATGTCATAGTCCTTGACCCAAGCCTCGTCCCAGTCTTGACGAGTAAATCTCTCCCTCGGTGGCGAGATTTCTGGTGCTACGAATGGCCATGTTGCTTCGGCCGCCCTTTCTATGGCTTTCCAAGGATTACCGAGGTTGTCGTCTGTTCCGTGGTGAACCTTCCACCCAAGAATGCGGTATGCTTCGGCCAGGGAAGAGGTGGCCATGCGGAAAAGAGCTACGTGAATGACAGCTAAGCCATCTTCGGTTCTCTCTACCTTGGCTGAAGCCATGGCAAGATTTGACTTTGGACGTGGCTACAGAGAGTTTGATAACCACAGGCGATGACGATGCTCACAGAATAAGACAGAGACTTTTTTTATCTTAAAAAGAGGAGGAAAAAAAAAAAAGAATCAAACCTTAGCAGCTTGGCCGAAAAGAAAGATGAAAACCATGATAGCAAGTCAGCATAGCGGCACTTGTATGATCAATACCTTAGATCTCCACTGGTCAAAACACTCTAGGTAATCACGTACGGCTCGAGATATCTTCAGCCGCAGTGGTGAGCTGAGGGTTGTGGACACAGTTTATTCCAGATTTGAAAATCACACTCTGTGCTAACATGCTATCACGATGTGGTCGTTGAACCAACTGTTATTGTGCGTTTTAATCTGGATCTTGTGGGTCGCGGCAATCAAAAATATGTGCTGCGTACCAGGGGTGTGCTATGCAGACGCATGCAGGCAGGGGGCCGTTGGATTTTAGACTGCTATTCAAGCAGGGAGTCGCAGGGTTTGTCTGCGTTATGGTACGTAGTGCGCTTTGGACAATGCTATTTACAGTACTATAGGAGACTGGATATGGCCTTTTACTCATGATTTTTGTCGATCTGCGCACATCCCGTGACAGATGAATCAAGCAGAGGATCGAGCCCTGCCAGAGGAACAATACTATGCAAAGTCTGTTAGCACACCACAGCACTGACAGGTTTGATCAATCTGGTTAACAGTGAACTATGGAACTACCTCTTAGTGATGGATAACCTCCCATTCCAATATGACTTGAGTATGCACAGAGGTCTAACGAAGACAAGGATAACCTGGTCAGCTGTAGTTTGAATTCGAGAGGTGTCAATGTGGTTCAAGCTGAGGTGCGGATGGCCCCAATAATCGCTATGCTCTCAGGGTGATACAGAGAGACCATTGTAGACAGTTTCGTGTCATGATTTACACCACCGCTCCCCCCTTGGGAATCCTCATCATACATTGACATACCGGTACTAGTATTGTTCTGAGTGCACCGATTGACTCTCAACGTCTTCTCCATTGTCCTATTTCTGTACTATATAAAGGCGGAAGACACCCGGATAGCGCCCATGTGGGTACGCTGGCAAGAATCCTGGTCGGCACTCCTACCCAAGAGCAGCAGACCTAGCATAGCGGAGTGTGTGCTTTTTGACAACCCTGTAGCGAACCGCGATAGCACGGATGAATCATGCAAATACAGCAATGATCTTGCAGCCATGTAAGTGCCGGTCACTTCTGTCCAATCGTATGACAAGCAGTCGTTAAAGATCGCTGCACGGCGTCTGTTGCATGCAGTACTGCTTTCGCGTTCCAGTTTCCTCCATACTTTTGGCGGGATACTACCACACCACTCCCAGACCTTCGAATTCTGTATGATCCTTACCTAATATCACATCGATACCGTGGGTAGCAAATCCGGTAGTCTGGTTCTCTTACCGGCAATTGCTTTTTATATTATTCTTTCCCCCCTTTGTGGTCCGTCATTGCCGGCACTTCCTCAACACCAAAAAGTCACTGCAAAACAACATCCAGAGAGCAACAGTACTCGAACGAAAATGGCGTCTGACGCTACAATCCAACAAATGGTGGCCGCTTCAATCTTCTTGATTGTGCTGGCAGCCACTTGTGTAATAATACGCTTTGGAGTATCTCTTAAGAATGCATCAACATTGTACGCAGACGATGGTGAGACACGTCAGACATGCGACCTTTGTATGATGTACTTGCTGATGATTTGACCAAGTAATGTCAATCGTGGCCCTAGGGCTATTAATCGCTTCTTTTGTGACAGACTACCTGGGGATCGAAGGTCAGTCGATGGATTGCCCAAAGGCGGTGCTCGTCGGGAACTAATGATTGATCCAGCAAACAAGGAGCTGACAGAAGGACATACCGAGTCTGACCCGACACCTTTGATCCTTCTCATTTACAGGGTAAACCCACAATTAGCAGTTGTCATAACCGTAAAGAACATGCCACTAACCTCAAGAAGCTTGGAGCAGCTGTCAGCATTTGCTCTGGTCTCGTGAGCTGGGCATCCAAAGCCCCTATTCCGCTTCTCTTGATCCGTCTCTTTGGGATAAAAAGATGGCTACGACTTACAGCTATTATTGCTCTCACGACAACCGGCATTGCCATACTGGTCACGACGGCATGGTCCGCTGCTGCGTGTGACTCGCATGGCACATACACTACCGAGTTTGCCAGCAAGTGCTTCAAGGACGGAGGTACAGGAGGCGTCATCAATGGAGTCTTCTCTCTTGCTTTGTATGTGCGACTTGCGGGCCAGAATGCTTCGGTTTTGGTGAACGAGTAGTTCAAAGCTAACAAAAATGGCAGAGATCTCATTTGTTATATCATGCCTCTTATTGTCGTCCAGAGGCTTCAGCTTCCATTTAGACAAAAGTTTGGACTTACTCTAGTTTTCTTGACCGGTATTCTGTGAGTTTACCCCGAGATTGTAGTCCATATTTTCTGCTTGAACGTTTTGGCTCATATATCCAACACAGTGTCATCGCAGCAGGAGTTGTAGGACTCTACTTCAAGGTGCAGGCATTACAGGGATCCTTCAGCGATAGCATAACCTCGTCGACCGTTCTGTAGGATTAGCTTCTCCGCCATCCCCATCTTCTCACGGAATACTAACAATTCAACTTCTCCCAGGGTGATCGAGTCAAGTATAGCGATTGTAGTAGGGTGTGTGCCAGCAGCCTACACATTCTGGGGAAAATTCATCGCCTCGACCGCGCTGTACTCTAGGATCAGCAGTGCCGTGTTCAGGGGTTCTCCTCGAAAAACATCATATGCCCAGTCTGGCGATGAATTATCCAAGAGATCAAATGATAATGAGCAACCGTGGGAAATCTGAACGATTATCAAAGTGTGCTTGCCAAATGGTGGCATCTCTTAGCGGAATCGTGGTGATTATATCATTTTCGGCACGTGACGGGATCAAGGGAACCGAACTATGAGGAAACGTTCAATGATCCGTACTTAGAGATTCAGCATATATAAAGGAAGGATATTTAGAAAGTATATGATCAAGTGTCAGTTTCCCAGAAGCCACCAGATTGCCGCGACAGAAATCCCAACGCCCATAGTGCCCAACATAGCTTTTTTCGACATGGCAAACAAGATGTCTCCTTTTTCTAGACTAATACCCTCTGAATGAACCTTTCGTTCATTCAAATGAGGAAACGATATATTGGGGACGTCCTTGCCCAGAAACTCACAAAGTGGTTCCCAGCCAGAACCCAACCTGTATTCCAGTAGCTGCTCTGGTGGCACAGTAGCCCGCACCTGTTTGAAGAATCCATCGTACGTCTCCCTGCCATGCGCCTCAATCTCTGTCCTTGTTGTGGCATTGAAGAAGCCAAAAACCAGCTTCCTCATGGCATGACCGCCTCGAAAGCCGACGAGATACCACGCCAAGAAGATTTGGACCTCAAAGAAGGGCGCAAAGAGCTTGTCTAGTATCTCTTTCTGAAAGCTAGACCACCACGAGTCGAAATCTCTTTGCACGAGTACAACTTTGGCGTGGGGATACGCCTTGAATAACTCCAAAGTAAAGGGCGCCGAAGTATCGCAGACTGCATCATAGCGATTGCCCCAGAGGCTGTCCCAGTCGTCACGCGTAAAGGGCGGCCTGGGGCTTGCATTGGGCACCGACGGCCAGGTCGCTTCTGCGGCTTGTTCAACGAGTCGCCAATCCACACTCATTGGCTCATCGAGACCATGGTAGGTTGTGTAGCCAAGTGTCTGGTAGGCTTTGGCCATGGACCAAGTTCCCATGCGGTATAGGCTAGCGTGGAGGATCTTTATGCCATCGCCAGCTTCCGGCCTTGACGCTTCCATATTGAGAGATTTGTAGTTGACGAACAATTTGTTTTAGTCATTCGTGCTGATTGCACTGGGCAAAGCGCATGTGTGTATGCAGAGAGCAGCTGTGGGTCGACTGCGAATGCTAGTTGAGGGTTAGGTCCAAAGGCATTCAGGTCTGCGCTGGGGTTGCTATGTTTTGAAAAGACTGAGGCTTCCTTGAGCCACAATCCCGTCGTAAAACATTGACAGGCGTAAGCGACGACAGCAAAGAAATAAATTCCAAGAGGCTTCAAAAAGGCCTCAGCCAGTAAAATATGGTCCGGTCGGAGCAGGGAACCATTCGTGAGGATGGGTATAGAAAAGACAAGTCAGAGGAAAACAACTGAGAGCGCCTCAACAGCAGGTCTCATTGAATAATCGACGGTCAACGCAGGTAGTCAGCATAACGCAACAAAAGTGCAAGGCACGGGAGATTTGGGCGCCCGATTGTCGATGTCTTGGCGGATATCTATGCTGTGCCACAGCATCGCATGGAGTGAAATCAATTCAACCATTCTGTAGAGCCATAGGAGTGCAGCGGCGGGACACATTGGGGCAATTTAGCTGCCAATGTGAGACTGCCACTTCCTATTCTAGTATATATCCACGGCCCAGAAGTCTTGATTAGAGACGATGAAATGTGAGTCGAGTTGTGAATGAAATCTCAAAACTAATGCTCTGGATACCATCATCATGGTGAAAAGAATGCAGATCTTGTCTAGTTCCAACTCCAACATATTGAAACTTGACTCCAATGTATTCTGTATCGAGTGACGCTTGGCCCCTGGCCATTTCTGTATGCCAGTTGTAGTTCGCACGCAAGGAGCAGGACTGGCTGCAGAGTAGCTAGTCTCTCGTATCACCTGATACTGATCTATCAGGGGTGGGAAGGAGTGCAGCACTTTTGTGCCCGTTCCCGATATACTGATGGTAATCGTCGTTGACGGAAGTGAGGTCATCGTAGGTTTGTGAGCTATCCATAGTGATGGTCTCCGGGCGATCGTCGCCTCGGATGAGAGTTCTCAATCCAGTCATGGCCCCTCGTGCAACCGAGACCTTTAACCAACGTCGCGCAGGCACTGCAGGGGATGATTGCGGGTCTTGGGAACGAGCAGAATCTGAGGACTTGCTGCCTTTTCTCCTATTGCTGATCATATATTTGATGGAATTCCATGTATCACTGTGAATGAGACGCTTGAATAAAATCGGCAAGCTCGGCACGCAACTGCATAAAACACCGATATTGACCTCGGCGATCCTATATATGGAACACATGTAAGCCAGACTGCCATGATGTAGATCTGTTTATTGCCGCTCAAAGGATAGGAGCTTGACTTACCCTGTAGAAAGGCTCAAAACGCTCGACCATGTGAAATCGTATTGCATCGTTAAGACTGACTGAATTCTGTAGTAACAGGTGAGAGCGGAAAATCCGCAGGCTCTGGTGACCCTTGTAAGCGGGCGATCAAGTTGAGAGAGTTTGAGCAGCACATACAAAAGGCCGATAAGGAAGACGGCGCACAAACCAGCCCTCTTTCTGACCGAAAGCCGAAGCCTGAGTGTCATCGCAATAGACAGGATGAGGATGCATAGATCCGTAAAGAGATTGAAGACTCCTGACACGGCCGAAAGCCTAGTGGGCGGCATTGAGCAGCTGTTGTGATTTCGGATATCTTTTGTGTGTTCTGTTATACCAGTCACTACTAATTCAAACAGAACGTCTGTAACATTCTGTCCGGGTTGCTGCAGAATGCTCGTCAAGTTGACACCATCGAGCATCTGCGTTATGTCAAAGTCGCTGCTCATTTTGCTACCCTGGGGCCGGCAGATGATGGCGGTATAAATGATCGAAGTGAGGTAGTACACTGTTACAAGGCCAAGGAATCCGTATATGATGACCCTTGCGGACTTGTTTGGTTTGAAGATCCTGAGATGAAATATGAGGATCGAGGATTTTGCAAATAGAGCTGCGACGTAATATAGGTATTGGAGGACGGGTAGTAGCTTGAACCGTCAGAGAGTACCCGCGATATCATGGAGTATAAGAATCAAATGACTTACTCCTAGAAAATGAGGGGTAACATCAACCAGCCGAATGTCCCAACTGTGGTGACCTAGGATAGTCTTGAATACTAGTGACGAGGGTTTTGTCAACGCGAAATACTCTGCGATTTCACCCCCGGAGACGAGGTAAAGTTTCTTACTTACAATACAAGGATATACCACTAATGGCGGTCATGGTGGACTGTGTGAATCAGTAAGTAGGGTGCACTCGACTCGATGTGATAAGGGGTGACAAACCGCGGCGAGGGCGCAAAGAACTGTGTTACTACCACTTTAGCAAACATTTCACCACGATAAGATGCATAAAGTCATACGATCATCCAGGCCCAACGACCGAGTTACACGAGCGCGGACGTATAACCGCAACGTCAATAATATGACCATAAGCGGCCATGTTGAGAGAATGATGGCGTTACCGACGTAGGAGAGGGATTCCGGGTTCATGAAATTGGACCTCTCATTGTTTCGTGATTTCTCGAATGGAATCTGAGCAAAGTCAATCTGAGCCAAGACTACTGCGAGCTGAGGATCCATTTTCGGTCAAAAGAAATATAATGGATCTTGGTGATCTTGCTTGGCTTGTGTGAAAGTATGTCAGGTATTAGCTGAATTACTAAATTGAAGCTGTCACAAAAGAACTGGGGAAAGGCTCTCTATATACAGCTACAGTGCGGGTCGTCCATCTATTCAAATTCCGACAGCTTGTAAAGAAAGTTACGAAAGCAACATGACAGAAAACCAAAGGGATATGAACCAAGCTCGAACCAAATCCTCTGCCTCCGCTGCATGTCGTACAAGCCGATGCAGTCAGCCTGGCCGCCAAAGACACCGAGAAGTGCGCCGTCAGTGTGCATCTGATTGGTCATGTTTGGATCACCCAGGTGACACAATCAATTCCATCCTGGGTACCGTTGTAAACTTACGGTGATAAGGCTGCATTTGGGGGCGCCGCTGATCTCCATGAGCAAAGTCCCATCCACCATGCAGATTCTTTCTACCCAACATTCAGCCTGAGCTACGTGCGTGAGAAATCAGAAGCAAAGGCATGACCTTCAAACTCCATCCATAAAACTATTGGAGCATCAATATCCAAAACATGACTTGGCCTCATACACTTGATCCTACTTACTGAAGAACTAATGGCATTCAAGTACATGATTTCATAGCTTGCTAAAGGGTAACGTGGATGGTTAATTCATCTTGGCAGCCTTGGCTAATATCACATTGAGTATATTGTTGGCATTATCCAAGGCACATGCCTTGCGTCGGGATGTTGGTGCACTATGAACTATATTTGTCACTGCCTCCACCTGTGCGGTAACCGTGATGTTTACTTTTGGCCCCCTTGCATGCATGGGGCTACATCCGAACAAGGCCGGACAGGAAAGTCTGAAGTCAACGGGCCGTTACATACGCTGCACGATTACGATATTGATGCGCCGCAGAGTGGCTTTGTTCCATGGAACCTTTCGGGCGACACGAATGCATATAATCTTTCACTTTCCACCGGCTAGGATACCATACAAGCTTGTGTGAAAGATGTATACATCATTTAACCACGGGCTGCGTACGACATCGATTTTATTGGAGCATTTGGTAGAAGGGACCTACCTATGGTCTGTCTCGTAGGCATGTAGGGAATATTGCTTCTAGGGCGCATGACATGCTCAGCGTAAACTGAGGTATGTAGCACCCAAACTTTCATCCCAAAGTTGAAGCTAGCTTGTATATACAAGCCTACGCCCTGCGTCTTCTAACTGTCTCTTTTGCTTCTGCATTAGAGCGGACGTTCTCCATTCGGCTGTCTTCTGGATCGAGGTCCAACAACGCGTCTCTTGAATAAACAAACGTTGGAATTGTAAGAGTTCCCTGACTATCCCGACAATCCCTACACGATCCTTTCACACACGTGGGGCAACGCAGAAGTCACTCTCCCTTTCTCCATTCCACAACCCTTTGAAGCTCACATGGCGTCTTTTACGAATAGACACTAATAGGTACAACCATGACTATCAACCAGGGCCACATGTGTTTCATCAAGCAGCATTACACAGGTGAGGCTGAGAAAGATGGACATTGTCCATAAATTGGGCGCACAACACCTACATATGAACATACCCAGTAATGTACCCCGCTTTTGATCCGTTCACAGATCAGACCTTCGCATCGGCAGTACAAGAGCCCTGGCGATGCCCAAATTCAGAGTGTTGAACTTTTAAAAACCGAGTGGCATTCATAATTTATTTATTGCCCCCTTGGTCCGACATTATGGAAACCCCCGAAACTCGCAGTTTATGTTTCCGCTGCTCTGTCATCGACTTGAGCCCGCTGACAGCACCGTTACCAGTATCACAAGAGAGCCATCGAGATCCTGCATCGAAATATGAAGAACAGCTAGCCGTTTATATCCAGAGTTTTAATCCGCTTCATGCGAGGAACAAGCCTGAGTGCAACCTTTGTAACCTCCTTGCTGTTTGTGCAAATCAGACCGGTGTCGAGGTCCACAAGGCTGTTGCCATTCGCCCCAAGCTGGTCTGGCTGGCGGATGTCGAACATGGTTCCCGCAACAACCAAAGTGCTCGGCTCCATCGCAGCGGTCAACTTCATGTGTGGTTCTATGACAAGATAGAATATAAAAAATCCATTGATGGCGACAATGTTACACTCAAATCAGCTGTGGCTTCTTGGATGCTCGACATCGTCGAAGAACACAGCAAATCGTCTCCCTGCAAAAGGATGCCGATCTCTCGACATGCGGATAAAACAATGATTCGCAACAGGCTAGCAACGTGTGATTCAAGCCATACTCATTTGCCTGGTTTTGGTCATTCTGCATCACGAATCCTCCACATTGTCAGCCGGGGGCTGTTGAGGGCCATTAACACCACTACCGGCAAGATTGAAACACTTCCGTCATTGACCAACTTTGTCGCATTGTCGTATGTATGGGGCAACAAGACAGAGCCAGATCAATCACTTAATGCGTTTCCCATCACAGCCTACCCGGCGACTATCCGTGATGCTGCTACACTTGCGCAATCTCTAGGATTTGACTGGCTGTGGGTTGATCGTATCTGCATCGACCAGAGCAATGAGAATGAAAAGGCCGTTTTGATACCCTATATCAAGGACATATTCGCCACAGCAAGCCTCACCATCGTGGCTGCTTCAGGGGATGGCGCCCACTCCGGGCTGCCTGGATCACCGCATACACCTCGCCAAGGCGAGACACCCCTCATGTTAAACATACAGGCGAGAGCTTTTGAGGATGTTCCTGAACTTTCTCCAGCGGAGTCCAGCTCCAGTCTAAACCGACATGTCAGAGCTTTGGGGGGTGTTCTTCGTCTTCTTCCAGCGCAGCCGAGTTTCAACACCCTATTGAATACATCTGTCTGGCGCACTAGAGGCTGGACATTTGAAGAAGAGGTCTTCTCTCGGCGTTTGCTATACGTATTTCCTACCGAGATCTTCTTTAGCTGCGACAACGGCACTTACAGGGAGTCTACAGGGGAAACGTTTGTCTCTGAGCCCTTGGGCTCGACATGGAGCGACTTTGGAGCTACACCGCCTTTGATTGCTGGGGAACTCAACGTGGCAATGCAAAAGCGCAGAAACAGCTCTACGAAGCTAATTACTACCCGGCAATTCGTTCGTGCCGTGGAAGAGTACACCTCGAGAAATCTCACATTCGAAGAGGATCGAGTCGAAGCGTTTGCGGGCCTGATCACGGCATCCACTGATCAGATCGGCGGGATCTCAGAGGCTTCCCTGCTCAAGCATGGCCATCCTCTCAGCTTCTTTGAAACTGCCTTGACTTGGCACCCTGAATCAGATTCGCCCGTAAGACTCCCCACTCACCGGAAACCATTTGTACCTTCATGGAGCTGGGCTTCAGCAGGCTCCAAGGTACACTTCCTAGACAATGGAGAGGAGGACAACAAGAGTAATTGGTTCCGATATGACGGCATAGGGAATCTAGATGTCGTCGGCCTGCCATCACGAGATATTCTCTCCAGAGAATTAGGCCTGTACTTCCCTACAGAACTTATCAATTCTCAACCATGGCTTGAAAAGATGCCAAAGAATTCACCTGCTGAGCTTGATGCCACTGTCACGCCGGACGTGGTTAGCATCAGATCTCAAAAGCTACCAACACTCCACCTGGTAAGTATCGTCTTTGAAGCCATGTTTGTGAAGGCTTCAGAAGGACTGCATTCACTGCAACTCGTACATGACCCTGGTGTACGCGTCACGGGGCACTGGGCCACAAGCTCTTCATTCATATCTGGGCGCCAAAAGTTCGCCATCGTCGCAGGTAATGCGAACATATGCATTATGGCTCTGAAACCCGAGTCACCCGGGGATACATTTTCTCGGATGGGACTTTTAAGAGTGGCGTGGTACAGCAGCGATCTCTTGTACTCCATAATGAGGCAAAGTCGCGCACGCTGGGAGTATATACGTCTCATTTGAGGTCGCCACTGAAGCGATAGCTGAAGTTGAGCAATAACCCACTGTTTGTACGATGCGGGACAGAGCCTGGATGAGTACATCTCAGAGGTGGCACGAAGTACCGCACGACAGACAACGTAAGTAGGTTCTTCCAATTTGAAGGTTCCATAAGTGCAAGAATGCTGATGGGTGATGACACAATCAGTTGTTGTCTACCTTGCCAGGTAGGCTTTGGCTATTCTTTCAATCAGGTCACCAGTCTACTTGTCCAGTGATTTGGTTTGTTTAATAAATTTCATGTCCATAGAACTTCATAGTTAAAATGCAGCTGGGACTTCTAATTCAGCTTTTGCAAGTCGACCACCTAAAAACAAGTGCATTATCCGTTGATAAATGCAAAGCAACAAGGATGGATTTGTTCTTCGCATTTGCATGAGATCAAAGAAGAACCTATGAACACGGATAACTTCAGGACAATTTTAGCTTTCTCTGGATTTTATTTCAAATTTCTCAATTGCGCTCATAGTAGTTCCATGGTCTACTCCAATTTCATTGATGGACGGGGGTTCACGAACCATCCTAGCTCGTGCGGTTAATTTGCTAATCTCCTTCTGCTTATTTCAACCACTAAACAGTCCTCTAAGGTTGTGAATGGCTGCGGGATTTGAAAAACTTGCGTCTCTTTTTGTTGGGTCAATGAAAAACAGAATCAGTGTGCTACCGATGAATTCACGGAGACGCCCAATTGATCTGCTTTGTGATATACTCTGCATCACTTTAGAGTCTACCATAGCCCGAGCTTGGTGTGGAGCTCCCACTTTTGCGGGACGGCTTAGCGGTATATCAATCGCGACAATACTAGTCAACTGAGAACTCAACATAATGTTTTGTGTGTTGGTATTTTTAACAGACTCACGAGCTAGTTCGCACGGGACATTTCGAGTAGATGCGTATAACTTAAAGGGATCCAGGATAGTTTTGATGATCTGATCACGTTCCCCTCTCCTCAGACATCAGTCCGTCACCATCCCGATCATACCAAAACCACCATGACGGCAGTATCGCTTCTAGCGCTACTAGTGTCTTCTGTCGCTGCTTTTGCCGCCTATCGCCTGTACCTTGGCTACACACAGCGACTCACGGCCCGACAGCATGGATGCCAGCCTGCAGCCAGCTACAAGCACAAGGACCCCGTGTTTGGTCTGGACATATTCCTGCGCACCGGTGATGCCATTTCCAAGAACACGTTCCTGGTCGAGCACCAGCGCCGATATGATACCTATGGCCATACCTTTGAAAGCCTGAACCTCGGCTCGCATGCCATATCTTCAATCCACCCAGAAAATCTGAGGGCCGTCTTTTCCAAGAATGCTACAGACTGGGGGGTTCAGCCTCTCCGGCTGCATAACATGAGTCCATTTTGTGGCTCGGGATTCATCACCACTGACGGGTCCGACTGGAAAGCCTCCCACGATCTCCTCAAGCCTGGCTTCCACCGGTCCAATATTTCTGATTTCGGACCCTTAGAAGAGCACCTCGGTATCCTATTTGGACAGATTCCGAGAGACGGCACCAAGTTTGATTTGCAGCCATATCTCTTAAAATTGGTTTGTTCTTATTTCCTACTTCTCACACTGCTCTTGCTTGGTACAACTAACATGTGCTCATTCAGTATCTTGATTTGAACACTCTCTTTCTGTTCGGGGAGTCTATTGGGATGCTTTCCGGCACGCCGCCACCGCATGCTAAAGGCTTTCTCGAAGCATTCCAGGCTGGCTTCAACGGCTGCGGACTCCGCATTGCCCTGGGCCCTCTGAACTTTTTAATGCCAAAGGGTTCTTGGCTCAAGGCATGCGCTAAAGTTCATCAATTTGCCGATATGTACGTTGATAGAGCCATCGACTACCGTGACAAGGCAAATTTGGATGAACATGGTCTGGACAAGACAAGACGACGTACTTTGCTCTTCAACATGGCACAAGCAACGGCGGACAGGACCGTTTTGCGCAACCAGGCCGTGCAGGCCATGATGGCAGCTACTGAAACCACCGCTTCTCTCATCAGCCATGTTATTCGGAATCTGGCCAGCCACCCTACCATTGCAGCCCAAGTACGAGCTGAAGTTCTCGCGATGAGCGACAAGCCGCTGAATTTCGATCAATTACCTCGGATCAAGTCTCTACAACATGTCATTACTGAGAGTACGTGTGCCTGTGTAATAATTTGGCTGGAATCATGGAATCCATCGCTAACGCCACCACCAGCTCTCCGTCTGTATCCTGTATTTCCGCAGAACAACCGCGTTGCTTTGAAAGATACAATCTTACCTGCCGGAGGAGGCGCAGATGGCGCTGCTCCAGTGTTTGCGCCAACGGGTACTCTTTTCGACACTTGTTTCGCTACACTGCACCGCGATCCCAAAATCTGGGGCCCGAATGCCAATGAATTTTGTCCCTCGCGCTGGGAAAACGATTATAGTCCTCCTCCGTTTACCTTTATGCCGTTTGGAGCTGGGCCTCGGCAGTGTTTAGCACAGCAAAAGGCGACCATGGAGACTGCGTACATAGTGTCACGGATATTGCAAGAATTTAGTGGGATTGGAAGGGAAGAAGACCAGCCTTATCAGGCACAGGTGGCTCTCACGGCAAAGAGTGCCCACGGGTGTCTCATATCGCTTACCCAGGCGACAAGATGAAAGCATACGAGACATGCAATCCGAGCCTACATCAACAACAGTATAAATGGTCCCCAACTGCTATAAATCATGACAGCGCGTTCAATTGCACCACTTAGATAGGTGTCGGCCAGGCCAGTCCGGTGCGTAAGATGGTAGTTAATCCACCTTGGCCACTACCATCGTTTCTGCTGTTTCCCCCGACATTTCTGCATTTCTGTGGGGGCTGTGTCATGAGGCTGTCTCCTTATTTCACTCGCAGAATGCGCTGCCAAGAGCTCGTAGTACGAAACCGACCGTGGCCCTCGAATCCAGCAACCGATTGCTTTACCAGTAAGCTTAATAAACCACCACAAACAACGTAATCCAGAAATCTTTTTAAATAATTGATATTAGAAAGAAATTTTCTCTGGGAAAAAAAAGTTTACGCTATAAATTACTTAAATATACTGAATTGAACACGGTGCACTTTAAGCAGAAATTTGGAGAGACGGCCGGTTTCATACTACGAGCCCTTTGGCTGCCAATAGCTTATTATACGAGTACATACCTTTCTGACTTGCATGTTAGCGCTTAGAGCAACAGGCCTGCACGCCATCAAAGTACAGGTCATTGAGGAGCTGCCACTGACCAGCCACCTTGTCGCCGGGGCTAAATGAATACATAAATTATTGGAGAACATCTCCGTGTACGCCGGGCGGCCAGCTGCAGCTGCCGTCACAACGACCATGCATTCATTGGATGGGCACGTGCATGGTATCGCCGCCACAGGAGGGGCTATGCGCAGTGTTGCATATAGGTATATATATATATGCTGATGCGGACTCTGCCTCGGGGCCTTCAGAGCTGAACCAGGCTACTTATCTCCTGTTATTATGCCTTTGAGAGGCACAGCTTTCCGCCCCAAGAAGCACTGAATTATCTTCTCCTCGATTACCTACCGACAGCTGCTATGCCACAGCCGACGTGACAACCCACGAAATCAGATCACGGCGCCGCGACTAACTTGAGCACTTTCAATCGATGCCCTTTGCTCTGCCAGAACCCCGCACCATGCGCGGCCATTGAGACCACCACCATCACCAAGTGGAAGTTATGGCCAGCCTTGATATACTTCCTGACCTGGTGTATGACTCCAAAATTGAGACCGAGTTCTTGGACTCTTGCTGGCGCCACATATTCTACGATACCGGGTCGTCAGCGAAGCAACGCCGGATTCCCCGTGAGGAACGATGGATCCGTCGAGAATTCGTTGGGCGAGGCACTTATGGCAGCGTATATCTGGAACAGTGTGATATTGGCAATTCTCAAAAGCTGAGGGCGGTAAAAGAAATCAAAAAGTCGATCCGCCCAGGAGAGAAACTCGACTATATACGTGAGCTAGAAGCGGTGGCAAAGTTCTCACACCAGAAAGTAAGAGCTTGTCCAGGTATTTACCTATAATACGAAGGCGTACGGATATGCTAATAACTCTACAAGTATTCACATTGCTTTGTGCAATCACACGGCTGGTTTGAGCTTGGAGATTCCATCTTTATATCCATGGAGTATCTTTCGAATGGCGATTTACAAAGGCATCTCCACGCTGCGCTCAAAGAACCCGAGGCAAGACAAATTACTTCGCAAGTCTTGGAGGGATTGACGTTTATGCACGATAATGGCTTCGTGCATCGCGATCTCAAGCCAGGGGTACGTAGAAACCAGCAAATAACAGGAAGTAAATCTAATGTTCTACTAAGAATATCATGGTCGTCACGACTGGCCCAGACTGGTTCGTCAAAATCACAGACTTCGGTGTCAGCAAGCGGCGGCAACACGGCATGAGTTCACTACACACGCAACGCGGCACAGTCGCTTTCATGGCCCCGGAAATTTTCCGTTCAGGTGGCTCATATGGATCTTCTGTTGACATGTGGTCACTCGGCGCCGTCGTGTACAGAATCGTCACCAACAAATTGGCTTTTTCAGACTACGATGGGCTTTTCCAATTTTCCCACGGCATGTCGTCGTTTCCTGTACATGAGTTTGCCAAGAACGGTGTCTCGTCCGAAGCCGAAGATTTCATCCTTGCACTCATGAAAAAGGACCCAAATGAGCGGCTGTCGGTTGCAGAAGCCGCGCTCCATCCATGGATGGTTGAAAATCACCAGGACACCATGACTGACGATGCCTCTCAATCCAGCGCTAGAAGTATGAGCAGCACAGCCTCTATCCACACAAGCCACGCCCAAGATTCTATAGCATCGAAGGACTGGAGCCTTAGTAGCGGTGGCCTTTCAACCACTCGGCAAGATACCCTTGACGTGCCAGTTATAGGTGTCACCACGAAGATGACTACGACAACCGTCAGCGCGAATGTGGATACGAATATCATTGACACGGATACTACGATGAAAACAGTTGCTTTCGAGTCACCTAGGCCATTGAATTACCAGAAAACCCCTGTTCACGATGTCCCTAAAGAGGTAGAGCTTCGTGATGGTCTTCCAGCCAATGCACCCTTGGTGCTCGAGACCAGGAAAATAAATGAATCTCTAGCGCATCAATTGGATCCGGGAGTCAAGTTTGAGGCCGAGAAATCACATCAAGCTGAATTTCAAAACATCGTCCACCCAGCGAGGACTATCAGGAGTCCTGCGAACTTGCAGAGAGGTGGCAATGATATTTCTTTTAGAAAAAATGCGATATTGACGAAAGAATCATCCGGTATCGATTTGAGTAATTCAACAGATCCGACAATGACCGTAGTGGGCGACGATATCAATGTGAAAGCAAACAACGCCATTAGTCAAGTATCAAAATCAACCGCCGGTGAAGACTCTAGGAGGTGAGTATCTTTCATATCTACAGGAAACTCACGTAAGCTCCAGAATGTTAACCCCGTTTTAGAGAAACCCGCTGGGTCTTTTCTAGGCGAACATGCAAAATGTGTGGAAGGAATGCAGGATCCACTCCGGATGTTGTCCCATGCAGACACTATTGGTGTCAAAATTGCCTCCGCATGCACATAGGTCTGTCATTGATGTCTCCAGCCTATACGATTCCAGAATGCTGCGCAGAGCCATGGGATGAGACTCAAATGAGACAGATCCTGCGGTATAATGCAAATGCATTCTATGCTTGGGAAGTGCTCGCTCGGGTCCGTACAATGGCTCGGGAGAAGACCTGGTTATGTCCCCAGGGTCACCAACCGCGCGAGGGGTCACTCCAGGTCACCAAGAAGTTTCCCGTGGTGTGGAAAGACCCTGTCGAGTGCGCCACATGTATAGAAGGTCAGAAAGACCTTCAACTTTCCGACCCAATCAAAGTAGTGAGGTCATGTCATTACTGTCTATACTGCATACGCCAACATGGATCTTGCAGTTGCCGAGAATGGCTTGATGAGACCATACAGGAGTTTACTTGTCAATGGGAGCAAACCGACAGCCCCAGAGGACAGATAATGACAGCATTGCAAAGGGCACTTTATACGAAAGGTGATGTGACGGCCACAAAGTCTCCAGAGTACATGAGCTTCGATGATATGTCGAAGTACCCGGTCCTTATCCCGGCGCCTGATAAGAATATCAAGCAAGGAAAGAATGCCTCATCCGTGCCCGGCACATCTCAACAGAGTCAAGAAACACAGAACTCTAATAGCGCCGATAAGGGACTGTTGAACCAACACGACACAGCGGACCGCGGACCTAGTCCTCTAAGAGTTGGGGCAGCCATTCTGTCATTGTTGTTTTCCAAAAGAGAAGATAAAACGCAGAGGGCAGTATAAGGGTGTATCGTGACGAAACTGAACTCTAACCTGCTAGAAGTAAGGGGCGGGAGCCCCTATTTATAGCCGGTTTATGGCTAATAACGCTAAAAGCAGGGCTGACTAGTCGGTCTTCTTTTAGTACCTGACACATTTATACAGATAGAATCAAGTCTGAGTGGGTTTATAATTTTGTAAGAACATATCTTGACACTGCTTCAGGTCGACAGAGGCAAAGAAAGAATGCTTTATCGGTGCCAACTAACGATACGAGTGGAGGAAAACGCCCCAGCACATCTCAATAGGGCAAGGAAACTCGGAACTCTAATAGTATCGACAAGGGATTATCAGACCAACGCGATACAACAGACCGCCGACGTAGTCCTCCAAGAGTTGTGGCAGACATGTTTGATGAAACAAAGCATGACCATCAAGATAATTCCGCAAGAACATACCTTGACACTGCTTCAGGTGGACAGAGGAAAAATACACAACGCCGCAAGAAAGACTGATAGGGTCGATGAGCTGTCTTAGGTTGAGTCACCGTCTTCTGATCAACTCACCAGCGGAAAACAACAAAAGGTTTATTTTGCGACAAAATACCCAACGGCTCAGTGCGCGCGTCTCGAGATCAACACTTAATTGGAGCTTTTCACTTGTTTGAAGATTTTCGTGAATATTCTGTCCCCCCAACATTTGTGCAAGCTTTGAGCATGTCACCATTTTCAGGCATACAACCTTTTGCGTTGTGCCATTGATACGTATTTGACTTACCAGTGTAGATGGCATGTGGTTGAAAGTAAGGCAGAAAACGACAAGTTTTACTAATAGCTTGGACTCAAAAGTGAAATATGTGCTGTCACATCTCTTCGCCACTTCCATAATGAACAGTCGGACACGGAGCAACAGCAGTGCTGCGCCTGCAAGTCACGCGAGTGCATGTAGTTCAATTGCAAGGTCCATAGTCCACCAAAGTTTGAGCGGCCGCATTCACCGTCTCTGATTGGCTGCCTTCTACTATTCGTGGGATATGACCGCTGTCTACGGACTGGTCGAAGCAGTAAACCCCGTGTCTTTGCAGTCGCCTTTCCACTGCCGTTATTTGCTATTTTCTTTTCCCCCGCACCTCCAGCCCTATCCTCCATTTGTTCATCCGTACTGCATGCTGGTGTTCCATCTGCGGCTGGGCAATCCCCCGTTACGTTCCAACGCACGTCAGCATCCCAGCGAACGCCTTTTCCAGAGAGACCCCTCTCTGCCATTACTCTTTTCCCCCCCACCTGATCCCAATTGTCGCTGGCTTCAATACTTACCAGCATCTACTTCCCCAATCCATGCGGTATCGTCCTTCCACTATACAAAAGTCGCGATCTCCCCCATCAAACGCCACTGCGAACGCCGGGTTCCGTCGCCAGTTGCTTTTCGCACCCGAAGATGCTGCCGAGGCCGCCGGGTTGGCCCGAGTCCTCCTGTATCCAACCTGTGAAGTCGCCTTGAGATTACCCGGAGCCTGTCGAGTCATAAGCTGATATTTGTGCTCATTGCGCAAATGGCAGCAAAGGCCAATGTGTACGCTACGCCGCCAGAGGTCGATTTCGCGGCTGAGGTTGGATCTATGTCAAGGACCGGTGTGGACGGGTTCGGCCAGGATCAGCTATATGTTCCATATGATGCTTTGGTCGCGTTTTGGACCCCTCAGAGAATCAGCGAGGTCGTCGATGCCTACAATTTGCAAACGCCACGGCAAATCATCAAGGACAAGTACTTGCGGATATTTTCCATACTTGTATACGGTAATTGTGTTCAATACTTTCCAGATCTCGTTAGCCGGCTTATTTATGATGGCCACTTACCGCTCTCTCATCGCCCTGCCACTTGGCCGGACGCCGACCCTTTCCAAGACATGCTTGACTCTTTCTTGTCCAATCAATGGCGCTTCTGCCCCCTAATATTCAAACCCAGTCGATTGAATGGCCATGAATTACATTCTCAGCAGATATTTCCTCTTCTTCAGAAGACTTGTCTAGCGGGCAGCAATGTGTTCCGGGTGGAAGTCGACGCAAGCTGTGATAAGCTACCCCAGGTAAGTCGATGGGCAGCTGCGGTAGAACCCCACCTAAACTAAACCATGCTGATATCCTCCAAGACCGATCATGGACCTCAGAGTCACACTTACGTCCTCAAGACCTACACTGGCAAATCCGGCCGAAAGCTGTATGACAATGAACGCAAAGCACTCACTGTCATCGCAAGAGGAAATAGAAATAATATCGTCAAATTCTTCGGATCGTTCGCACAGAACAAAACGTACAATTTAGTGCTCGAGTTTGTCGACAGCGGCAACTTGCTTGAATTCTTCCAAAAGACACCACCGCCTGCTTCCTCGCAAGATGTGCACGACTTTTGGACAAGCTATAGTGGCCTTTTTGAGGGTGTTCGCGAAATGCACCAAGTAACAGCATCCTACGGCCGTGATGATATTTATCGTATAGTGCACCAGGATATTAGACCAGAGAATATCCTCCTGGGTCGATCCGGAAAGGTTTCGAGGTACCAGTTCCAACCCAAAATCGCCGACTTCAAGTACAGCCATATGAAGTCTGTTCGTTCAGATGACCGAGACATGTTTGGTTTGGATCGGCTAGGCCGTCAGAGGTACGCGGCACTTGATTTCAGTCACTATGAGCCTGATTTGCACCGCGGGCCGAATAGGATCACAGCCGAAGCCGACATTTTTTCTCTCGGATACATGACAAGCGATGCAGCTGCGTGGGTCCTCTTTGGCCAAAATGGCAGAACGGCGTACCATCAGAAACGCTTATTGGAGGCTGCTACTATCCAAGGCTTCAAAGGCAGCGGCTACGGCGGCTGCTTCCATGATGGAATTGAAATGCTCAACGCGGTTAAAAACATGCATAGGGAAATCAAGGGCCATGAACCGCGTGACCAGCTCACATCGAGCATCATCGATGTTGTTGAAACCCACATGCTATCGTCACAGCCGCATTTACGCATGCCAGCCGCGCAGCTAAAGTACATCTTTGAGGAGATCCTCAATGGACGTATACCAGCATTTCCCTTCGAAGAATTCTTTAGAGGTTCCTTAAAAGTTGCTCCTGCCCAGTCCCTGAGGCAACGCAAGATCGCTGCAGAAGATTCAGTCAAAACCTCAAGCCCGTCATCCGTACAAGGATTTGACAAGAAAACCAAGAACGATTCAGAAAATATTGCGGGATCCATGATTTCAATGACCTCATCGGGGTTAACACAGTCTCAGATGCATTCCAGCTCATTTCCACAAGACACTACTACGGCTCCGACAAGCACCGGGCCACAATTATCCTCATTGAATGAAGAAGATCGAATGTCATCTGATGATCTATATTCAGACGCTGGAAGTATAGCCGGCACCGAACACACATTCGCAAATATGTTCCAGAACGAACTTCTCCAAGATTTTGATGTTCTTGACATGGCAGCAGAAGGATTTGCGCCAATGCTTTCTCAACGTCTCAAAGAATTTGCAATCAGATTGGGACATGAGGAAGCGGATAAAGATCACCAAGATATGAAGTACATTGTGCATAAGTATCATCAGTAGGTTGATTATAGTCACTGCTTAAACAGTTGAGACTGACCGATCACGAAAAGGAGGCTTGCCAACGAAATCTGCCAAAGACGAGACGACCCAGAAAAGTATTCTCAAAGCGATAAGATATCATCTCAAGGGACAGAAATTTCGTCCAGTAGAGGCGATCCTACATTTTCTGCATTCTACCTGGATGAGGGGAACATAAGAAAATGGAATGCAGAAAGAACAATTGAAACCATGGCAGACCTTCCCGAAGAGATTCCAGCTGAGGAACCAGACTTTCTGGAGGACAGAATTTCACGTGGCCATATGGCCCTACGCGCTTCAGAGGCCTACAAGTGGCTCGTATCCACAATTCGACGGCAGGTCACGATGGCAGACGTGCAGGCTATCCAAATGGAAAGTCATAGAAAATGGCTTCTTACACTTCTGAGCACACCACAATCAACAAATCAGATTCCTAGACCATCAAAGGTCCAACGACGCAGACAGCCGCCGATTTACACGGTAAAAATGCGACTCAATTGGGACATCATGAGATTTATTGGCTACCAAGAGTACGCGGAGCAAGATCTCAATTCTGTCGTGAGTCGAACTATTACTCTGTCAGGAGACGGCCTTCATGTTCAGGCGCTACCCTGCCAAGAGTACTTGGAACAATGTTGGCCTTCTATAGGCCCTGATATCTGTAAGCTTATGGATGAGTTGGTACATGACCCCAAAGGGAGTCATCATCGTAGGTTCTTTAATTTTGTTTCCGTCAAAGACTGCAAAATAGGGTATACTTGCTAAATTACCCTAGACATTTTGCCCGACAAGACGGAGATCTCAGTGGAAATCGACGGAGAGGCTGTCTTGGTAGAATCGACCGGAACAGAGTACGGCTTAGCTGAAGTCACTGAACAACTTTTATGGCTATCTGCTGCTCTACAGCAACCGACTGATGAGCTTTATACAAAACTTATCGTCGCTGAGCCCACAGGAGTGTTCATTCCTACCAAAGAATCGAAGAGGCCATCGAAAGCGCCTGGCTTCGCTCCTGAGCACATTGGCACAGTAGACTGCTCGGTAAACTTCATAAGCGAGCCGCTTGAACTGTCGCCTGAAGATTCAAGTGGCAGCTGCTGGCAAAGTCTTTTCCATCATCGTATGATCGCAAATGGCTATCCAATCCCTCCGCGCAGATCCAAAAGACCTGGACTGGAAATCCCACTAGACATGATGGCGGCTCTGGCAGGAGCTGATCGACTCACGACTTTTGGCGAACGCTTGCTTTTAAAGGGATTCTCGACCATCCTATTTCCGTCGACTCTCGATGATGATTGCATATTCTGGCATTTAGAACGCACAGATGGCAACTCGCGAATATCATTTGCCGACAAGCGTATCCCCCCAACATCGCAGACGGAGTCGTTTGCTTATGTAGGACAGATTAACCAAGCCCGACACATTGTTGGATGGGCGGCGAATGTCAAACAAAAGATAGGTAAGTCCCAATAATCGCACAGGCTCGTCTGATTCGATAGAGTGCCTCTAATAACACATAACTCAAAGGGATATGGAGGCAAACTACGCCGTTGGCCCATCGCTGCTTAGTGAACGAGAGGCAAACTCTGGCTTTGTTCTCGAAAAAGTCAATCTATCAGCAGGATATTACATCACTGTGGGTAGCACCTTCGCACGTGGGAGGAGGGAGTTTGGTCCAGTCATCGCCAGAGAAGGAGACTTTCGTCAAGAACTCCGAGACTTGAAGGAGCGCTTCATCATTTTACATGACGTTGGTACTCGGACCGCCTGGCTCTCAGATGGTCTAAGCGTGCTGCTACACCTGATTCGCGCAAACATTGACAGTGGTGAATCACTCGATGGCCTACTGCGACAGGAGGATCTCAAGGAGATGGAAGGCAAAGATGGTCGTGCATTCGAAACGTTGAAGACAGAAAGCAACCTTTGGCTTCGGGCTCGGCGCAAAATCAACCTCACCCCAAGGAACGAGACAGAAACCAAGGTCACAGAGACGAGCTCGTACATCCACCTTGGAGACATCTTGAAGGATATCATGCACATCCTTTGGCAAATACTGGACAATCAAGCGGACCCAAAGGATAAAAGCCCGGGTTTCCAGCTACGATTATCACCTTGGAATCAGCTAGAAGGATATGACTTTCGAGATATTGCAAGAGTGTCTCGAACGATCAAGCCCAAGAAGATAACTCTTAGGGATGATGCCGAAGGCTGGGTCAGCCTGACTCGCGCTATTGATGCCCCGACTCTTTTCGGCAGAGATTTCGGTAGTTTATTGGAGCCAACGGAGATATCTTCCAATGGTATCTGTGTTCATTGTCATTGGAATTGTCCGGTACCCGAAGATCGTGATATCTTGGCCGTTCTAGGGTCTGATATCGAATGGGTTACTGGCAGCCGCGGCAACAAGGTGAATGGTCAGTGGCGCATCCTCAATGACCTGTACCTGGATGGAGTACAGACATTTCACTCTAGATGCCCATATGCAAATCAGCAAGGGGATCGTATCATAAAATGTCAGCAGCGAATTCTGCAAGTGAAACAAGGAGATGGCCCTGAAGAGATGCAGAAACGCAAAGGGGAACAGCAGAAACGACGGTTGTGGTCACGATGGAAGTCAAAGGTTCCGCACCCAGAAATGCCAGGAAACTTAGAGGATCTGCCCGACCTTAACGGAAGAGGACTCATCATTGGAATGCCAAATAAGCGCCTGCAGAAGAACCGGCGGCTGGACAGCTCTTCGAGGACCATTGCCAGAGCCATTTCTGAATCAAGGACCTCCATGCCCTCTGATAAATCTTGCGTCTCATTCCACTCAAAGTCAGCCTGTTGAAGAAGCCTCTTCGACGCAGACAACCACGTCTGGCACCAGGAATACAACAGTCACTGGACCATCAACACTGTCGAGCCCTCCAACAGATGCAGCAAATACTTCGTTGATGTCTGACCCGAGTCCTCATAGACGACGAAGAGAACTTCAGCGTAAAGAGGCCAAGATCAGGATGCAAGATAGACGCAAATGAGGGTTTGCTGGCTACGAGATAGCTTGAACTTTCGATTTCCGCTGTTGACCAGAAAGCCAACACCATGCCCTGCTGTCACTGTATTCGTTAGGATACAAAGCATCACACACGGAGACCATGGAAGGTGCTAAGTACTTGTCTTGTGCTTGATCGTTTCTGACGTCTTCGATCATCCTACTTCTTGTATATTGATACCAGATACATTGCACATTTTCTACTCTTCAAGGCAGATTTCGATTGCATTCAACGTCTTCTCATTCCAGCACAGACAACATAGGAGCTGAAGGTATTCCTGTCATCATCGAAGTAGCCACCTTGGTGTCCTGTTGGCCAGGTTTGCATGGTTCGTCTGACTTAAAGTGTGTTGCAGACCGTTTTGTGCTCTGGGGCTACTCAACTGTTGAAAGCACATTTAAACCATTCCAAGTCACAAAATCGTGTCTCAGGATCTATACTTGATTTGAGCTTTTCATGACTTAGGGTCACATTATAGTTTTGCTCTTTCCTGTGAAGCACCTTGACGTGCTGCTGCGCCGGCTTCCTTCCTCGCCGGCAGTTCGCGCCGCAAAAGTTTGCCTGTGGGATTTCTGGGTAGGGGCGAAAGATAGAACAACCCGCCACGCAACTTCTTGTAAGGTGCAACACGCTTATCATGGTGCGCCCTGACCTCGGCGAGAACGCGATCCCGATCTGAAGGAGCTACCGTCAGGGCCAAGCTCACGTACGCTACCGGTATCTCGGTTCCTTGGGCATCGTCCCACGTGGCACAGACGCCGGCCTCTGTCACAAGGGGATGGGACAAGAGGACATCCTCGAGCTCGGCTGGCGGGACTTGTAGCCTTAATAGTTCATGTATCAGCGATGTCGATTGCAAGTAGTCTAGTTTTGATTGACTGTACCCTTTGAACTTGATAAGGTCCTTTTTGCGGTCAGTCAGATAGACAAAGCCGTCTTGATCAATACGTCCCACATCTCCAGTTCGTAGCCACCCATCTTGAAAGGGGAATGCTTCCGCTGTCGCTTCTGGGTTATTTTTGTAGCCCCTGGGCATCGACAATGATTAGTCGTACACTGACAGATAGACTTACGACCCTAGACCTACATGAACACGGTAGGACCTCGGACGAGAATCTCGCCTTGAGACCCGGGCGATACATCCTTGAGGTCGTCATCAACAACTCTCAACTCGCTATGAACTCGTCAGTATTCGCAAAACGATCAGCCATCCTGGGAGCACGTTGGTCATACGCATTAGAGACCAGCCTTCCCACGCTGCCAGCTTTCGGTTTCGCTGACGACGTTTTCAGTATTGTTATAGTAGCTTCGCTCATTCTGAATTTCATCAGTTCTCACTCATGGCCTTTTCTTTTCAATCAATCATCTTGCATAGACTGACCCATAACCTTGCGTAATCGATGATTTCGGCATGAGCTGTTCCAAGCGAGCAATGATCTCGGGGGGTAGGACTGCACCAGAGCAGTATATTGTATGGATTCCGGTGAGATCCTGTTGCGTTACCCATGGATCTTTAGCCATGGCTACAGCGGTCGGGGGAACCATGCGAAGAACAGTGGCTTTGGTCGCGACGCAAGCTGAGATGTAATCCCGGAAACTATACTTTCGCAATAGCACCATTTGCGTCGCCGATAAAGCTGGGACAAAGAGCGCTGCAATAAACCCATAGATGTGGCTCACTTGATGGCGTCAGTAAGCGTAAACTATGGTTTTTGCAGAGTCAAGAGAAGTTTCGTTGGAGGGCTCACATGGCGCATAAAAGACCTCTCTTTCCTTGAAGTTTACATGCTCTGGAACAGTTGTCCGAGACCCCGAGATGTATGCCAAGATATTCCGATGGCTCAGCAGTACGGCTTTTGGTTTCCCGCTCGTTCCCGAACTGAAGCATATCCCGCCGACAAACTTGCCATTATCTTGTCCGCTGAGATCCACAGGCGGCATTGGCTCCTTTGCCCCTACAAAGTCTTGAGGGAACTGTCAAATTGTTTCTTAGTTTTGTTCCAAAACTCAGTCATGTCACTAGGGAGCGTCGTACAGCAAGCGATAATGACCCTCGCTCACCGAGGCCTACCACGGTGGGTTTGGCAATGTTCTTGGGCAACATGGCGATTCCCTCCTGAACTTTTTCGATTGCCGATGAATCACAAAAGACCACTCGGGACTCGGTCACTGTAATGTAGTGCACCAGCTCGTACGCAGAGGCGACAATGTTTACACCGCTGTGTTGTACTCGATTAGCCACTTGAAACTGAAATAGGGTGCGGAGAAGTTTACGCGGGAACAATGCCTGCCCATACGGCAGAATGAGCCAGCGTTACCCAGTTCAGGTCATTCATTCCCAAGATTAAAATCGTGTCTTGCGGCTTGAGCCCGAGAACATGCTGAAGCCCGGTAGCGCCACGCGCAAACAAATTCGGTGCGTCTCCATAATTGATGGTGCGCTCTGGGTGCTCGGCTTCCTGCCAGATCACTTTGTCTTTGGGTATATCGTCGACGTCGGTACGAAGCAGGAATTGCCAAACAGAAGTCTCGGCTGGCACGGAGGCTGGTATGTGCTTGGATTTGTAGACTTGTGCACTCATGATAATCGATTGGTTGAAGAATGAAACGTATTTGGTTTGCCATGCCTACGCGAGCTCGGCGTCAAGTTAAATACTCATATACTTGCCCTCGGGATACTCATACCCCGACAAACGTATACTGCACTGGTCCAGGATTCAGGTTGAGCGACCCCAAATGACTATTTGCACGCCCTGGCCTTTCCCCTCCATCAAACCAAGCCTGTGGAAATATTAGGTCTCCAAATCTGCCTCACGGCTTGTCTATGCAATTACGAATTCTTGAAAAGACAACTCATAATTGAAAAAGACACTTTAATTCGAGCTTGGGCTACATGGCTATATATGAAATCTCAACCAGAAAGACATGTAATGAATGGGGAATCTTATGCAATAACATGTCCAACTCAAAGCTTTGAAGGAGCCCATACTGGCTTTTCCTTCTTGGCAAATGCTTGCAATCCAATAAGCAAGTTCTCTCCATTAAAGAGCCCATCTGCAAATCGCTCATGCGTCAATTGCGCAGCCCTCTCAACACTGGCCGTCTCCCAAGCTTGCCTGAGCCCAGCCCGGCTCACAATGACGGCATCGGGGGACAAGGTGCCCACCCTGTCGGCGAGGTCCAGCGCTTCGTCCAAGAGGGACTCTGGGGACTTGGAGATTCTCGCAAAGCCAAAGTGTTGCACCTCGGCGGCCGAGAGGACGCGGTCGGCGAGGACAATCTCGCTGGCGAGCTGCATGCCAAAGATTCTGGCTACTCGGGGCAAGCCGCCTGCCGCGGCGTAGAGACCTCGTTTCGCCTCTGGTAGACCAAATGTTGCGCTGGGAGACGCGACTACAAGGTCGCTTGAGGGAGATGTTCGTCAGCAATAGTTCCCCATAGCCCGTCCGGATGCAATGACCCGGCGGTTTCCCTTATCGAGCTGACTCACCAATTAAGACAGATTTCAAATCCACCGCCCAGCGCATACCCATTGACAGCCGCAATAACAGGCTTCTTGCCAACCCGGCGACTGACGCCCATGAAGCCGCTGGGCGGCATCGTCTGCGGCACCGTCGGCTTGCGCGCGCCACCATCGACATTCTTGTTCCTCTGCTCAATGAGATCCGCGCCGGCAGAAAAGCTGCGCGAGCCCTTGCCCGTCACGATGGCCACTCGCAGACTCGGTTCCTTGTCAAACCACTCGAAAATACCGTGGCCTTCCCAGTGCCCTCGCATCGGTATCGAGTTCATGGCGGATTCGCGGTTAATGGTGATGAGCAGCACAAAGGGCCGCGGAAAGCTGAGCTGGAAGCATGTCGAGGGCGGCGGTGGTGAAGACAAGTTTTCTGCCATTGTCAATTGCGTGTGTGATACCCACTACGTATTAGAAAGTAAGGCGGAAAGTATATGGTTTTCTTGCCTGTGTGATCAAATCTCACAGTTCAATGAGGGTCACGGAAATACAGAAAATCTTGGGTGCGAGGGATCACCATAATGAGCCTCGGCAAGACAGAATACCTGGGGAGCTTCATGCATGCTGCGTACCGTGGCACAGTCCAGCAATGCGAAAAGCAAGGGGTGGCCGTCAGCTAACCGTATTCCAATAAGTACTTGAACAACTGGCGGATATTGAACTGTTCTTCATAAGCTTTTTGAGGAAAAGCACTTGGTTATCGATTCATTAATACTTGCACTGGTTAATTTAGCGGTTCCTCATGCTAGAAATATATCATGACAATTGGACTTTCGGTGCATAACCAGCATGCGTACCTAGGTCAGCGGGCGTGCGATCTATGGGGTATGTGTATGAACCTAGGAAATTGATATCCTCCCCGGTTGACTTTGACTCCTCTCTCTACTTTTCGGTGCTAGGTGATTGCAAATACATCCCCCCAATTGGACGGACATGGCATTTCAAGCACCTTTTGCAGAACAAGGGGTAATCCCCAGTGCCAAGTTCTTCAATACAGATCTATATAAAGCACTAACGGGCTGACGCCAGTCTAGGGTCTCTTTGACCCCGCTCGAGCTATCCACAGCAGGGTATAGTCACCGTGCTATAAAGTATAATGACCATACTTGCCGAGGTAAGACATGATTGTATGTACAATGGGTGAGATGGCATCTCGCTGAAAAGCAAAATGTGAGTGCGTCTGAATGCTGCAATTCCCATCGTCACGAACGACAAGAAGTTTTGCAGTATCAAAGTACTAGCCATGTCTGAATTCGGTACGTCGTCGACCAATATCCAGCTCATTCGCTGCTAACATGTTATTGTCTAGCTCCAAAGATCAGGACTCCAGTCACGGAGCTCCTGGGTATCAAACATCCCATTGTACTCGCGGGCATGAATGGCACGTCGAGTCCGCGACTGGCCGCTGCTGTCACCAATGCCGGTGGTCTCGGCGTCATTGGCGGCGGCACTTATACCCCAAAACAGCTTTCGGAAGCCATAGACGAGCTCAAGTCGCACTTGAAGGACAAGAATGCCCCGTTTGGCGTGGATCTCATGATTCCAAAAGTCGGAGGAGGTGCGCGCAAGACAAAGTGAGAAGTCCTCCTCTAAAGTCCGTGACTGTATGCTGAAACAGTGAATCCTCAGCTACGATTACCTCCATGGCAACTTGGACAAATGTGTCGACATCATGATTGAAAAGAAGACCGCCCTCTTCGTATGTGCTATAGGCGTTCCCCCGGTCGACGTCGTGAAAAAGCTTCATGCCGCGGGCGTCCTGTACATGAACATGTGCGGCGCACCCAAACATGCCGTCGCAGCAGCCAAGCTTGGCGCCGACCTCGTCTGTGCGACGGGTGGCGAGGCGGGAGGACACACTGGAGATATTCCGACATCCGTCTTGATCCCGACCGTCAAGGAGGCAATCCGAGACTTTACCAGTCCGCATACAAAGAAGCCCGTGATGCTGCTCGCGGGTGGTGGAATATACAATGGGCGATCGCTGGCAAGCGCGCTGGCCTTGGGGGCCGACGCCGTTTGGGTCGGCACCCGATTCATTCTCTGTGACGAGTCCGGCTCGACCGAGTGGCACCAGGAACAGGTGCGCAACGCCCAGCATGGCCAAGTCGTACGATCAACCATATTCACCGGCCGACCGCTACACTCTCTGGCGACGCCATACCTACTTCAGTGGGAAGAGGAGCGCAAGGCGGAGATGAAGCGCCTGGAAGCCAAGGGCATCATTGCTGCTCAGCACGATCGCGAGCAGCGTCCAGACGATGATTCCATCCAAGAAATGCCGATATTGATGGGAAAAGTAGCGGCCGTGGTTGATAAGAAGCTCCCAGCAAAACAAATCGTAGAGGACATGATCGAGGAGGCGGCAAAGGTGTTGGCAGACAACTCTCGACTGCTTGTCGCTAGCTCCAAACTATGATCAACTCTTTCATGTACAAGTAGCTCCCAGTGAGTAGTTCCAATCCTCAGCTGACGGCCAGTCATCCGGATCTACACCAGAGGTTTGTAACTGTAGTCGGATCTGCAACTTGGTACTGCCAGGTTAAATCTAGAAGAGTCTCATTCTATCTACATGAATATGACTTTACAAAACTGAGGGTTGGTGCAGGTGCGTGATACTAGCCGAGCGTCTATTGTAGCTCAACATATGTACGCAACGGCCATTTCATACTCTTGGAGCTTCAGAAAATGATATCTCGATTATCAATTCGAAACAGTGCAACTCACAATGGCACTCTTAGAGGTCCACACTTGTTGGACGGCTCGGGCGCGGGCAGAAGAATCTTGATTTCTACGACATGACAGCTTGTGGTGTAATCTTGAACATCTGAGCTCGCAATACGACCTGGAGAAAGCACTTACGCTAATTGCTTCTATGCAAAAACTGAGATGGGGGTTGAAGGAATACCGAATACATTAACGTAGAGATGGGGAGGATCCACAACCGACCAGGGCTTCGAGGTATATATTATGCATCGCGCGGCATAAAGAACTTTTGAATGACTATCCAGGAATCGTCAGAGGTCTGGAAAGAAGGACGGTTAGTTACTACCTGACTTCAACGACGAGAGGCTTGCAGTCTGAGAAATATAGGAGTAGACGAAGCTAGAAAAGTTGATGATTATTATGAATCCATGACTTTCGCATAAAGTTATGAAAAACCAAAAGAGTCAAATGTCCTCGGTTTTCCTAGAGACCAGGTCTGTCATTCAATCGTGAAATTGCGTTGGTGACACAAGATATCATTTTTAGCTATAATGCTGACTCTTCTTTCTTTCCTGGGACATGGAGAGGGTGGTAGCCTCAATATATTCATTTCCACGGCTTCTTCTCTTCCCCTACCTTCCAGGAACCATCACTTCTTGAGTTTATGCCGGTGGTGATGCCGGCGACGTGAACAATATGGAGTGGATGAAGATGTCGTGAATGCAGGGATATCATGTTCCGCCGCCCAATCGCTTGCAGCGACGGACCTGCGGATTGCAACAGTCGCAACGACCCCGGTTTTGTTGATTCCAGGTCCTCTAGTTCTGCGGGTCGTCCAAGTCATCGCCCTGGTCGAACAAGAAATTGGCAGCTAGCTCCTCGTTCTTATCACATGCAAAGTACGCTTGGATAGCTTGGTCCTGAGTGAAACCCAATCGGCACAGCTATGGCCTGTTAGCAAGACATTCTTCATGAGCCACATGTTATCTAGTAGTCAAAACTTACTCTCTCGATAGCCTCGCGTTCCTCTTCGGTCACACTAATGGCCTGAGCTCCCGGTGGCAGGGCAGCGTCATCATCGGCATCCTCGCCGAGAAGGTTGAGGAACTGGTCAGGGTGCGCAGAAATAAGCTGAGCCAGCTGGGGGTTACCGGCACCGAGTTGCTGGAGGATAGGCTCCAGCATCTGAGGCTGCTGCTGAACGACCTGGCGGAGCTGCTGGAATTGAGCGTTTCCACGTAGGAAGTCGAGGTTGCCAAGTCCACCTTGAGCGCCCTGAGCAGCGCCTGCGCCAGCACCTGCAGCAGCGCCTCCTGAACCGCCGCCACGTCCAGCTTGTGCAGCAAGATCAAAGAGGTTGACACCACCGTCGTCATCACCGCCTTGAGCGGCTGGCTCAGCGGCCGGCTGAGCTGGGGCGGAAGGTGCTCGGGCGGCAGCAGCCGGTTGTTGGGCACTCTCGGGAATACCCTAAAATTGAGCATGTTAGCATTATAGGCCATATAAAGCTAAAGGCACTTGAGGTTTCGTACATTCAAGAGATATTCCACAGCCCGGTCGGGGTTGAAGAAGGCGGCGCGCATAGCAGCGTCGATCTGTGTGCGCTCGAAACCCATGGCCTCCATGTTGGCAATAACTTCGGCTCGGGCAGCTCCCATGGCCATCGAGTTGTCTGAAGGCTCTGAAGCAATGGCGCCAGCAGGAGTGGGAGTCGCGGGCGGGGCAGCAGCAGCGCTGCCATGAGCGGGCGCGGGAGGGGCGGCAGGCGTTGCAGTACGTGCTGAAGCTGGAGTCTGAGGAACATTTGCGGTGCTGGATGAGGCAGCAGGAGCTGCGGCGGGTGCGGGTGCGGGCTTGGGCTATGATACAATTCAGTCAGCGGCAGTGCTCAGCTTCAAGTCTCTCCACTAAACCGGCGAAAGTATCGCTCATTCATACCTTGTTCACCATACAAACGACGAAGCCTTTCTCCTCAATCTTGTAGGACTCGACTGTGTCGTCATCCTTGAGAATCTTGCCTACAAGCAGAAACAGTCAGCACAACCACCAACTCGGCCAGGTTCGATTCAAGGGCACTCACCAGAGTAGATGAGCTTCTGGGCCTTGGGGTCCCAGCCCTTCTCTTCCGAGATGCGCTGCTTCACAGCGGATACCTAGTTGAAAGGTGTATCATTAGCTACCGGAACCGTGATAGACGTAGCGTAATAGCGGACGAGCCCCTGCCTTGCGTAAAGGCTTTCATGTGGATAGGGTGGGCGGCATTGTAGGCGCGAGATTATGTTCTTTTTTTGCCGGTGATGAAGCCCAGATGATGACATACCAGGTCGGTGGGTTCGACATCGAGTGTGAACTTCTGCTGCTTGAGATCCTGTAGCGAGCCGAGAGTTAGCAGATTGGAGCGACAGAATGGGATGCGCAGCTCCAGCTGCAGCGGTCGGCGGGGTAATCGCGTACCTTGAAGGTGACCTTCATCTTGGGCGACTGGTGACAGCTTCAAAAAGCGGCTGTCGACAATGTGGAACTGTGTGATGAGTGGTGGATGGTGGCGATGCAATCAGTGGGCTTATTTATTTGGTCGCCAGCCTCGGTTGGGGTCGTCAGTAAGAGGATGATGTAGCGTGGTAGGTTTTTGGGAAACCTTTGCGTCCAAAACCTTTGCGCGGGGCGGGGCGGAAAGGCGACGAGCAGATGTTTGCGTTTGTGGGTATGTGTTGTTGAGTTGAGGTCCGTGAAGAAAAAGATGGGATGAGTAGTTGTTGTAGTAGTAGTCGTCACGACGATGGGAAGCGGCGTTGCCTTGTCACAAGATTGGGAACCGACCCAGAACCAGCCCTCTCTCTTCTCTCTCTCACTCGCTGCCCTCAGTCCTGCAAGTGAGTGGATGGATGGATGGGAATTCCAGGTAGCAGCAGCTATGATGTGTCGCGGGGCTAGGCCAGGCGGCGCTTGTCTTTCCTACTAAGGAGCCTGTCCTGTCCTGTCCTCCAAGGTAAGTAAGGTGGCGTGGCGGGGCGGCAGCAGTCAAACGTTTGAAGGTGCACCGGCGCTGGAGGGGGGGAGTGTGGGGAAAGAGGACGAGAATCTATACCTGCTCATTGGCTGCCGCAAGGTTAAAATAATAAACACATGCATGCATAGTATTAACCTATTCGCCTACCTGCCTTACATTGATCTGCCTACTACCTAATAGCATTCAATGAACCCCATTCATTCACTCCTCATTGATTGATACCTTGATACCTGACTGGTGTCACATTCTATGCATTCCGTAATTTGCTGCTTGCTTGCTTCCACCCGGCTCTGCCGCCGTCTCACACAATGGGATCTGGCCCTGCTTACTTTTGCTGAGGGTTTCTTCTCGATTCCGTAGCCTGGAAACTTTTCCGGCATCCATGAATGGCGACCTGCAGAAGAAAAAAGCACCTTGCAGACAAGAAATGGATGTCCGGGGAATTTATGGTTACGGCCAGTCACAGATCCCCAAGACCGACAACACCCCGATTTGGTAGTTGCCTTGTCCCACTTGGTCTACCGTCTTCATTTACGCTTCGTGTGCCAGAGTATGCTGTTCCAATCGGCCGAATAATGCCTCTTACCTAAGACGGAATGACTGCTCTGCTTGTAGATTCCAACGTCGTTGCAAGAGTATACGCTAATGAAATGTTTTTATAAACAAGACTTGCCTCTAGCCATTATCCATCGAACACTACGAGCTTACTGATAACCATATTTGCAAATTGCGCCAGGGATCATTTTCACGGCAGAGAAAAAAGAGCTGATAGTTTTAAAAATTTTACTGATTTATATTTGACTTGTTTTAAGTTTTAGTTTTTAGCACTACTTCTCAGGCAGTAGTAGGTAGCCTTCAACAAACCCCAGTCATACAAGGGAGTAGGTAAATGGGACGAAAAGTTAAAAGAAACATGTTTCGAACCAACTCCGCCCCTAGCCAGAGATCCAAGTTCCTCCTCAAGTTCGTCTACACTTTTTTTCCGATCAACGAACGTAAAACGCCACGCTTTGAAAAGATAACAATGAAAAAAGACAAGTGGTATCACCCAACCGTTTCATAACACATCCCAATTGAGCCTCTATAGTCTTGGACTGAGAGGTGTGGGAGAAAAAGGACAAGAAAAGAAAAGAGCACATGCTGTGCACATGAAAGCAGGAGAACTATGCAAGGTTGTTGTGTGCTTTCATCAAGAATCAAAACGTGGACTCAAAGCCACTGTCCACGGTGCCATCCCTCTCGCGCTGTTTCCGCAAGTGGTAGTCTGTAAGGCTGGTTCGAGAGCCCGCATTGAGTATCCAGTCGGGCAGGGGCGGCGTCATCTGCCTCTCCTCTGGCGGTTCGATCGGGATGGGACTGAGACGGCCACCGGGAGAGACGGACTGCTTGCTTCGCATGCTGTCAATGCTGCCTTGGCGGCTGAGTGGGCTCGAGGTGGTCGGCAGACTGCCACTGCGCATCCGCGTGATCTTCTTGACGGAAAGGGTCCGCGATCCCTCAGGCGCAGCCACGATCGAGGTGCCGGGAGTCGCTGCCGGAGGCGGTGTTGGGCTGTCGGCGCGGAAGAGAGGGTGGATGTGCAATTCGCCAGTCGATCCGTACGAGTGCAGCGCGGGCGGAGGCCTAGGTACCGGGGAGTAGCTACGGGCTCTGTGCATGGCAGCTTGTGGTGGTTCAATGTCTGCGGCCGTGTAAGGCGACGAACTTCTGCTCACAGTTGGACTCGCAGGGATCGTCTCCAGGGCACCGAGGAAGCGGTCCGCGGCGGGCATGGCGGTGTCAAGCACTTGACGGTTTTGCGTATCCACGGAAGACGTATCCCAAGAATCGAAACCCTCCTCGACATCCGGCATGGTGTCAAAGGACATACCGCGACCCCTCCTCTTTGAAGGCGTCGACTTGATGGAATGGCTTGATCGGGTAGACAGGAGTCTTGTCTTGCTGTCCATTGGTCGAACTCTGTGAGACAGAGAAGATCTCATGGTCTCACCACCGCTTGAGCCCGGAGGGCTCATCATATCGAATGAGCATACTTCTGCAGGCTTGATGACTGACTCGGCAGTCCGGGAATAGGGAACCGACTTCATGCGCATCTGAGGAAGGAAGCGCCCGCTCGGGGAAGAGAGCCCTTGCTTCTCGTCATGCTGTACTCGGCTGCCCATGAAGTAGATGATGACAAAGCTCAGCTGGAACGTGAAAGCCAAGCCGAGGGCGACCGATGTGCCGACCAGGTAAGACATTTTTGATGTGCCGAGGATTTCGGCAGGCTTCTCCTCCTTGTCGACAAATACCAGCGCAACGACTGAAGCGGCTGTCGCAAGAACAACGCCCGTCACGTAGAGGGGGAACCAAATCGCACTCAGCTTGCTGGGACCATAATATGTCGAGTGTCGGAACGACATGCACACGAGTACAGCCATGACCACCAATGTCAAGCCTTCCAGTGTCGTCGCCACAGCTGCTGTTGTTTGCACAGTCGCTGCATTTCTCCTTGTCTGGGCGTTTGCGATTTCTAACACAACGACAGCCACCGTTGTAAGCAGCGCCACAATGCCGACAATGGCCCGAAAAGCCCACGAAATAGCCATTTTGTTGGTTAGGTAGTAATGATTTCACTGTCACGGGTGTGTCAGTAGAAACCTCCGCCGACTTATTCCTGTGCTCGCAGGCGGTCGAGCGGATTGTCTCTCCGAGTTAACGACAATGGGCGCGCGGCCCACGGACGAGGGTGGCCAGCGACCGTAACTCGGAAAAGATGTCGAAAAGATCCGATAGATATGATCAAGTTGTGAAGGTATTTGTTGCGTACAATCAATTCGCTTGTGGATCAGTCGAGTATGAGATCTCTTGTATATCTGAGATCGGCAATTCCTTGTGGGCCCCAAAAGGCTAAATTGGTGCGGCCCGGGGATCAAGTCAAGGATGTGTTCAAGACGTGATGAATTGATAAACTTGCGACAATTTGTTGTGCGAAGTGCTCGGTTAGAATATAATTCACTGTGGTTGGACTGAGATTGAGTTGTATGAGTTGTAATGATGCCAGTTTGTACTCTGCGGACATAGATGTTGAGGTTTGGTGCTGTGTAGTGAGAGTATGTAAGTAGTCTGATGGAGAGAGTGATGGTGTATGGTCGGATAAACGGTCCAGGCCAAGTCGAGCCGAGCGGTTTTCCAAGACCAGGTATAGAAGAGAAAAAAAATGAGTGGATATAGTTGAATGAACTGAAAAGCTTATCAAGCCGTGTCAAACGAACGTTGAATCTGGGTCGCAAAGAATGGCCGTTCCAGAGTGGAGCGATGAAAGAGAGAGGCGAGGGTGAAGAATAGACGAGGTGCGGGTAAATTTGGGACGATGAGAAGGATTCGAGAAGATGAATTCTGTTTGCCACGGTCGGGTCCAAAAATGAATGCCAGCAGCGGCCTCAGCCTATTTTGAGCAGGAAGTCTGACAGAGACGCGTTTTCTGTGAGATCGCGTTCTGCTAATGTTGCGTGCATGAACAACCCTGCAGAGTGTTATGCAAGGTCCCCCTCCTCTCCGGCTGTGCGGTCCAGGCCGTTGGTGGTTTGAGGGAATCAATCCCACGAAGATCACCAATGAGGTTTGTAGTTTCCGAAGCGAGAGACGAGATCGCGTGTGGGTGGGCCAATTGGTTGGATCGATCTGATGTGCGTCGCGTGTTGGGGGGATATGAGCTGTGCAGTACCGAACAGGCGATGGCAACTGATGATAGGTGCACTTGTGACGCAGATACTCTCGGTTTCTTCTTCTTCTTTTCCCTCCTTTGCTCCTCCTATATTCGTTTTGCTTTGTCTTCTTATTTCCTGGCTACACCCAAGCTTCGACTTTCCTTTTGCCAACGTTGTACAGGGTAGGATATACTCGGTACTGGGTGGGCTATTTGAGAGACTAGAGGCGCAGCAAACAGCGTCTAGGGCAGGTGGCTAATCTCGACGACTTGCAATTGAGTTTGCTCCCTGAGACTGGTGACTGGTCCGAGCCTAAAGTGGCGTTGCTATTGCACTCCCCGGCAATAACAGATCCCCAAGCGAGAGATAGGAATGGTCGAGTAGGTATTCAGGAAAAGACTTAAAACCTCAAAAAAAAAAAAAGAATGTTTGTTTGAAATTGAGAGGCTTGGACCAAGTCTTTGGATTCAACCTATGACTGGTCAAGGCTCGAAGGAACTGATGACTGCTGAACCGGCCTAGCACACGAAAGGGTGAAAGGTGACGAGAAAGAGAGGGAAAACCATTCCAAACGTTTACAACCTCTGGCTCGGGCCCGGTAGGATCTTTATGATCCTATGTACAGGACAGCCAAGTGGCCGTGCGAGAACAAGACAGCAAATTTTCGACGCAGGTCTTGCAAGGAAGCCAGGTTCCCCCTCAAGCAGCAGGCGCAAGCACACTACTGTAGCAGTATTAGACGACACTTATTGTGCTCCGATTATAGTCAGGGTCCGTAAGAATGGTTCCACAACGGGGACTCCATAGGCTCCTGGATCCCCATCTGGCTGTTTTGTTTGTTGTGGGCTACACTACGATCGAGCTAGCCATGTAGCTCATCATGGACTTGGTTTCTCCAGCTGTTACGAGAGCAATGCTCATCCACGTCCTTGCGCGGGCGGGCGTGGCCTGGTCTGGGCTTTGGCTGATCCAGGATATCCGTGCAGTATGAATAGCAGCAGCGCTTTTGCGGCAGTCTATTTTGTTAGTGCTGCCTCATCTTCTGTGCCCTTGGGTACTATTGTAGGCTGTAAATACTAAATGTAGCCCAAACCAACAGTGAAGCCATAGCCATATTCTTCTGCGTGCACGGTATCTGTCTGCTTCTGCTGCTGTCTTCAGCTGCTATGCTAGTGGTGAGTGGTATTACCAAGTCACACAGGATGAGGTGCTGGGTTCTTTTCTTGTCAGCTACTCCCCTGTGCATGCATGGTTGATCTGCCGTGCTGTCTGAGGAAAATAGATGGGATTGCACATGTATGCTTATGTACGTGCGCCATATGCATGCATCACCTCCTGCAATATGGAGAGTCATACCATGAAGCATTGTGACTGCTTGCTTTTTCCGTTTCTCCTCATCCTCTGATGCAAATGAAGCATACGATTCTTGCGATTGCTCTCACGATCGAGAGATTGTGTTTTTTTGCTTTGTTTTTATTTTGTTCTAGTCTAGTGAAATCCACCGGCTCCAGACAACCAGTCTTAATTACTTACTTGGCAAGGTATATCGAGGCATTGGTATAGACTGGGTGGTCCCAGTAACCCCATTTCCCTGTTATGGTTCATGGGTTAATAGCAATACTGGCTGTCATAACCCGCCCAGCAGCGCGGAGAAAAAAAAAAAAGAGAGACACCCAAGAGGAATAGTAAATCAGAGTTCAGCTACGGATGAATAGATTCTGCCACCCACAATGTTAAAAAAGCAAGATGGCATCCCGAGACAGGGTTGTGTTTTGGTAGGCCCGGTAGTCGCTCGCAGGTACCTGGTCAGTGGGACGGGCTTGGCCCTGGAGGCTGGAGCAGTAGCACTCGACTGGCTGGTCCTGGATGAACAGACTTTGAAACATTGCTTTCGTAGAGACCAATAGATTCTCTTCCTCCTCCCCCTTACCTCGTTTCTGATATAATTCTAGAAGGAGACGAATTGGATAAACCTGAATACCAGAAAGAGAGCTGCTTGGACACTCCAAGGCTCTGTGCAGAGTTGCTAGTTGATTCAGGAGATGTGTTGTCCATTTCGGAAGACTTCCGGACAAGAATGGACGTCACATCGTCCATGTTCAGACTAGCACCAATTCTGAGACGCCGGTGTCTTTCGAAATGCTGCCCTGCGCGCTGTGGCCTATACTACATTCTACTAGGTCAGTAGTAGGGTACGACGTGTATTTTGGGAGGGCAGGGCAGCAACAGTCCTCTCCTCTCCTCCTCTTTCCCCTCCTATTCCTTCTCTTCTCCATCAAAATGCCCGTGCGTGCTAACTTCTACGAGGTAAGCTGACTGCTTCTTTTTCCCCGAATAGCGAGCAACGGGCCCTTGCATGCAATTGCGCCCAGTTCCAGGTACCTGTGATATTTGATTGGCTCCCAGGGCTTCAAGCCAGTGCTTTGAGCTCATCTTACTGTGTAAATGGCACAGCCTGCTGACTTCCGGGCTGACTTCCAATGCATGTCCGCTGCAGCTTGCTCATGCTCCATCTTCGCCTCACTGGCATTCTCACCTGAGGGGGCTTCTGGGAAGCTCCCTGCCAGAATCCCAACTTTTGACGGTTCGTGCATGGCTGCTTCCTTGTCTGAATTGTTGCAATTGAAGCCGTTTCTGATTTTCTTGCCCATTTTTGGGCGCCACGAGGGAGACGGACACCAACGTTCAACCGCCTCGTGATAAATAACCGTCTTCTAGACCTGCCCAGTATCACTCTCGAGATGTCTGATATAGCCTGTCTGTTATATCAATCATGTCAAAACTTCCCCATCCGTCCGCCGCGATAGCTGGGCCTCGTTTTCAAGCTTGATCGTTGAGGGGATGGACAGCCTCATCGTAGATCATCCCAATCCGGAGTGAGCCCAAGAGGCTCGTACCTGGAAAAAGGAGAATTCTCTTGATCTGGTCATCCATCGTATCCCCAATCTTGTTTGATTGCTCGTTTGTGTGCATATGCTTGCTTTTCCACCGTACGTACTCCCTCGAGGGCTAATTGCGGCGCGAAGCCACCAAAAGCACCGCCCTTTCCAACCGCTCTGCCCTACACCTACGCTACCAAATGCCCTATATCCGTAGTAATTCCTCAATTGCACTGCCCAACACCTCATGTACTGTACCTTTGCCTGCAATTCTATGAGAATCTTGCCAAACGCTGATGACATAACAAATCCCGAGTGTAGCTATCGATTGACCAATAGCCGTTCATTCAATCAGCTAGAAAACAAAAACTGGTAACATATGGGTGATACCTATGGCAGTAGATTTGTTTATTTTTTCCTTGTTCTGATTTCCATTACATACAGCATCACGGATCTTCGGAAGAAAATTTATACATAGCAGCAACGATCTTTAAGTCTGGAACGTTATGGATCATGACAATGATGTGCAAAGATGGGATCGAGCTGCAATTTTGGGAAATGATGTGCTCTTGCTTACCGATGGAGATCGCATCGGCAGTGGGACCTTGCAGTTGGAATCCCGGATCCCGGAATACCAACTACACAGTGGAGAAGCAAACGCTGCGCTGCCTGCTGCTCCGAGATGCACAGGCAGCGTAAACCTTGGCTTGGAAGCGAGATGTCTGTTGACTTGGTGAAATGGAGTATTCTTCATCATCAGTGAATCTTCACTTTCCGGGCCCGTGACATGGAAATAAGCAGATCCTATGAGGATCTCCAGCGGGACTAACGGAGCAGCCGCAATTGATGGACAACGCTCTCTAGTGTTCGCACCGCACCCCCTTGACATTGGAATTTTTACACTCGTCACCAAAATGGTCGTTTTTCAATACCACAGAACATCAGCGAATGAACCGATTTTGAAGCAGAAAAAAAGGAATATTAAATTATAATAGCACGTCAAGGTCACACTTTTCGAATCATCTTTTTTCAATTTTTTTGGGTAGACTGTTAGCCGTGTGAAGTTGGAGTGTATATTCACGAATGTAAAAATTCCCATGTCTAGCTCTGCACCGCCCATAAGTAAAGAGGTCGTTGGAAACCCACTCTTTCTTGACCTTTTCTCGCTCATAAGCGAAGAGACCCCGCGCCGCAGACTAGCCAGCGCAGCAGATGCCCAGCAGTAGCCATAGTGTTTTTTTTTTTTCTTTCGGCACAAGCATGATATCCTCATCTCGCTCAGCTAACGACTAGGACGCTAAAATGACCACGAGCCTGCCCGTTTCATGCGCGCAGCACACGACTTCCAGGTGTCTGCCTGCCACGCTGCCTACATTCCCCCTTCCTGCCCAGCAACCAGCCCAGCTAGCCGGGCCGTCAAGAGCTGCTAACCCAGCTAGAAGGTAATGAAAGACCTTCTAGCTTCCTAGTAGAGCATCTTGACCCGCGAGCTTCGTGGCCTATTGTCCGATACGAGCGAACTTTTTTGCTTTCTAACCGGCCCCATTGTCGTCATGTTGATGATGCCTTACAATGGAGACACATATTTTTCTATTTGCTTGCTGAAGAAGAATAACCAAAAAAAAAAAAAAAATGACCTCACACGACACCAAATCTGCAGGCCCGATGCTTGTCTTGGAAATCCACCTCGCGCGAACCTATGGGGGCAATGTGAAATGTGAAGAAGCGGCCGGTAAAAGATGCCATCTTCCTTGTCACATTACACAGGCGTTAATATAGAGTATTGTTAGTAGATTGGTGTGGAGATGTTCAGTCCGTTTACATGTGCCCATCCGGCATTGGCTTACGAGATCACAGACAGATACTCATCGGGTGGCTTCCGACTTGTATTCTTTTCTTCAAGACTGAGTTTGACTATTACATGTTGCGGCAATTTCTTGCCCTCTCTCGTGTAAGCGAACTGCGATATATATCGCAAAAGCGGAATATAGTTTACAGTTTTTTTTTTCCTGTGACTGGACAAAACTCTATTCCGTCGCGCTCTAGACTTTCTCGGCTCGACTTCAGGCCTTGGAACAATGGGGCACAGGGCAACACCAATGCAGGAACCGACCGTAGTGAAATTGCCCATGTCGTCATTCCCGAGATTGGTCTTCTTTTTTGGTCAAAACTGGAACCAGACGACCTTCTCGGTAGTCATTAGTATTGCCCTGATATGTCTCCACTTCCAAACGACTTCTTTTGTTGCCCTGCTGTCTAAAGAAAACCCAGAAATTGGGAAATGCTACTCAGTGATCTCCGTTGCCCGGTATTTCCCATGTAACTCGGTCTGGGGTAACACGTTGCTTCTTATCGTCGGTCAACCGTGCGCCAATCTCGACTCGAGAGCAAGAGCTGGGCATGGGCGGCGGCTGCAGGGTATAAAACATGACAGGAGCCCTCCTGCAAAAAGGGTTGACTGTGCTGAAGCAGCGAATATATTAGCATGTGAAGAGGTGTGTGTGTGTGTGGTCAAGTGTGCCATTATATGACGAGTCCTTTCATCTCTTGGTAAAATGAGCGCAACGCTCGTTATAATGGCGAAAGAAGCCGGGTCTGCGGGCATGGTCGGACCATCATTCGCGCGGCGCCGAGCAAAGACAGTCTAGAGTCATTGACAGATGAAAATATCCCGTGTGCCCGAATGAGAAATTCCGGACTTTCGCGCCTTTTCAGAGCCAAGAACCCAATGGCCGCGGGAAACCACTTCTTTGGTATTTGGCAGGCATTCTCCGAATTTTTTAGGACGCATGGGTATATTCTCAGATGCACCATGTTGCGCACGTAGCTGGTCTGCGGGGTATCGATGATGGTTCCATGGTTGTCATTAGGCACAATGAGTGCGCTTCCAGAAACGACGCGTCCTGATTGCCGGAATTTTCTATGAGAGCAGCGTTCATTTTCTGCCGTGATTCTCCACTCGTTCACGATGCTGCAATGTTGGTCCCGCGGAGCCGCCTCCTGCATGGCAAATATTGTCAGGTGGCGATCAATGAACGAGATCTGTCTTTCTTACAGTGATGTGATGGTGTGAAATAAATTCCAGCCTTTGTCCATGCGAAAGGGAAGAATTAGATGACATGTTGCTTGAGGACGTCGTCTTTTGCTTGAGAATCATTGCATCATGCGTCTGGTAAAGGCTCTCGCGGCCGCCCTCGGGCTTGCGTACGGAGCAGTCTGCACATCCAACAACCTGACTGAAGCCGTGACGTGGGACAAGTTCAGCTTGAGTGTCAATGGCCAGAGAACTTATATTTAGTCAGTGCTCCAAGTCAAATCTCATGTACTAGTCTGGTTGACTGTATTCAAATGATAGCTCTGCCGAATTCCACTACCAGCGAATGCCCGTTCCGGAATTGTGGCCTGTGAGATATTCTGTCTCAATATGTTGAGGGAACGTTTTACCAATATTTCGTCTCCAGGATATTCTGCAAAAATTCAAGGCAAACGGATTTAATGCTATTAGGTAAATCCAATGCACATAACCAACTTGTATCCATATACTGATTGAACCAGTGTATACTTCTTCTGGTCCTACCACAGCCCGAATCCTGATACCTATGACTTTGAGACAGCCGGAAAGAATGTTCAGAGGCTCTTCGACTATGCCAAAGAAGCTGGGCTATGGGTCATCACGAGAGCCGGCCCCTATTGCAATGTACGTTTCTTGGTATACGAGTTAAAGATGCATAAAATGCTGAAGCAATGCAGGCCGAAACAAGCGGAGGCGGTCTTGCTCTTTGGGGTTCAGACGGCAGTCTCGGTAGCCTCAGAACCGCCGATGAGACCTATCACCAGGCATGGCTTCCATGGGTGACAAAGATTGGGGAAATCATTGCTGCGAACCAGATTACCGAAGGCGGTGTAAGTCTCCCGTCAACCACGAAGTCTTGCCCACGAAAGTTGTATACTCACATTTATCTGCTAGACTGTGATTCTCAACCAGATTGAGAACGAGTATCAAGAAACGAACCATTCTCCCAACGCTACCCAAGTGCTGCACATGGAGCAGATTGAAGAGGCGTTCCGGGATGCCGGTGTCATTGTGCCTTTTACACACAATGAAAAGGGCATGCGGTCTCAGTCTTGGTCCGTCGACTATCAAGATGTCGGTGGTGCCGTCGATGTGTATGGACTCGACAGCTATCCGGGCGGTCTCTCTTGCACCAACGTCGAGACTGGCTTCAATGTGGTCAGGACTTATTACCAATGGTTCCAGAACTACTCGTATACTCAGCCAGAGTATCTACCCGAGTTTGAAGGTGGCTGGTTTTCAGCTTGGGGAAGTGACACCTTTTATGATGAGGTCAGTTCAATGCTGAACAATGTCTGTTCACTTGCTTACACAAACAGTGTACTTCCGAGCACGATCCGGCTTTCCCAGATGTGTACTACAAGAACAACGTGAGTATCAACGTCTACCAACGATACCGTGGTCTATGCTCACTGAATCTAGATCGGACAACGCGTCACGCTGCACAATATTTACATGACGTGGGGTGGAACCAATTGGGGACACTGTATGATTCTATCATATTTCTTGATTCCTGGTTTCTAACATACTTCTAGCGGCTGCTCCTGTTGTCTATACCAGCTACGACTACAGTGCGCCACTGCGCGAGACCCGTCAGCAGTGGGATAAATTGTTCCAGACCAAGCTCATTGGACTCTTTACAAGGGTATCACCAGATCTACTAGAGACAGAGATGGCTGGAAATGGCACTGGATACAAGGTAAATGCAGTTGGACAAGTCTAATGGAACCACAAACTTAATCTGACATAAAATAGCTTTCGTCCACTGCCGGTTTCAGCTGGGTCCTGCGGAATCCCGAGTCAGGGGCAACCTTCACCGTAGTCCAGCAAGCCAGCACAAAATCCATGACAAACGTATCCTTTGCCGTGGACCTCGATACCAGCGCCGGGACCGTGACGGTCCCAACCGTGGAGCTCCACGGAAGGCAGAGCAAGATTCTCGTCACCGACTACAACTTTGGCCGACACAGTCTCCTCTATGCGTCCGCCGACGTTGCCGTGCACGGTGTGTTTGACGACGCTGATGTGCTGGTCATGTACCTAAAGGAAGGGCAGACGGGCGAGTTTGCGCTCAAGGGCAACCATAGTCTGACGTACAAGGTCTATGGCGACAGCGGGTTTACAGCCCAGACCAATACCACCAGGAACGCCTTTACCTATACGCAAGCTGCTGGCACGACAGCGGTCAAGTTCTCAAATGGTGTTTTGGTGTATCTTCTAGAACAGTCGACTGCATGGAGATTTTGGGCACCACCAACAACATTGAGCCCAGCGGTCCGTCCGGATCAACAGATATTCGTCATTGGGCCATATCTGGTAAGAGATGCATCATTGAGGGGCAGACAGCTTGTTGTGCACGGTGACAATGACAACTCGACCACCATTGAGGTCTACACCGGGAAGCCTATTGAATCAATTCAATGGAATGGACAGCATCTGAGAGCCAATCGCACAACCTATGGCTCCTACATCGCCGAAATCACTGGCGCAGAATCAAGGACAATTGAGCTTCCGTCTTTGACAAACTGGGCATCGGCAGACTCGCTGCCAGAGGTTGCCTCTGACTATGACGATTCCAAGTGGACCGTATGCGACAAGAACTCGACTCTGAGCCCAGTAGCACCAGAGTCGTTGCCTGTTCTGTTTGCTTCCGACTATGGCTACTATGCTGGGGCCAAGGTATACAGAGGCTACTTTGACGGCGCAAACTCTAGCACGGTATACATTTCTACATCGGGCGGTCTCGGGTTTGGCTGGAATGCTTGGCTGAACGGTCAGCTCATTGGCGGCCACGAAGGCAACGGCACCCTCACAAACATCGCAGCCAACCTTTCGCTGCCATTGTCGGCGCTCAAGGCCACGGACAATGTCCTCACAGTCGTGGTGGATTACCATGGACACGATGAGACTTCAACTGCAAAGGGGGTCGAGAATCCTCGTGGTATTCTAGGTGCCTACCTGCTGCCCAGTGGCACTTCGACAAACACCGGATTCAAGCTGTGGAAAATTGCAGGAAATGCGGGAGGACCAGACAATATCGACCCGGTTCGTGGTCCCATGAACGAGGGCGGCCTGTATGGTGAGCGTCTAGGTTGGTTCCTACCAGGCTTCGACACAGTGTCATCGTCGCAAGACTTTAGCGACTCCAGTCCATACGAGGGTCTGAGCCAGTCCGGAATCGCCTTCTACACGACCGACTTTGACCTGTATATTGACGAGGATCTGGATGTGCCACTTGGTTTCGAGTTCACGGCGCCGGAAGGTACCGTCGCTCGAGTGATGCTCTGGGTCAATGGATATCAGTACGGCAAATATGTCCCTCATCTTGGGCCGCAGACACGATTCCCTGTCCCGCCGGGTGTTATCAACAATCGGGGAACCAACAGGCTCGCCATAAGCCTCTGGGCGCAGACAGATGCCGGCGCAAAGCTGGATGGGATCACGCTGTTTAGCTACGGCCAGTATCAGACCAGCTTTGATTTCAACCAAAACTGGGAATATCTGCAACCGGGGTGGAGCGATCGTGAGGACTATGCTTGAGCAGAGCATGTCAAGATCGATGATATGGTTGCTCAAAAAGGCCCGTCGGCCTATTAGTGTATGTATGTACTGTAAGACAGGTCGAAGCTCTTCATCAGCTGGGCTCGGGGTATTAGTCTGCGAACCAGAGACTCCATATCTTTCCACAGATTGACAGGCAGAATGATCAACCAAAGGTGGTCGTCCCATAATGCAAACAATAGTAATTGATGAATTGGAGATGAAGAGACAAAATGGCATGACCAAAACGGTCTAGACCGCGAGAACCTTCCCGATTCCGCCAATATACTATCGGCGCGAACCGAGCATAGAGAAACGAAGAAAAAAAAGAGTGATATCTATATCTCATCCAACAGCGACATCGGTGTCTTCGGCTTCGGCTTGCTTTATTATTATTATTCGCAGTGCTCCCGAACAATGGCAAGCAGCATTTTAGGAACCAGCGAGCCGGAGCTCGGATCTCTCCTACCATTAGCCTTATCGCATCTGAACAACAACCCCCGCCATATTCTGGGGACATGTCGAACATGTCGAGGGTGGTCACCGCGTAGACTTTCCGCTTTCCGCCTAGAGGCGAGACAGGTGGAGATTTGTAGAGGTGGTTGTTATCTGAACGTTATCGACGTGCCGGCATGTGCAACAAGAAGTGAGGTGAGTGAGCGAGCGAGCGAGCGCTGGCTGGCTGGCTGGCTCGGCTGGCTGCATCATCCATGATTCCAACAGAGCGATGGATTTGATTCCGAGGGGATCTTTGTTTTGGATCAAGGCGTGAGTATGCAGGCAGCGCCAATTGGGGAATTTCAATTAGGAAAGCATATGCGGCAGCGTTTCCCTTCACGCCGTTTAGCTTGGTTACACACTATGGTCATGGGGTCAGCAATGTAGTGAGTGTAGTAGAAGCCGGTGCGCGTGGGAGGTTGTTCGCCTGCTGGCTCGCCTCTGCAGCTTTTCCTAGGTCGGGCAAAGAGTCCATGACAGAGGCTGTTGCATTAAGCCAATTGCTCACTGGCCGCCTCCCCCGCCAGAAACCTAACCAACCTTGAACCTTTCGTCACTTGCTGGACCCCTGTGGGCGTGCCACCCAACCCCGAAGATCGCTGGATCTCGCCAATGAGACGTCACTGTCAGCTCCCCGCAAAAAGCTACAGTCCCCTCCAAGCTGTGTCGTCTTTCAATTGACAATCAATTCATGTCCACGTTCCCTGCTGGTGGTTGCCCAAGCTTTTTTCTTTAAAGAGGCTGACGATAGCCCAGTCTGCAAGCAACCCTCCTTCTTGGCTCCAACTGTACCTAAGCTCCATAGCTTTTACACTTATACTATATTATCCTTTTCTTACTTCTCATTACCTCCCACTCCCCCTTCCATTGGATCGTGGGTTGGTATTACACACCACAGGTCTTGTTGGTTAGAACTTAATTGCTACTAGCCATCACCTACATTCGTGGACCCTTCCTTTTGTGAAGGAGATTCATAATTGTATCTAGTAGGAGCAAGTCAAGAAATTGGCTTGCGCTTGCTTTCCCGCCTCATCAGTTAGTGTCCCAGCAAACGATCTGCTGTACGCATAAAAGCAAAGATGGCGTCTCTTCGTGCTGCCGGTATGCGGCCAATTCTGGCTGCCAGCAAGCGAATTGCTGCTCCTTCAACTCTCAGACAGACCCTCGCAGTATCCTCCAGCAGAATGGTCTCGTCCTACTACCAGGGCGAAGCTCAGGGCCCCGTGGTCAAGACTGACATTCCGGGCCCCAAGTCTCAGGAGGCTATCACCAAGCTGGACACGGTCTTTGATACCCGCAGCTTGAACATGCTCGCCGACTACACCAAGAGTTTCGGAAACTACATTGTCGACCCCGATGGCAACACGCTCCTTGATGTGTAAGTGGCAATGGCACCAAAATAAGCCTCTCACACAACACTCCAATGACTGACTGTAGAGATCAGCTACGCCCAGATTGCCTCGATTCCGGTCGGTTACAACAACCCAGCTCTCGTCAAGGCTGCCCAGAGCCCCGAAATGGTCAACTCCATCATCAACCGTCCCGCCCTGGGCAACTTCCCCTCGCACGACTGGGCGTCCGTCCTCGAGACCGGTATCCTCAAGGTTGCCCCCAAGGGTCTGAACCAGGTCTTCACCGCCATGGCCGGTTCCGATGCCAACGAGACTGCATACAAGGCCGCTTTCATGTGGAGGCGGCAAAAGGAGCGAGGTGGTCCTGCCGTCGAGTTTACTGAGGAGGAGATGGAATCGGCCATGAACAACCAGTCCCCTGGTGCCTCTCAGCTCTCCATCCTGTCCTTCAAGACTGGTTTCCACGGTCGTCTGTTTGGATCCCTCTCCACCACCCGCTCCAAGCCCATTCACAAGCTCGACATTCCCGCCTTCGACTGGCCTCAGGCCACTTTCCCTCAGCTCAAGTACCCCCTTGAGGAGCACGTCGAGGAGAACGCCAAGGCCGAGGCCGACGCCCTTGCAGAGGTTGAGCACCTGATCAAGAACTGGCACTTGCCCCCGGCCGCCGTTATTGTCGAGCCTATCCAGTCCGAGGGTGGTGACAACCACGCCTCCCCCGCCTTCTTCCGCGGCCTGCGCGAGGTTACCCAGAAGCACGGCGTTCTCATGATTGTCGATGAGGTCCAGACTGGTGTCGGTGCCACTGGCAAGTTCTGGGCTCACGACCACTGGGACCTCCCTACGCCTCCCGATATGGTCACCTTCTCCAAGAAGGCCCAGACTGCCGGTTACTACTTTGGCAACCCCGAGCTCCGCCCCAACAAGCCCTACCGCCAGTTCAACACCTGGATGGGTGACCCGGCCCGTGCCATCCTCTTCCGCGCCATCATTGAAGAGATTGAGCGACACAACCTCGTCGAAAACACCGCCAAGGTCGGAGACTACCTCTTTGGCAAGATTGAGGAGCTTGCAAAGAAGTACCCGCAAGACTTCCAAAACCTCCGTGGCAAGGGCCAGGGTACCTTTATCGCCTTTGACAACCCCAAGCGCGACCAGTTCCTCGCAAAGGCCAAGAAGTTTGGTGTCAACATTGGTGGCAGCGGTGCTCATGCCGTCCGTCTCCGACCCATGCTCATCTTTGAGAAGTCGCACGCCGATATCCTTCTCGAGGCCATGGAGAAGATTGTCACTAGCTGGTAAAATCAGACAGAGGTTACTCGCAGATTTCGATAATTGGGCGTTACAAGGGGTTTGATATGAGATTATGTCACTTGCATGTTTTTTGGGGGATAACTTGCGCTTTATAAGCACTGATTGGGATTATGACCCTTGAAAGAAGAGGATTTGACAAACTAGAGCCATGATCTTGTGGCTAATATGAACAAGATTCAATCATGAACAATATCAAAAACAAATTAATTAGTTCTCTTGGACTTGTGGCCGCGATAATCATTTGCCAAATGGCACACTGTGAAGGCGAGTACTATTCTACCAAGTGAGCAACCTCCAACACCATGCTTACAACCAATATCCTCTTACACGATATATTGTACGGAAACCGGAATGTTGACACATTTTCAGTCTTTGCAGTTGGCGTCAAACTTGATATATGCAATCAATGTATTCAGCAATCTATCTCTTCTTTTTTATTTAGTGGCCGACAATGACAGTAACCTCCGGTCGCTGCCATACCAGGCCATACCATGCAAATGCAATATGTCATGTCAAGAATAACCCATCACACGCAAGCACACACGAGGTGCAATGCTCTTCAATGATTTCAAACCATGCAGTCCTCCAATGTACTTCTTTCGAGCAACAAATCTAGCTCTAGAAATATTTTTTTCCGGTTCCTTTCTGCGTCCACTTCCGTCCACTGGGTTGCCCCAAATAGATATCTTCTACATTCCTCATGTATCTTGATGACCATTGACAAAAGGGTCCTATCCTTAGAGTCGCAATCGATGCCATCATGCTACCAATCTGAAAATCAGCGCCACTCTAGCACGGCACACTTTGGACTGTCGGCAAATGCTGTTCGGTCAAGTTGCAAAACGCTGGCCTCTAAGCGATTTCTGTACCAGAGCCTACTATTTGTCCTGGCAAGGCAGCTTGTGCTGTTTAAAGCCAAAGTTGACTCCACGACCATTAGAGTATCACAGCAAAGGCGCTGGATGGCGGCGAATCGGGCGTGCGGGGTTCCTAGTCCTGCTTGTCCTTGTCCTCTTCTTCCTCGACTCGTATCTCGACGGCTTCTTCAGACCCTTGATCGTCGCCCTTAGCGACAACCTCGTGAATGTCATGCCTAGCATTCCAGAACTGAGACATGTCCTCACGAGATATCTCGGCCCTATAGTCGGGCGGCGGAGGTTCTTGGCTATAAGCTGGGGGGTCTGGGTCGGCTGCCGTAGCGAGCTCAATATGGCTAGCACCGGGTACGTTCTCCATGTCTGTGTCGTGGTCCAAGTCGCCGGCACGACTAAAGACGGAATCGCCGGAAGAATCGTGCTGGGCTTCATCAGTGGCAGCACCAGAGCCAACCGGACTTGCAGGGCCAGTATCACCATTGGCCAGATTATTACTCGTTAATAGGGCGAAGTCCCAAGTCTGCTGGTACGCATTAGCAGACGTGTGCTTGGGGTTTTCAGTCATTCCGATGCCCTCGTCATCCTCGATGCTTCGGCGAAGGGGCTGATTACCGTCATCGAATGACGCATCGGTCAGTTGCATGGTCCCGTCATCGCTCTTGGTTTCGAAAGCGGCCGAGCCATGGGTTCTACCACCATGATCGTCTTGCTTGTGCTGGCGAGTAGCTCCGAGACCTTGCTCCTGGAATGCGCTCGACGACCCAGTTGGGGAGGAACCCTCGTCGAGTCGCCGACCTTCCCCCGAGTCGGCAGCGTCGTCCTCGGATTCTGATTTCTCCATATCATCAATGATTTCTTTGAAGCGAGGGCCACCAAGGGGAGTGTCTGAGCGGCGACGATAGAACAGAAGGTAGGCCGTCACATCAACGATCTTATCGGTGTTGGCCCTAGAAACAGACGAGTCTATAGGATATTGTTAGAGTGTCCAAATCACCAAAGTTCTCGCTTTCACTCACCATTGTATGAGTACCATTGGCCGTCGACAAAGTTCTTGGCATGGGCGGTGTAATGACCGCCTCCCAGGCCTCCCCAGTGACAATCGACACCAATGAGATCATAGATCTCTGTTTTACCGCTCTCCGGCTCGGAAACTCTGCGGGTTAGGTCCAGGCCTTCGATGGGGAAGTCGACTAGTACATCCAGCTTCTCCCTACGATAACCACTTGAGCTAAATCTCTTCAAGTGAACAACCAAGATATCTGGAGTCTTCCACAGGTCGAATTTCTTGGAGGCACGTTGGTGTTGTTTGCAGCGTGGGCAATACCACGTGTCGTGCTCGGACAGAACCTCTTCGCGTTCAAACTCATCAAGGCAGTCTTCGAGCGTAATACCGTTCTTTCTGCGTCTGGCACGGGATTGTTGAGCCTTGTCGAGTTCTGGGTCAGGTAGTGTCTCGCAAGACATCCATAGTTTTTCGTCAAACAGTGCATTGTAAGCACCCTCGTTCCAATCGACAACGATGGCTTCCCTCAGTCGAATAAGTGGACCACCATCTGCGCCAGAGTCTACGGTTTCGACGTGAAAGTTCGCTTCTTCCCGCTCTTGTTGGGCTTGCTGCTTCCTGGCAAGCTGTGCTGCCTGTCGTTGTGCACGCTTGCTGCCTTTCTTACCGTACTTCTTCGGCTTCATTTTCTTAGCTCCGCCAGGCAACCTCTGATTCGTCTTCGAGCTCTTAGGTCTGTGCGGGATCTGAGGATCTGTCAGTGTACTGCCACTGGCGCGAATTGGTATCTTCACTTGAAAGAAACCTATTTTTGTCGAGCTGTCAGAGGATGCTGATTGTCGTGAGCGTACCTTGACAATGGGGACCGGGTCTTCCTCTTCGCTCTCTTCAGCCATCCTCGTGGGTGGGACGTCTGCACTCTGTTGCGATGACTCATCCTGGCTTTCCTCGTCATTGGAGATTGTACCGTTTGTACCACTATCACCGCCATCGTCCGAACCAGGAGAATCAGGTATTCTCGATGATAGTCTCGGATAGTCAGAAGACTCGTTGACACTGTTATTACCAGTAGCTAGTAGTGATCCAGTTTCGGTGACGTAGCTGAGCTCAAACATATTTTGCAGCTCTCCAGGCAAGAATTCTTTGGCATCCATCCACGATGGAGGAGTCTGATTGAAGTGAGGGATCTTTGTAGATTGCTTAGGTTCTCCGTCCTGAGCAACCTTGGCGTCGCCAGCATCTCTCATCGTGATGTCGACCATGTCATCTTCGCCTTGTACAGACTGAGCAACAATTTTTCCTTCATTAGAGCTCAAATCGGAGCCGCTATTGACGAACTCTGCTGACTCTGGCGAATTTGTTTCGTCACGAGCAAAGAAATGGTGCTTGGTCAAGGTAGCAACCTTTTGAAGGATCTTGCGACGAATGGCATCCTCGCTCCGGGACTGTCCATATTGTTAGTACGCCCAAAGAAGCCGTACTGAATGTGAGAGTCGGAGTAGGAATAGAAGTAAAAGACACTCACCTCTTCTGGATTCACGACGATGAAGTGGGGAACAAGGCACAATGGTCGCTGAGCACCGTATTGTTTATCCGCGATAATGCGATGCATGACAGGAACAATCATAGCTTCATAGACTTCATCGCTCGGCTCTTCGGCCTCCTCCAAAAGGGAACGTCTAGCCTTACCATTTTCCAACTTTCGTGACTCTGCAGAATTCCAGTTTGTCGGAGCTGCTTCGAGCTCGTAGATCCAGGCCTCATCGTTGGTGGTGATCTCGTCCGAAGCACAAGCACCGTTCGGGTACTGCTTGTAGAATTTGTTCTTCCACTGCTCAGCGCCATGTAGTCTCTCTGCGGGAACACCAGTGCGAGTGCTGATGAAATCCTTTAGTTGCTTGATGGATGAGGACTTGTCTAGCTCGACTCTGATATCGATGGGACGATCGTTGAGAGGGAAGAATTTCACGGTGTGAGACCACTTGCTCTGAATGGGCAGTGGCAGACTCAAACTGTTGAAGGGATCAAAGGTGATGCTGACTTTGGCGCAGCTGGGATCCGGGCAGACTAGGGTCGATTTGTAAAGTCCGGTGAAGAGGTCTGCTATGACCGAGTCATCACGGCGCTTGGTTATGTCCCAGACCTGTTCGGCCATTTTTGCAATAGCTTTGGGATCATTGATCATTTCATCAGTGGAATCTGGCTTTTCAATGTAGGGTTTCTTCTTGACCCTGCTAAGGTCTTCCTGTAAGCCGTCTAGCAGAAAGCCTACGAATTCCTGAGAGTCTTGCTGACCATATCCAGAGAAGGCTGGTGCATAGCGACCGAGGGTGCTTTTGAAATGTCGTGGAGTGACGGAAGGCGGAGGAGGCTCTCTGTATATCTCTTTGAGAAGCAGCGCATAGGCCTGAGCCACGTCTCCGTTATGTGCCAAAACATTTTCACGGTTGACTTCATTCTCCCATTCTCCAGACAGGAAGTATTTCGTAAGCTCCTCGACGCTCCGCACGCATTGCAGCGCAGAGTTCATGTAGCAGGTATTACCTAGATTTCCTAAACCTGTACATCCTATGGTCCGCCCAGACTTGTGAGTTCTGCCACGAGTTACCGGTCCAGATGGTACAGGACTAGTTCTGCCGGACCTCGCAGTGCGATTCAAGACTACACTGGCGGAGTTGGCCCGTGGAGCAGGGAGCTTTTCTGAGGCTTGTGAGATGGTGAAAGTCGAGACAAACGTGGTGCCTGTGATTTGCTCATCCAAGACAATAGCCTGGTCAGTAGACAGCGCTAGTCTTGCAAGATCGGTATGTCCATTGTAGTTTTCATCAACAGTCACGTCTCTAAAGTCCACTTTTTCGCGCTCGGCGGGCTCCTCCAGAGCGTTGAACGTGTTGACATCGATCAGCATGTTAGGCCATGAATCCTGAGGGCTGTCGGAGTCTTCAGCCTGCGGGGAGGAAGGCGGGGTGAGTGCTGAACCAGCTACCGAGTCACTCGTGGGTAGCTTGCGCGGTACTCTCCAAACTCGAACCTTGGACTTGAGTTCGATATCCGTCAAGTGTTTGGACTGCTTGAGAAACGTGCTCCATCTGAAGGTACGGCTTCGAGCTAGGCGCGGAGGAGGCGGGTGACTGCTCTTGATTATTTGCTTGATCGCGATTGGGCTGTGAGCAGACCATAGGCGATAGATGGTGAAGACTGGCGGGTGCATCTCCAGCTGCACATTCTGGTCAAACTCATTGTCGCTCGTTGCATGAGCATGTCTGAGGATGGGAAACTGTCCTTCAGCCAAGCCCGGCCATTGCATTACCAGACTCCAGGCAGTTGGCGGGAAGATGTTGTATTGTTCAGGTCCAAGGTCAGATTTCAGTCGAATGAACCTTTTCTTGAGTGTATCGACACTGCTACCAACGGTAGGGTCTTCAATAACTTCCCAAATTATGTCCGAGTTATCGACCGGCGTAATCGTGGTCGGATCGAGGGCTGCGGATTTCTTGGAGTCCTTGGAGTCGCCAATTACAGACTCGACCCATTTTCGCGACACAATATATACTTGGTCGCCGTCTGCCAGGGGCCGCGACTCAAACTCTTCGCAGAAGGTGCGTATCGACTTGATGTGCGCCTCAATGGACTGTGGCGGTTGCGACAGTTTTTGACCTTCGGCTTGTGTTTCTTCCTCTGCAGCGACAGCGGCAGCTGGCGCAGCTGGCTCAGCCGGCGGTACCGTGACCATGTCCACGTCTTCGTTAGAGACGCCCTCCTCGCCAGTCTCGGGTTCCATGCTAGAGGCTCTCCTTTTCAGCGGTGAGGAAGCACGTTCTGGGAATTCTGCAGCACCACCCATGATAGTTCTGTGGTATGATGGTTTGATAACGAGGGGGGACGAGCCTCTGGCGCTGTTCAGAGCAGGAGGACTATCGCCCGCCGTTGAGCTGGCGACGGATTGAGCGTACTCTGGGAGGAGATGGGGAGGCAGACTCGAGGCAGGCGGCACTGAGTCGCCGCGGGGTGAAGGAGCAAAAGTGGCCGAGGTGAAGGAGAAGTTTGGATTATCGTCGGTCTCGCAGGACTGCAGTGGAGTGTCGGGTGAGGGGCTATCTATGGCCTCTTCTCTGGAGGAACGCCTAATCTTCCTTTTCTTTGAAGAAGACGTTTTGGCGACGAGCTGCAAAATGCAGCTCCTATGTCAGTTAATCGGGGGGCGAGCACAGGTCGACAAATGGGAAACAAAGGTGGTTGTTTCCTCTTAGTGACGAGGTGAGAGACCTGGTGTTTCCAAATGGGAATCACTCCGGAATACAGTAAAACTCTCGCCGACAGCGAATGGTGGGGGTCCCAGTCCAGTCCAGGCTGCCAGGTTGTAGTGTACTAGAAGGGAGCAGTGTCAGCACTGAGTCGTCCACTAATCAGATGCTCGTGCTACTTAATCAGTAGGTACAGGTAGGTCTGGCACTCATGACACGGATCTAGGTGAGACGGATGGGAATTCAAATAAATACGTACACTTTTTTTTTCCTCCTTCCGGCACAGAAGAGTTGTATTGTTTTACGTTGATTGGAGAAAAATCTGGAATTGGCGCTGTAACAAACTCAGCACTAGAACCGAATAATCTTTCTTCATTCTAGAAAAATGGCGAGAAGTCAAGACCAAGCCTGCAAGCTTGCATGCCGTCCAATCTTGTCCACAGCAATTGCACGTATATAGTAGACGCACAGTGGATTTTCCTTTTGGGCAGGCGGCCTTTTGTGCTGTAAAAAATGTTTTTTTTCATCTGTACGTACCTGAGCAGCACGATGTGGTTGGTTGCATGCACCATTAAACACCACCTACGTATGTGGTGGGTGGGACTTGAACGATTACTATTTGGAGAACTGACTGGGCCGCGCTTCCTTTCTGGGCTTCTCAGTGCTCACCGATAGAGGCTCCCCACCAAAAACGTAGTGGAAATTTCTCTGATTCTGAAGAAACCGGGGTGGGTGACCACTAAACTGCATCCAGCCAGGAGCCGGATTATGTAAGAGGGGTACGCAGGCTGGCTCCCAATACATCGACGGGGCCCCGTCGGCTAATAAATCGACGGGGCCCCGTCGATGTATTGGGCGCCACGCAGGCTTCAGCGGCAGGGATCTCAGACGCGTCGCAGCCGTGGAGTGAACTGGCGACGCGAAAGAAATATGAAAAGAAAATGCCCGTAGAAACAATATTGCTTCTGCTGTCGAAAATATTACAATTCTCGGGATGGCGGTCGGGGTCTCTTATTTCTTCGACTTGTTGAAAGCTTTAAACAGCAAGATGGAAATTAAAGAAGGCGCGTTTGAGGAAGAACCCACGAGAATTCTTGTTTCGAGTCTACGGCGAAGTTGACTGCATTCTACTGGCTTCTCAGCGGGGGTGAAATAAGAGGTAAGAGGTGCCTGAATTAAGCTTACAGCAAATGGCTTGAATTGCCGGCAAGCTTGGTCCCACGGTCCATGTGGTAGATACGGTCACGACGGCAGTAGCCTTAGGCATGCTTATAATCGCGCGGAATAATATCTCGTTATTACTTTGCTGTTATTTGATTTTTATTCTTTATTTTTCTTTTATTTATTTCACCCAACGTGGCAATCGCATCTGGAAATTTCAGATTTCATCCCGTAGTTTCTGACGCAGTCGCAACTTGCCCATCACCCCGGTGGTCAAGACAAGACATGCACCGAGAAACATGGAAATGGCACAGAATGCAATCAAGCCATCCCACTTTGCCTCATTCGCATTATCATCTGTTCCCAGTATGGCTCCGGCAATTGGCGTTCCAATCAAGAGAGCTACTCCCGCCACGAAACAAGCCATTCCCAAGCGGGTTCCCATTCGTGTGTGATCCGAAGTGAGCGAGAAGATGCCCGATGGATGGCTGCTGACAACACCGCCGCTGAATCCGCCGTAGAGGACCGCGAACACGATTATGCCGCCATGGTTCCGTATGCCAATCCAGGCAAAGGCCAGAATGCACGAGAGAGCGGCACATCCGCCCATGACTATCGTGGGCGACCCAATAAAGTCCGAAATGATGCCCGGCACGATACGACCAGGGACACTGACTGCGTTCATAATGGCCACCATGTAGGGAGCAAAAGCATCGCTTGTCAGGCTGTGCTCAATGCTAAAGAGCTCAATGTAAAAGAAGGGAATGTAGAGGCCCATGAAGCAGAAAAATGAGCCGACTACAAAAATCATGAATGGCACGTCCGTAAACGCCGACATGTCGATCAAGGCTCTGCGATGCTTCGAGGGTGGCAGTCTGGTCTTGAAGAACATGAGAGGAACAACTGCGACGCCAAGTAGAATGAAAGCAATGATTCGGGTCGCCCATCCGAAGCCTAGTCGGTCAACAAGTTGGTTGAATGCGATGGGCAGCACAGTACCGGCCAAGGGTGACCCTGATGATGCTAACCCGGTTGCCAATGCGATTCGGCGTGAAAAGTACTGGGACAGGGCGGCTGTCGTAGGGGGAAAGGTCAAGGCACAGCCAAGTCCAATGCAGAGTCCCTGTGCCAAAAGCACCTGATAGTACTCTGTGCAGAGAGACGTCATGAACTGGCCAAAGATGATGAGGAATAGACCACTATAGAGGAGGTGTCGGAAATATCCCATATCAAACAGAGGCCCCGAAAAGATGCCACCTGCCAGTAGCAGGAATCCTTGAATAGACCCGACCCATGAGATGGAGGAAGAAGAGCTGTTTGGTAACAGGACTTGTTCATAGTATGATTGGTAAACACCAAAGCAGTTGACCAGTCCGAAGGTGCTAAAGATGACGCACCAGGCGCTCAGCACTTGAAGCCATGCGTCTAAGCCACCGTCTGGCCGATGAGACAGATCTAGTTCCTTGACGGTCGGTTCTTCGATTTTCTCCGTTGTCGTTGCCGGATCATGTTGAGCTGGGTCCGGATCGATCTCGGATTGTACTCGGGTTGGCGTAGTAGTATCTGACATATCTGCAGCCTTGTGGGTATCGATCGATCTGTCGACACTTGTAAACGCTATTGTCGTACGATGTAGACCGTCATGGGCAACCCAGAGAGGAACAGAGCTCCCAACGGGAGCAGAGTCTCAGGCGCCGTGCAACGTTCAAATACATGACGGCGGGTCAACCAACATGATCCCAATGCCGTCGCAGTTCCCGACACAGTTCCCGAGCGAAGTCCAATGGAGATAACAGTGGGTTTTCCCAAGAACCATAGAGCCATCTGTGGCATGTTGTCCGGCCGGGACTAGGCCTGGCACCATATGGTGCGAGCCCATTCCCAGTGGATAAACTGGGCCTGTGTGGGCCGTGAATATGACCCTCGCCGAAATGCTGCCGCTTTTTTTCAAGAAACACACAGCAATGCTTTGACACCGTTGCGAGGCTATAGAAGCCAGAGCGTTCGTCGACTTTTCTTTTTGAGCCCATTACAGACATGCCTCCCAAGTCTCCGGAAAGGCAAGTCGATGAATCAACAATGCGCTCACGGATCATCCAGCCGAGTCATGCTGAATACCGTCGCTCTGCCAGATAACATGGTGACTCAAGGAGATGTGACTAATCAACCCGACGATAACAATTCTGCCAAGCAATGCCCAACGACCAAGACTTTTTTATAGCTCGAGAAATCCCGAGAAAAAGTTTTTGATTGTGGATTCCGGCAATCCACAAAACCGAGCAAAATCCGAGACGGCAAAAGTGAGTGCAAAACTCTCAGCGGGAAGATCCGATTAAGCTTCAGCCCTACGTGCTTCTGCTTCCGACTTCCAGAGCCGCACTCTAGACTAGCGACTCGGAGATCCGTTAGCACGAGATCTTAGTCTTGAATTTGCAATCTTGATTCCATACCCTCTGTCGAGAACATGGACGACGTATGGCAATGATCCGGTGATTGCTTTGATGCTTCACCAGGGCTCAAATCGTATGATGAAAGTCAATCAACGGAGTCGTTACATCCAGACACCGATACGAAAGCAAGCGGCACTGGCAGTGTCGGTCATGAAAACTAAAGCAACAAATAATCCTTTTGCTGCTCTACGATATTACCCTTTTCTTCCCGACACCTCCCACCCAATTCGAGCATGATTCTGAGAGATACTTGATCAATATTTCTCATATGCATTGAAAGTCATGATACGTTCATCATCTTGAAATTATAAAGATACATCGAGACAGACTTGATGCTGCCAAGGTGATACCTAAACCAAACTAATGGAAATCACACTTTTCCAATCCATCAATTTTATGATGCTCACCTCGGTTTTTACGGATTCCTCCCGCAACTTTTGCCTGGTTTCAGGATTTGTCGGCGCCTTCAAATAGTCTGGGGTTTCTGTGCGACCTATGAACGACACAGACGAGGCATCGCCATTGATTTTGAAAAGGATCAGCCCAACCTTTTTGTAAACTAGAGCAATTGCGTCAATAAATTCCACTATAATTCCAATTCGAAAGATTCTATTAGGCTCAAGCATCGTAAAGGAGAACCCTCTTGGATAGCACCTCAAAGCCTCTCTGAGGAGGCCTTCGTGATTGACTCTTAACGAATCTTTGGTGGGGGTACGCAGATTGCCGCCAGAAAACCCAACCTAAACGGGAATCGGAATTGCACCAATCGTCTTTCTGATATTGATGTCCGGTAGCTCCAGGACAAGTTCTGCACATTTCCTTGAGATGATATTTCTACAGTTGGGGCAGTGTCGCACTGCCCCGAGCAACTATATCTGCAAAGTCTGGGGGAAACCATTATGATTCATCCACGCTAAACCAAAACAGGACCGCCAAGAATGAATCACGGTGCATAGATGGACGAAAAGGTGAGACAAAGGCTCCAATGTCCAAAAATGAATCATATGCAATATCATTGAAGTTGAGCCTTGTTTAGACGAGACTAGCTTTGTGTAGCAAAATTCATACATCTCCAATGGATATATAACTCTTCGTACCATGGCAAGATTATAGTGATCCTAAAACAGCAATTCACATCAACCACAAGTAAACAGTCTATCCAACTGTCTTACAGCTCAGCTCAGACTTCAAACAAAAGAAGCAACACTTCCAGCACTACTTGATTTGATAAATGATAGGCGCAACTACTGGCACTACTACCACCACTACTACCACAATGCCTGCTCTCCTGATTGAGGATTCTTCGCCCCTGATGCCGGTTGAAGAGGAAGACTCGGAAGATTATGAATACAGCTTGAGCTCAGACGATACCGACACTTCGGATGACCAGGGCGATGACGAATATGTAAACGACGGCGCAATTGGAAATAGCCTCAGATACATCGACAGCACGACAATACGTCTTCCCTCTGGCAAGACGATATCCCATCGACCTGACGCTGGATTCCGGAAATCGAAATCGAGGTCGCATAAATCTTTAACTACCACATCGGCGTCGGCGTCAAGGACTCAGAAGAAACTCCGCGGAAACTGTGCCATGATCTCATCAAGTTCAACACCATCACAGAAAGTCTCGCGCACTTCTGCAGCTTCATCAGATCACGACCACGAGTCCACGTCATCAGATTCCGACGCCACAACTCCAACACCAAACTCATCGGCACTCTTGTCAACAAATACCCAGTCCTCAGCCCTGAACAACCGGGTCCGGGCCATCTCCCACAAGACCCTCCGCGCCTCGGACATGCAAATGATGGCCAGTCTACCCGCCACCACGCAGCGCGCCCTCATGGCGACGCAGCAGCGATCCGTGTCGCGCTCCAGCCGCGCCGACCACAAGTTCCGGGGCAAGATGGGCGCGTTTGGCAATATCAAGATGACGGAGCGGTTTATAATTGATGTGCCGTTTGGTAATCGCCACAAGTGCCGTTTCCCGGTATGAAGATGGAGGCGATGGTGACTCGAACATCCCAGTCTATAAAACATATCTTGGTTGAAGGTCATGGAGACACTCGAGGGGGGAATGACTGCTGGATGTTTTCAATCATTCGGTTACAACATAACTTGTCGAAAGTTGTATATCCGCGGTTGCATGAAGTCGCAATAACAACATAATGATACGGCTGCTATGGTGTGCACCCCCAATGATCGGCGCAGAGAAGACGCACTGTCTCAGGGGGCTCGAATAGCCAACGGTGGGCAGAAGACGAAGCGGGGGGGTTGGATCTGAGATGAGCGTGTACGAATATGATGTAATTGGCGGGTGCTGGGATATGAAGGTGGGGGAGTATATTTAAGATGATTTTGAGTACGGGTTTGCCTAGGTAGGAGAACCTAGAAATATTTTAGATGACCTACTTTCAATCAAAAGTGTGCTCGTCAATCCGTTCTGTTTCTGATGATAATGTCATGGTGTAGTCATTGGCATAACTTGCCACGCTCTGGATTCCGGCTAGGCGGCAACCGGAAATTCTTGATCAAAGTATCCATATCTCACTTGTCGTGCAAGGCAGGCTGTGTGACTTGATTCTTTATATTGATGCTGTTCGTTTCAGGCCACTCTCGAAGATCGGGTATTCAAGTGACTCATGTATGCAGTGTAGCGTAGCAAATTTGCTCCTCACGGAAACCTCTTCTCATGCGCGACAATTTCAAGCGGCAGTCTTACTGCTCTCACCAGCCTCCTCCTCAACCTCCTCAACCTCCATCTCGACAGCACCAACAGCGCCCTCGAGGCCGCCTTCCTTGGCGTTCTGCTCCTCCTTGTGCCGGCTCTGCGACAAGAAGAACTCCACGACATGCATGTGGTTGTTGAAGGCGGCGCAGTCGAGCGGGATCTGGTCCCTGGCGTTGGCCACGGTAGGGTTGGCGCCCCGCGACAGCAGCAGCTTGATGGTGTCGAGGTGCCCGCCCAGACACGCCCAGTGCAGCGCCGTGTTGCCGTACTCGTTGGCCACGTTGATATACGACTCGGGCGGTGCCGTTGTCGACGCCGATGGCGATGTGCTGCTGGGTGCCGGTGAGGGCAGTGATGATGTGGGCAGGTGTGAGAGAATGTGTGTCACGGTTTCTGTTTCATCGTTAGCCTTCGCCAACTTCTCTTTACAGCTTGAATGAAATACTAGGGCGCGTGATGCATGTCCTGGGGTTGATGCTCGGTCTTCTGACTTGCACGACTTCCACGGTGGAAATGTCATGCAGAGCCTCTTTCTCCTCTGCTGGCTCGCAAGATGAACTTACTCGAATGTCCATTTGCGGCTGCCATGTGCAAGCACGTCGCCTTTCCTTCATCCCTTGCAGCCTCCAGCACGTCGGCGATTGAAACCTTTTCCCGCTCTGCTAGCTCCTTGAGCAGCTCTGTAAGCTCTGCATCCTCGGCTGCCCGTGCCAGGTAGATCAAATCATCGATCTCGTCGCCAGAAAGTGTGGGCGCCATTTTCCTTCAGTGACTGACTCCCAAGCAGCTGATCTCGAGTGCTGTTTGGATCTGTTTTTGCTATGCGCAGGTCCGTTTTGAGGTGGTTCTCAAAAGTTGATTGGTGGGTGGGCGGGTGGATGAATGGTGGATGAAAATTTTATAACCAAGCGATGTTGTAGCTGCCCAACCAAGATGCACCGAAAGGATTTTATTTTATTTTATTTCGTTTGCAGATTCACTCAAAACTGTAAATCGGTGCCAAGTATTTGAAATTGCGCAACATGAATGTCCATAAATTGAACAGAGAATAGAAAGTTGCAGCTTGAAAAAAGTAAAAATGGCAGAAGTTCACCTTGATGTCCTTGATCACGTGACGACTGTTTAGTCCAGGCAGAAAGAGTGAAGGCGATTTGGAAGCTGAGCATAGAACCACAAATATTATCGCCAACAGATATGAACCAATTATTAAACACAATTAATCATTTACTATTGAACCTCTTGAACTGGCTGCCAACAATTTGTGGTATCGATGCAAGAACGCCGAAGAATGTTTTTGTTCGCTGCCCGAAAACACGCATTTCACGAAATGGCCGAATCTCCTTTTCCGATGCTTAACAACGCCATCTTGGTTCCATCCCTGGTAATATCAAACAATTATTATGCATGTAGCATCTGTAACTGTGCTGCCATCTCTTTACTCGTCCCACTTCTTGGCCGTAGCTCCCTCGGGGGGCTCCGTCTTGTAGCTCGTCTTGGATGCCTCTTCCCAATTGGTGCTGAGACTTGTGCCATTGCTCTCTACGTAGCTCTTCATCATGGCTCTTCTGGTATCATCATCAGAACCCTTGTAGATCATTTTAAAGAAGTCGTCGGGAGTCTCCTGCTTGTCCTCATCGATGTCGTCGTCAAGTTTCAAGGTATCCCAGTTCTTGGGGCCAGACTTGGAGGATGTGGGGTATGCAGGTGCAGAGGCTTTGGCTTTCTCGACAGGTGCTGTCACAGTCTTCTGAGGCTCGGCGGCTGATGATGAAGCTGGAGTGGCAGCCGTGCCATTACTGGCGGCAGTGTCGAACATTGCCTTGTACAGTTTCTCATACCAAGAATCAAGATCGCCTTTGGACTCATCGATTCCGAACTGATTAGGTTGAAGACCCCTGGATTCGGCATGCTTGATGAAAGTTGCCTGATCATAAAACTTGGCTTCGGCATTGGTGTCTCTTAGGACTCGCCACTTTCCGGCAGTCTGCTTCTTCAACGACAGCTCAATCTTCATGCTCTTTACGGTGTAAGTTGTCTCCTCGGGCCTAATCTTGCCCTTAAGGTGCAAGGTAAAGGCTCCGGATGTGATGCTGCTGATCGGACTGACAGTAACCTAAAAAAGAAATGTCAAAACTTTGATTTGTTTTAGTTCTTCTTGCCTTAACTTACACTGCTCTCCTTGGAGTCCACCTGAGCGAGGTCCTTCGGGACGTTCTTGACGAATAAGCTCACCGAAACACTGGTATCAGTCTCGTACCAATCCACGCGGACGTCATGCTTTCTGTGTTCGGCCTGAAACTGGTTCCAGATTTCCGTCCAAGTCACGGTAGAAGCACGTGAAGGAGCAGCTCCATCTAGGATGTGCTGGGGAATCTGGGGCTTGCCAGTCTCCTGGTCGGACTCATCCTCAGCGTCAATCTCATTGACCTGGACAGTCTGGATGGCTGATTCCTTTACGGGGGGTGTCTCTGAGGGCTTGGGGTACTTCTCGACAGTAACCTTGCGGCCAGGCGCACCTGGCTCAAGCTTCTCCATGGCGCTCAGGGAATTCATGCGCCACGTAATGGCCAAGTTGCGATTAGTCGTTGTCTTGGATCTGTCGCCGGCGAGACCTTGGAGGTTAACATTCTTCTTATTGGCCTCTAGAACCTTGTTGTTTCCCTCCTGAACCTCCGCCATGGTGACGGCGTAATCACCATTACCGTCAACCTTCTTCTGTTGGCCATCGTCCTCAGTGGCCTTGGCACCTGCGATTAACTGAAGAGTCCAATATGCACAGACATCGGCGTCGGCATACTTCTGCATGCGAAAGAGCGTGATGGCTCTTCGGAGCTGGGCCTCAATCATCAGGTCGCGGTTAGCACGGCTGAGGGCGATTGACAGGGCGTGTTCGGCATCGTGGAGAGCAAGTTCGAACTGCTCCGTTCGCAAGTAGGCCTTTGATCGCTCAATAAGCCATAGAGGAGCCCGCTGCTGCTTTAAAGCCTGGCTAAGCTTCTCAATGCCTTCAGCGTAATTGCCAGCCTTGATTGAAGTCAGGCCTTCGCCTGCTAGGGTAGACATGGCGGGGCAACGGGATCGTGTAGGTTGCTTTTGCTTTCGGCGATGGAAACGGATTGGCGTGCTTGTATGACAATTTTGAATGGCGAGGAACGTCTGTCCAAAGCAGAAGCAGTCCAAAGCTTGGGTGAAAGACTTCACGAACGTATTGAGATGGAGTGATGCTTCTGCAGCTCCTGGGCGCAACCCCCAGCTTGTTTAAGTAGGTAATGAGTGCGGCTCCTCAAGGTAGGCAAACGCGGCGGGGCACCGAAGCTCTAGGAAGCTTCAAGCTTCACGGCGCCCGACTGGACCCCACCGGCGCCCGCAAGGTGGGTCATGTTGCCGCTGACAGAGTACACTACATAACCTTACGCAGGCCTAGCCCCCTGCAGCGGTTACATGTAGCACAGGCAATATGTACCTACTTTCGTCTGCCTTACCGTATCCTTCAAGTTCCCCCTTTCCTCCTAGACAAACATTGATCGAGGTGATATAATGTAGGTACAAAGATATAATGTTCAAGTCTTGCTTTCGGTGACTTCCCTATGCATTAAATCGTGGCGAATCCTCACCCAAACTCTTTGTTTTGGGTTCTGTAATCATTGTAGATCCTGGTCAGCCGCGATTGGTACATCGTGTGTCCTTTGTAAAGATCACATTCTGTGGGGGCCGTTGAGGAGAGGCAACTTGTTGAGTTATGGATTATGTAGCACATATTATATTATCATTAATGGTATTACCGTGTCATTCTTGAACTTCGTCCACATTACTGTGTGTGCACGTACGTGATTGCCTGTTCAAAGCTACAAATTGGAGATTATCGTGGTAAACCTCCGACAGCCGCTCAAACCACAGTCTCGTCAGGGTATCGTTCAGCAAACATTCCAAGAGCCTTCAATGTAAAGGTGAACTTGTAGTTCTGGTAGGTGATCATGCAACTCTTGTTGAACACTCCCTCGATGGCTTCTGGTAGCCATTCTCCATTGGGCTGCTGCCTTTCCATGACCAGTTTGATACCCTTCTTGATGGGCTCGATGTCGGGATATTTTGCATGCATCAATCCAATGAGTGCCCACGACGTCATCACGACCTGTGATCCCATTGGGTGTTCATGGTACGTGTTTGATTCACAGGACTATGTCTCGGTGGTTAGCATTGTCACAAACTGGTAACTCGGTACAGGTTGAGACTTACTCGGTAGCTTTCCGACCAGCCTCCATCGGCCCTTTGCTTTGAAAGCAAGAACTCACAGGCCTTCTTGGCGTGTGGGCTGGTCTCGTACGTCTCTCCAACACTTGATAGACTCTCGAGTGCAAACATGGTAGCGTAGGTAAAGCAGATGCCCCAGTTTCCGTACCATCCACCGTGAGGGTATTGAGCCTTCTTGATATAGACAAGTACTCTGTCCTTGAACTTCTTGATGTCGTCGGCTCTATAATCAGGCCAATATTTGTTGAAAAGTGACAACGCAGTGATCACTGCCGTCGAACATTCAACATAGTCGTATTCTACCATAATCTTGCCGAAAACCTCAGCAGCATTAAGCATCTCCAAAAGCTCGCTTCCACGTGTTGGCTCATATGATGAACATGCCCCAGAAGCGTTCTGGTACGTGAGCAGGGTATCGATTGCATCAAAGATTCTTTGGTCGTTTAAAAGTTCGGGGTAGCCATGTGTCTTTTGCAGCAGGATGACCGACTTCACGGCCTCTGAAATGCAGTCGCTCACAGCATACCCTTGGACCTTGTTACTGAAGCCCCAAGCACCCTTTCGCTGCTGGCGGTAGCAGACCTCTTGATCTTCGCAGTTCTCCCGGATCTGCTGGCTATCCAAGAATTCGAGAGCTCGAGTGAGCATTGGCTTCCAGCGGGGATCCTCGGCCAGACCTGCGTCCACAACAGCCTGGATGGCAAAGGCAGTATCCCAATTCTGCACACCGTTGGTACCATTGCTGAGCATACCCTCATCCTTGACCCACAGACTGTCTTCCAGTCTCTCAACATGTCTCCGCACAGTGTATGAACCCGGGCCATCACGAATGTAGCATACAATCGTGTTCATGGCCGCATTGACAGGTGCAAGATCAGCAAAGTCAGTATTGGCGTCCTCCATGTCAATCAATTTGCTGCACCAGGCCTCGGCTTTCTCAACCAGACCCTTTGTCCTGCAATACGGATTCCAGATATTGACCAAGAACCAGTTTGCAGTATTGAGCAGCCACGTTTTCGGGTGGTAGTTGTCAATTGCGGCGATGCTGTTACGATTCCCTTTCCAGTCAATGTCTTCCCATTTCTCGGCGAATACCTCCTGTCTCAGCGCCCTGATAACGTCTGTCTCCTCACATGACCACTGCTTGGAGTATATGTACCCCATGGGCAGGAAGACTTGTCGGATGTGTATCCACCACCTCCAAGGGGCAGCGGGAAACCAATCGGGAAGCAGCCAAATCTCTGGAGGCACGGGATTGACGATATCCCACTTGGCCACACCCAAAAGACTGAGCCAGAACTTGGCCCAATGCGGTGCATGAGTCGCACCGCCCAGCCTTTGCAAAGTTGTTCTCGCTTTTACCATGAAAGGCTCGTCTGCGTCAACCCCCACAAGGCGCAATGCAGTATAGTTCATTGCGGTGCCAAAGATACTACTGTCTCCCTCAATGTGAAGGCCCCATCCGCCGTCTTCGGGATGTGCTCGTGCCTTGAGGTAGTTCTTGATTGCTGTTGCCTTGTACCATGGAATTGGCGTCTTTGTGATGTGCCAGGCAAAGACGATGCCTGGCAGCAAGAACATTGGCCCGCCATATTCACTGCCCCATTCTCCCGATGGCAGTTGAAGTTTCTCAAAAAAGGTCAGACCATTCTGTACAGCGTCGATCGGCTTCTGCGGTTTCGGGAGATCAGGTAGACCCTACATTTTGCGCAATTGATCAGCTGGTGGAATTACTTTACTTCTCGCAGCGGTAAACATACAAGATCCAGGCCGAGGTACCATTTGTCTGCAAAGCTCTGGGGCCATTCTTTCGCTTCCTCATCGTCTTCCAGGTAGTGCCAGGTGAGTCGTCCGTCCTCGTCCATGCATCGCCAACGGGTGATGTCGGTGTTCTCGCGCACTTTCGGTTGCTTAGACTCTACGGGCGCGATGTCGCTCTCGGTCTTGCGCTTCTTGATATCCGAGTTGCCATTGGCAGTGCCCACAGCGGCGCCGGAGGCCTTTGAGCGAGTAGTGACCATGCTGCCGGTGTCTTGCTCGCGCTCGAATGGCCAGACAGGTGTCAGGAGGTCAATTGGCTTGGAATTGGCTCTCTTTCTTGGAGACTTCGAGTCCAGGAGGTATGATCAATCCAGGCACCTGCGCTTGGCGCACTAGGTACGATTTAGTTGCCGATCCCCGCTGAAGATGGCGCCACAGGGACGGCCCTCAGGTCACTTCAGTGGGGATGCACCTTTTGGGCGGGCTCCGCGGGCTCAGGAGTCCGACTGTAACCCTGCCCGGAGTAAACAATGTCCTGTACTGTGTGCTACTCCATACTGACCACTCATCATTATTGACTTTTTAAATCATAGTTGAAGTCGAGGGTACTGATGCGTATCATGTAATAAGCCAACCTATAAACTACCCTAGCACCTAGTATATTGAATTCCACGTTCAGGGTGTCGATTGCTCGCACCAAATATCAATGTATACTATGAACTCTACTACGTAGTAGCGAATATACTACAAGCACAGACTCGTCCCTTCCGCTGCTCTTCTAGAATGCTAAACAGATTTCGTTCAATGTTGAGTTGAACAGGCAGGTACAGCTTCAACCACACTTCGTGGAAGAGCCGATTTCGATTTTATTCTCCCCGAGCAATTACAAACAAAAATGTGCTCCAGAAACATGACAGGAAGGAACGAACCCCCATGGATTGACACCAGATAATTCTTTTGAGGAACAGATCCATTGATGTGCATTCGGATTCATGAGCGTCGGTCATTTCTTACTCGACCATTGGATGCAATTGCAGCAATAAAGGCAAAAGATAAGACAATTTGCACCAAACAGCTTCATGCGACACCATGAGCCAGAACCCCTTCCCTCAAACCCACGCGGGCGCATCCCGTAATGCTGAACGGGACTCTGGGCAGCGTCAGTCGTCCCAGATCGGAGCCCGTCCCAGTGACCAACGGCGACAAGAACCCGACCAGTATTCCCAGGAACTGCCAGAACCTCTCGGAGACCCTGCTGCCTCTCTTCTGTCAAGGATTGAGGATATAATTGAAGGTATTGTAGACAGGCTTCAGGAAAATCGGCCTCTCTTGATCCCCCTGCGAAGCCGTAGGACAGGCCGCGAAAGTGCCGTGCTGTTCCCAACCGCTTCAAATGCCAGTGCCAGGAGATTCAGTATGTATTTTTCTCTACCACTCACATATGCATTATCTTTCGAGCTTATGGGTATGGTTGATTAGCATCAATTTTGACCGTGCTCTACCACTGTCATGAGGCCATTAAATCCGGGATCGCAATTACAAAGAGGTTCGTATGTTTTCATCAGATCAAGTATCCAGACTTCTTAGTGAAGTACAACATTCCCCAGAACTAATCTTGACGTGTAGATGCATATTCTATTTGAACAAAGATCTCTTTGAGAGGCAGAGCTATGTTGACCAGATCATTGACGACATTGCCTTTACTTTCGGTGTCAATAGAGATGCGTTGAATATAGTACGAACTTGTTCTAAGATACTCCGTTATTCATTACCTAGTACTTATTATGTGCAGGTTGCTACCTCGAAAGGGCTTGTCGCTGGGGGCCCTTTTGGACGCGAATCAGATGACATGGTCTGCAGGATTCTTTAAGAAAACAAACATTTCACGATATTGACATGATATAGTATGCTGGAATTCCAGACGCGGTTTCACTGGCGAGTTTCGAACTTCGCGGGATTCAATGGGTCATGATCGTAGAGAAGGAAGTAAGTTTTGTATTCATGGTATACTAGTCTGATTTCACTGACAAAAGCACAGGCGACATTCCGCAGCCTGGTAGCAGCAAGATATTTTGATCACTCCGCCGCAGGCCCGGGGCTATTGATCACAGTACTAGTCTCCCAAACCCCGTCTTGCAGAGTTTGCTGACAAGATTCCCAATAGGCCAAGGGATACCCAGATCTAGCCACACGTCAATTCCTACACGCAATACACTCTCAATATCCTTTCATCCCTCTGCACGGGCTTGTTGACTTTGATCCTGACGGCGTCGGTATCCTGAGAACCTACAAGCTTGGTAGTCGGTCCTTGCGACACGAAGGAAACGTCACAGCGCCAGGACTCCTCTGGTTAGGGGTCAAGAGCCACGATATGTTCCGTCAGGAATTTGCCCTAAAATCGCCAGTTCGCTCGCCTCAAGCCGGACTAGAAGGAGTAACTCCTCAAGTTCCTGTACGCAGTCAACAACCATTAGACGAATCTACGCGGCATCTTCGAGCGGCCGCAAACGTTGCCGACATTGAACGCCCCGGATCTCTGGCGCAATTAACGGATATCGACTACAAGACAAATGCACTGACGCCGACCGACAGAAGGAAAACTTCAAGTCTCCTGCGAATGGTTGAGGAGACAGCACCTTTGGAAGCGGAAGAGTTGGCCCTGTTGCGGGAGCTTCAGATCATGTTGATGCTGAATGTGAAGTTTGAGATCCAAGCCATCAGTGGTGATGGGAACATGACCAGGTGGTTAGATGAGCGGCTCTCATCGGGCATGTTGTGATAACACCAAAGGCTGTACGTTGTCGACGACATAGTCAGCGTGACGATCGACCAAGATCGCCCCCTTGTTCGACTTCAGTGTATGAAGTACCGGCCAATGTTTTACACTGAGCTCTTGCATACTTCCGTATTTCCATCCCATCTTCGACCACCTACATGCCCAGAAGATAAGCATACGTGTATTACTTACCCCGCGGATGTGACGCTACTCCAAATCCCAATATTTCATCCCATGTGGCTGGAAAGGCCAAGATTGCGCTATTCAGAATAAAGCATGACGGCTAGAAGATGGTTGGTCACAGGCGCCGAATGAAAATGCACATAGCTGCATGGTGCCATCAAGTACGGCTTGATATGACATGTCTGAACGAGAATAGATCAGTCAGCCTCAACGCCAGGTGCTTGCTACTCCACACTCCACGTTCTCTTTGAAGCAGGGGTATCTGATTGATGGCTGACCAGAATTCAAGTGGCAGAGTCTGATTGGGCACTAGCTGTTCATGCCGGTTAATAAGATCTGAGTAACCACCATTCAGATCGTGGGGAGCATCAAAGGTGGTCTACATTTCGTATAGCGGGTGGCTTATCGGAGCTCAACTGTACACTAATATCTCCAACACTTGCCAGAGTGGTAGTATCATCCTCGGATATAAGTACTAGGTAGATATCGAAGAAGTATGTCAGTTCTCAGAAAAACACGGATGGAAAGTATTCTCCGATAAATAGTGCCCGGAATGCTTTCTCTAATCCAACTAAATGATTTCTTTCTTTCCAAAGCATGCAATCTGAACAGGTCCGCTTTCTTGTACTAGAAAGATACTAAGAAACATGTCAGTGTTCAACATGGCAGAGTTCTCATCAATCATCCATACTTCCATCCATACTTCCATCCAATCAGTGGTGGCTCTTGTAACCTCCCACCCTCTTATCCTCCTCTTTGTCCTTTGGTTCTTGAGGGCTGCAATCAGACGATATTACTCTCCACTTCGATCATTCCCAGGCCCCTTTCTTGCTTCTATCTCACGTACATGGAAATTCATCTCCATCGCTCGAGGCCACACACACCTGGATTTCATCGCACTGCACCAAAAATACGGGCCTATTGTCCGAACAGCTCCAGATGAGCTGTCATTTGCCTCGCCCCAAATTGCACGAACCATTCTCTCCGCCGGAAAAGGCTTTTACAAGACCAGTTTCTATGCCGTCTTCCCACCGCCAGAGAACCCCGACATCTTCACCGAGATTCGCGAGGATGTGCACGCTATCAAGAAGCGCGTGGCCAATGTGCCCTACTCCATGGCGGCCATGCGGCAGCTGAGCCCCTTTATCGACGATACTATTGACTTGTTTGTCTCACAGCTCGCTGAGTTTTGCGTCGATCTCGAAGTTGGCAAGTCGGTGCCTCTCGACGTTGGCGGGAGGGGCAAAGTTGACCTAGGAGCTTGGCTTCACTATTTTGCTTTCGATGTGCTTGGCGAGGTTGCCTTTTCCAGGTCTTTTGGCTTCTTGGCCGCGGGCCGCGATGTCGAGGGTGCCATTAAGACGATTGATGATATGCAGACGTATAATGGTCTGGTTGGCCAGATTCCGATACTCGATTATCTCTTGCGCAGGAACCCCATGTGGAAGTATGTGCTGGCATTGAATCCAGGCAATTCTCTAATTACGAGGATTGCACTCGATGAACTGTCGAAACGCAAGCCTTTTGACGAAAATGCTGAGGGGCCCAGTAAGGATGGTCGCCGTGACTTACTAGGCAGTCTCATCAAGGGCCATCTGAAGGAGGGCAGTGGTTTTGGCGAGGGCGATGTGTTTGCCGTAGCGCACGGCGCCATGTTAGTCAAGTCTCTTTTTGGTAATCCAGGGGTTGACGATAGATTGCCCCTAGAGGCCTTGTTTGGTGTAGAGACTGACGCCCAAAAGCTTCGCTGGCTCGGATTCAACCGCGTCAACAATGCAGTCCTTCTTCCACTACATCCTCTCCGTCCCAGAAATCCTGGGCCACCTACAGCAGGAACTCAAGTCCGCCATGGCTGATGGCAGCGTGCCAAAAGAAGGCAATATTGAATACACACAAGCGTTGGACCTATCATATTTCCAGGCATGTCTGAAAGAAGCCATGCGCCTTCGCCCTGCAGTCGGGCTCAACATCACTAGACATGTCCCAAAGGATGGTATCGAGCTAGACGGTGTTGTTTTGAAAGGTGACACGCGTGTTGCGGTCAACGGCTGGGTTTTGCATCGACACAAGGAAACTTTTGGTCAGGATGCTGATGTATTCCGACCGGAGCGATGGTTGGAAGACGAGGAAAAGGCAAAGAAGATGGATAGGTTCATGTTCCAGGTGAGTCATGTCTGCTCGCTTCCATGTTGAAAGGGAGATTGTTGGGATCTCTCAAATGAGGTGCTGATTTTGTACAGTTCGGAGGTGGCGCACATGTTTGCATTGGGCGCAACTTGGCCATACTTGAGATCAACAAGGTGATACCAAGACTGTTGCGTGATTTCAACTTTGAGCTGGTACACCCAAGCCAACCTCTCAAGGCACATGCGTCCTTCTTTGTGGTTCAAGAGGGCCTGAATGTTTTTATCGAGAAGAATAGCAGTGGTGTTTGAATAACTGAGTTGATGCTTTTCGCATCGTCTGTACTCAGATCAACTTGTGGGGAATATAACGATCACACAGAAGGATAGATGACTAATGAATTCATCAATGATTTCCATATTCAAAAGTAGAAATCTATGGATTGTAGCTAACAACACTTAGGTACTGCACATCAAAGTAGGTCGTGTCAGTAGGCCCACTACTTCCACTGCTGCCCAACATTTGATAGTCAATGATGAGGTAGAACCCAGCACCGACATAGTCGTTGCCATACTGAGTAGTGATGAGCTCGCCATTCATGTAAAAGTTGGCCTTGACCGTGGTCCCATCGTCCTCTGCACGCAGCTCGACCAGGATGGTGTGCCAAGCCGTCGTGGGGGTCGGGTACGTCACGTCCGTGGCGGCCACCTCGGAGCTCGTGTTGAAGGTGTTGAACGAGATCTTGCCGGTGCCCTTCCACTCGGCCAGGTCAATCTCTGGCGGCCAACCCTCGGTGGCGGTTAGCCAAAAGGCGGGCCAGCAGCCCTCGGCGACGGGCGCGACAAAGTTTGCTTGAAAGTCCAGTCCACCGCCCGCCTCGACTGCGAATGTCTGCTTGGCATAAACGGTGCCCGAGACATAGGTGAGGCTGCTATCATCCGCCTGCGGCCCGGTGTAGTTGGATTGTAGCTGCAAATATGCGTCATGGATGATGGTAACTTGCGATTCCTGCATCAAAGCAGCACCATTGTGTGTGTCTCCCCATGGGTAGTTGTAGGAAAAGTAAGACTCAAAGGTCTCCTGAGAGCTGAAGCTGGTGTCTGGAATAAGCGTAGTGGCACGCTTCTTGAGCTCGCGCTCACGAAGAGAAGACGTCGGCGATGCTGTCGCCAAAGCGAGCAATAAGCTCAGGGCAAATTGTTTGGCCATGGTTTTTGGTCTGATGATATTTTTGCAACTATTCCCCGTAGTAAAAGGAAGTCCACCGGGAAGTGATGGATATGTCCCAAAAGTCGAATATGCTATGAGACATGGCCTCATATAAACCTTTGGGGATTGCCCCTATGATGACGAACAGCACATGAATCCGCCAGGGGTGAATGCTACCGTTGTATATTGACAACATTTCCAACTTCTTGTTCCGAGTTAACGATTTCCCCGGTTCGAGGAGAATTAGTCGTTTCAAACTCGGGCCACGCCAGTGCAACGCCGCCAGGGGTCTTGTGGAGTGATAGCCGCTCTTGTTCAGGGATTAATACGGGGAGGATCGACACATGGGCGCCATCCCGTACGACCCGTACAGGCATGTGCTCCGGCAATTGAGCGGCAATTGGCTTGCCCAGATTAACGAGGGACTGGATCAATCATCAAAGCATAACTATGTCAATGTCAGATGCATGAGAAATACGACTTTGACTTGGTCGCAGAAGAATTTCCCTGAAGTTCCTTTTCAACAAGACATCAAAACGCCAAGCTGTGCATGATGCAACAAACAAGCAACTGTGTGTAGACTAGAAAGAGAAACCTGCAGGAGATGTGATCACTCTTCGAGGACTGGTCCATTGAGATACGGCAGTAATCTTAAGTATACAAGATTCGCATGCTGCTTTGTGGCTGATAAGTGAAGCCATCCGTATACAGCCTGACAGATATGAGGGTATGAGCGTGACACTCCCGCTATCCCACGACAAATACCAACATATACTCTTGACTTGTGGGCTGGGAAATTAATCGTGGTAGTCCATCTCTATGCTTCGTGTTTGACGCAATAATTTATCTTTTCTAAAGCCATAGTCATAACTCCCTTCTGGTATTTGCGCTTCTCTCTCTGTCTCTCTCTCTTTTTTTTCTTTTTTTTTTTTTTTTTTTTTCCGACTGCGAAACTAATTCTTCCATGCCATGTGCTTCAGGTACTTTGCTGACTATTCGTCTAATACATATTCTCGTCATTCTCGTGGCCCTTTCCTCACTTGACACCATTTTTCAGAAAGAACCGACTTCTTCCATCTTTGGCATTTGGTCCATTAGTTTCTTACTGTAAAGACGGACTGATCTCTGGCCAGCTAGTTGTATGGCTCTGGATTTGCAATTTTCATGGTAGTGTGAAAAAAAGTGATGCTTTGATTACTTTTTTCTTTTTGCACCTGGATTAGATACGCCATGATGCGTTGGACTATCACCGACAGTCAAGTCGCATAAAAGGCGGGGCGGATGTTGCCTAGAGGGCTCATCCGCCTTAATCAAGGAATGGGAGTCTACGGAAGCCACTTGAGCCTCCTACTTTCCAAACACTTTAAAATCTCTTGTGACCTCGATAACCTCATCTCTGACAATGGCAAGGCTCAGAAGTCCAAGGCGCATGATTGTCGAGCGCGCGCCCAGTCATGACGGTCTCATGGCGGTGACAGCGTACCTTTCGCTGGACAATGACGAGCGTACCGCAGCGTGCAAGATGACGAAACGCCCGCTGTTTGCCTTTCGCATCTACGACACGAGACCGGAAGCTGCCAACGTAGACAGTCTCTGTCACGTGGCCACGGCGATTTACGAAAATACGTTGGAAGGGCGTAGCGGTTCCCGCACTACCGCAACCGACCGCATCGAAGTGATCGCCCTCCCCATGTCTGCAGACGCCACCGACCATGAGCGTGCGGTCAAGTGCAGAGAGCACGAGGAGGCAGAAATGGTATCCAGAAAGAACCCTGGCATGAGAGATTGGTATCTTCACAGACATCATGAGTTTGGCGATTACCTGTCTGAGGTTCACGTAATCAGCCGGTTGTGTCAAGATGTAAGTTTCATTTTATTAATTTCTTGCGTTGATCTGGTTGCTTGGGAATCATTCATCTTTCTTGGCAAACTAACCGTTTGGTCAGTGGGAGCAAGCCATTCAACATGTCAAAGATAGGATGTTACGGCCAGAGGACCCTGCAGAAGCTCGAGCAGACCCATTCGGCACATTTATCACCGTAGCTTGGGATTTCAAAGAGGACCCTTGGGCTCAGCTTGAGGAGGATGAAGACGTGCCACCTCCGGAAATGTCAGTTACTCCGCATAAGATCTCTTATCTGGATCGTTGTTTAGCACAGGGGCGAGAACGTATTGATTGGTTTTATAATGTCTATGTTCCCGACGGCGGCCTCGATATAGAATTAGAGCAGGGCCAAGTGCCACCAGATGTACTGGGTCGCCTCCTAGGTTTAGGTTTCTACCTAGACTCTTAGATTAAAAGAAGTTAGGTTACTGTCATTGTGCAATCCGGACCTGATACACCTTGAAAATTCATCTAGTGCCTAATCAGAAGAAAATCATCCAAATATCTGTATTTTTTTATTTGATTAAGAAGTGATCCGAGGATTTAGCGCTAAGCAATCCGCCGATGATTATCATCGTACTGTTTGTAAGATATTTTCGCATCAGTTTCCATTCCCCCAATTGTCCTCCATTCGCATGTAATCTATAAATCCTTTTTGCGATGATTCAAAGCATTCCTACATCCCTTGCAAACCACCACGCCGCACGATGGGCAAGAAAACACCCGATCACTCGTCTTGAAGCAATTCTTACAAGCATGTCGTCCCGACACCTTGTTTCAAAACGTCTCGTGGCCACAAGCTGCCATCTTGGTCTTGGCCTCCTCTTTGGCATTCTTCTCCTCGCGCTTGGATGCCTGCTTGGCCTTGGCCGCCACTCTCTGGGCTTCACGACTCAATTCCTTCTCTCTATTCATTGTCTGCTGGGCAGCGGCATATTGTCGGCGCTGCTCCGCCTGCATTCTCTCGGCCTCGACCTGATGAGCCGTCTGGGCGCGCCGTGGTGCAGGCCATTGCTGGCGACGAGTTTCAGCGGTCAGGACCGACAGAACGATTTCCGTCTCAAGAATGCGGAACTCGAGCTCCAGGAGTTCCGAGTTGAGCATGGTGATATTGGAGCGTAGCTCTGAGATCTCGTTGGTTGTCTGCTGGGGATCTGTTCTGCTCGAGTCTCGAGTGATGGTATTGTAGACGCTTTGCCACCATGCCTCGGTTCCTGTGGTAGTGAAAGGGTCATCATAGCTCTGGTTGAGTCCCCTGACCATTTCGGCGAGGTCGCGTTTGTAGGCATCACGAAAGAGGAGAAGTTCAGAGTGTCGACCGATGAGCTCGGCGAGTAACTTTTTGAGATGGGCAATCTTTTTCTTGAGCAGGTTGACCTCATTTTCGCCAGTACGGGCTCGTCGGTTGAGGTCTTCGCGGGCTTCTACACGTTTGGTGTCGTAGACTTCTCGCTTCCTGGGATCGCTCAAGCATTGATAGGCCGTGTTGATCTGGATGCTTCCGTTAGCAGTCAGTGGACACAACTAAATCGTAGGCAGAGAACACTTGCCTCCTGGAATTCGGCAGTCGCATTGAGGTTATCAGTGTTCTTGTCCGGATGCTTCAAGAGGGCCAGTCGCCGGTAACTAGCTTTGATCTCATCTTCGGTTGCCTTGGAATGGATTTGAAGGATTTCATAATAGTCTTCAGTAATCTCCCTCTCCGCCATGGTATGAATGTTTGATTTCTCTCAAGAGTGTTTCCTTAAACACGCAAGGGCAAAGTGAAGAACATCAAGCAAGGAGAAAATGGTCTTGTTGGGGTATCATACACATGTGTGTCTCTACTACCATTACCGTTTGATTGACTTTGTTTGCAGATATATGCACCAACAACCCGCATCAAACGCTCTAGGAGAAGAAAACCGTCCCTGCAACAAGACTTGTCTGCAGATTTGGCTTTGTATTGATGAAAATCGATCAATGAATTCTTCACCGCCGCAGATCGCCATTCTCCTTTACAGCCAGAGTGTCTCTGCTTCTTTGACAAGTCGCAATGTCCAGTCGTGTCAAAGAGTGAGTATAATTTCTTGGCCATAAGCGTTTACACATCCCAGACACCCGGTTACTTGCATCGGGAAGGAAGCTAAGGTGGATAATCACTCCGTGCGTTGTAAATGCTTAAAGTAGTTCCAAAAGCAAGTATTTGAAAATTCACCAACAAATATTACTCTGGATCCCTGATGCCTGAGACTCTTTTTTTCAAACCTCGAATAAATCTGCGTCATCTTGAACCTTTGTCGCACCGATACTCTTGAGCAAAGTTCGGATTTATCAAACATTGAACGGCTGTATTTCTGTGTACACTGGTTTTTCTTTTCTATGTGGATCATGCTTTCATAAAATGGGCTACTTCTTTGTGTCGCGGACACAAAGCGACCTTTCTCTCTCTCTACGCGGTTACTCACGGATTAGGCGACAACTCTGCAGGTTGGAAACGATCAACAGGCCACGCTGTCGCGTTTCGACGACAACATCTGGACCACCTTGACTGAACGTGCGCTCGCCACTTGAGCCTTTTGCAAGACCGAAGAGTCCCGCAATGCGGTAGACGACTCCTTGAGCTTGGCGTTGCGGTGCATATGAAGCTGGTCCTCGACTACGCGCGTGACCCGCTGCCGCGTCTCCTGGTCGACATCGCTCGGAGTGATTTCCTCGGAGATGTTGACCCCTTCCAGCTTGAGCTGGCTATTGACCCGTCGCAGGAGGACCTCCTCCCTGAGATTATTCACCGACCTCAGATGAGGGCAGATGTGATGGAGCAGATTCTTGAGGGGTGGATTCTCCGCCTCGTTGGGTTCGACTGAGGCAATCTTCGGTGCCCATTCGGTCCGCCACTTGTGCGCGAAGTTTTCGTACCCTGCGGCCACAGGCGGCTGCTGTTGGCCTTGTTGCTTCTGGCAGCAACTCTTGCAGGGTCTAGGTGCACTGGCATGATATTCGCGGCCGCTTGTGTCCACAAGTTGGTATGATAGGTACTCGCGGTTGTAGTGTTCCTTTATTTGCTGAATCGTGGATACCTTCACCGAGGTCTCATGCCCGCAGGTAAAGGAGGTCCAGCCGATGTAGTGAGGCATTGTGAAATACTTGCGCTGCAAGATTTGCAGTTCTCACGACCTAAAGGAGTGATGAGGCTGGTGAGTTGAAAAAGAGTGACTTTGAAAATGAATGACTGGAATAGTTGGATCTGGATAAGTGCCATTCATGCAAAGAGGGAGGTGGTGTCTACTTGTATCGGGTAGCTCAACAATGCTTCTTTGCTACGTCTTGGATGTCTTTGAGGGTGTTGGATGATGTCTTTGACATGCCATTAGGAGAACGGAGTGGCGTGTGGACAATACATTATGCGGATGGGTGTGTCGTTGTGGTCTTTGTTTGACTACTCAACTTAGACATTTAGATACAAACTTTTTGCCTATGTGTGGTCTCGGCTGCATGCGAGTAATGCAGCCTCGTCATGGTTGTTGAAGTCGTATCCATCCTCCGGGGGCATACCCAAGTAATTCAGACTAGTGTAGACGACATGATGAACATGAGTACCACGAAGAAAGAATGCTGCGAATTATTCGTCTCGCCGTTGTGAACCGGTTCTAACACGACCGATATACGTATTGACCTCATCACCACCGCACGTAGTTTGTGAAGCAACGAGAAATAACCACGCTTCTTCCGATCTATTGGGAATATTCTAATGTATTCTACAGCATCTATTGTCTATTACAAAGAGAACATCGCATTATTCTTTCTGCCGAATGGATAAACAACCAGAGCAGAAAGGAAAAGGCCGGTCGCAAGGCCAACAGCAACTTGAATCATTTGGGCGCCCACACTAAAGCTCTGGTAAATGTTCTGTTCGTAGACAGTCTGAGCATCGGTGCTTCCATTGTTAAACAATGGGGTCGAAATTCCCAGGAGAAGACCACCTTGGGCCGAAAGTCCAGACGGAACAAGAACCATGACGCCGGCAACGACAGCTGCAAATGCAAAGGCATGTTGCGAACGTGCCCAAAGGTGGCCGAGAACTCCCAAGACAAAGGCGGATGCAGTATCAGCGACTTGAGCTGTTGCGTACTGCGAGACAAAGTAGTTCACAGTGTAGGCAGCGCTGCCTAGCAGCACTTGAACGGGAATCTGCTTGGGCCTGGATCGAATCAGAATTGCTTGGAGGACCAAGTAGCATGGTACAAGTAGAATGCGCCACTTCGGGTCCAAAGATCGAGGGCATGTAGCAGATGTCACAGCGTTCTCGTCTATAACCAGAAACAGTTGAGCGCCAACGTTGATGCCGTATCCAAGCAAGAGGGAATAGATGACAGCGTAGAAGAGTCTAGTAGACCCGGCAGTGACAGACTTGCTCTGAAGCTCCAACGTGCCGGAAAGTACGATATAACCCGGCAAGATGGTTGTGATGGACGATTGTGCTATAGCGCCAAAGCAGAAATACTTCTGTGATGGACCGCCAATGGAACTGAAGGCACGAGCACCGAATGATGTAAGCAGAGCCGCCAGAACCTCGAGAACATTGGCGTAAAGTGGGTTGCGTGCGGCAACAATGATCTGCAGGAATCCCACAATACATCCCAGGAAAAAGGCAATGGCCATGTCTGACCACCATCCACCATAGGCCCACAAGGCGGCGAAAGCCGATGCAAGACCATAAAACGGGACTATTAACCATGGCCTATAGTATGGTGGAGACTCGATCAAGTTGATCAGGCTCTGAATAGCCTCTTCAATCTATAATTGATTTCATATTAGTAAGTTCTCACTCTGCTTGACTAAAATTGACGTACCGTGACTTCGCCGTGAACTACAGTTTTGTATACCCGAAACGCAACTTCGCAAGCACCGATATCGAGACCTTGGGCTTTGACCAATGTTGTGTAGGCACTTCTTGTCAATGGATCGGCGGGGTCAACTGGATTAATGAAAGAAATGTCCGTGCAGCCAACTGTGTAGTTGACGCGACCCTCCATGTCGAGTGCCTTGAATAACGCCAGCGTATATTCTTCAATGCGATGAGAAGGAGCACCATAGGCCATGAAGGCATAAACCATGAGGAGAACCAGGTTCCGGCGATGAGCCAGCTCGGCCTTAGCTTGAACATATTTGGCTTGTCTGCTATCATTGCTGTGTCCAACCATGTCTTTGAATTTCTTCAATCGGCGAGCCACCTCGTGCGGATCCACCCCACCATAGCCTTTTTTCGAAGGAGTCCCTGGTGTGGCAGTTCCAGAGCTGGAACTACGAGAATGGGAATGTGTCCAAGGGTGGCCAGGTGTTGGAATGGCTGAACTCGAGTCCTTGTGCTGGCCTAACCCCGGTCTTGCAATCATAAGCGACGGGGCAACCTGTACATGTTAGCCTCCCAAGCTCTCAAGGATCAGTATAAGAGTATGAGGCTCTCACCAAACTCGAGACTCGACCAGCCTTGATCTTTTTGATTATGGTTGGGTCGATTCCCGCATCTCCTATCAAGTTTGTAATGTCCTGATGAGCTTGAGCAGACCCGAAATCTTCCCGCCACTCGTCTATCCAGTTGCGGAATGACTGCCATACACCACGGTGCGATGCCGGTTCTCGATCACTCTCTCCCGGCGGTTGTGATCCTCTCGACTGTATAGGAATCGGCCGTGCTGAAAATACTTGCTCTAGCTGGGCGTCATCGTCTGGAAACCTTGCTCGATGGCCTGGCGCGTTGTGCCCCGTGTCTTCATGTGGCGGTGTTTGTCCATCGTGAAAATCGCCGTTGGTGATGTTGGGAAGCTTTTCCAAGGCATCTGATGCTTCTGGGCTGGTACTCAAACCAGCGACCGGCGGTGGTTGGTTGTAAAAGTGTGTGGCATCATCCGTTCCGGAGATGGTGGGCGCACCCGGCATGGCACCTTCGGCCATGTTGACGAGCTAGACAGAGAGACCCCCGGCGAAAAAAAAATTAACGGCAAAGAACTCCGGACGTTCCGGAATCGTGGTTATTCGCGAAATTGCTCGGCTTCGGTAACCGAGTGATTTTCTCTCTCTCTTTTTCTTTTTTTGGATGTGGCGTGTTTGGCCAGGGAAAAGAAACACGTCTTCAATGTCGCATAAATGAGTGAGAATCCTACGCTGTTTGTTTGATGATGATGGACCTGGTCAAGTTGTACAAGGAATCAGGCGTCTACTGATACATGCTGTCGTTACCCGATGATCGCGTGTTGATCAACTGCACGAATGAGCTGATATGGGTATCGAATAATGGCTGAAAATGAAAGTATGTAACCGAAATGTTTTGAAACAGTTCATCATCTAAAAAACGACTTGTCAATACGAGGGAAGAGAGAAAAAAAATTAACGCCAGTTCAAATTACCCGGAAGCAACGAGTAATAACACGAGTACACAAAGGATCGACCCAAGCATTGAAGTCTCGAAGGCGCCGTTCGTCATTGTGGATCTCCTGGGTGGATCTGTTTCCATCCTCGGGCTCTCGGTCGTAGCAGGAATCAATCAAGCGAGCCGCAAGCTAAAGAACTAGAGTGAAAACACCCAACGCTTTCTGCTAGAACGAGTCAGAATTTGTACGGGAAAAAAGGGGGCTGACGACAGAGTTTGCGTGTCGTTTATTCCCGTTGTTTGATGTCTGCAATTGCACAGAAAAATAGTTGATCTCAGTGTTTCGCGAACTTCTTTTAGCCCATCTGTTCGCTGCAAGGGACCAGGCACATCGCCAACGGTTTCTGCCAAGACCCTAACATCGTCCACTACGGACTATCCGTTGACGGCTCCGGATTTGGCAGTTGCTTGGCATTTTTTCATTAAGGTTCACCTCTAGGGAAAAACGAATATATTCGTCTCAACTTGACGACTTTTTTTCTGAATCAACACAGAGTGACCAAAAGCAGCAACACGATCATCATCAGCTGCAATTTCCTTCAGCTGCAAATCCCTCACCTATCATTGCACCAATTCCTTGAATTTGCAGTAGCGTGTTTTGGTGGGACCCCAAAGCCCAAATCATGAGTGGGTTTGCCAGATTCCCATGTTCGCACTATTCGATGTCCATGGCGATCTATGGTGGAGTCTTCACTTGACATAAGCTGCTGACCAACACATGATGGGCACAACATGATGTCAGGTTACTGAGACACGTATCAATCTTGCACTTTGATATATCATTTTGATTATCGTAATGGAGAGATGGACAGATCTGCACGGTCGTGGGTGAACTCTATCTCTTTCCCCCATCATATGACGAGGTATATTGGCGATGCCGCACCGAGCCGCAGCAATCCTTAAACCCCGACCCCGAGTGCTTTAGAATTATTCCCGAGGCCATGGACCTGGCATTTTCCAACACTCCATTTGTATCTATATACTCTGTACAGTATAGTAGCTTATGCTGCGATGCCATTCGCCAAATCATAGCTCAGTGTTTCATTTGGAATAAACCAAGAATCCAGAACAGACAGCTTCTCCAACAATAAGTCGGCCACTAATCGACCAAAGACAATACTGCCATAAGCATTGAGGTGCGTAGTGTCGGCACCATATCCATTAAGATCATACGCCTGAGCCGACGTGTTGCCAATGGCATCAACGTACTCGAGCGAGTACTTGTTGAGGTCCAGGTACGTGGTGTCGGTGGCCTCGGCCGCCGCAATGGTGTAGATGCGCTGGTCGTGCAGAGAATCCGAGGCATTGTGCTCTGAAGTAAACGCCCGGCGGGTCAGAGGGGTCACGAGGAGCGGAGTCCCGCCGTGGGACTTGACGTCAAGGGCGAGGTTCTCGAGGTTGGCTTGGTACTCGTCTAGGGTGATGTTGGCTGCTGCTTTCTGTAAAACTGTCAGTTGCCAGTTATTTTCTTTTCATAAATAAGGTAATGAGACATACTTGATCATTGTGACCAAACTGGATGGTCACGTAAACATCGTAGCCATCGGCAGTCTTGTCATCGACGTAGCCCGTCACGGTTGCCCAGTCGCCGCCATTGACAAAGCTCACAGTCGTGGCACCATTGTGACCCAGGTTGATTCCCCACGCTGGTGACTTCAAAAACGACAAGAAGCCGTTTCCCCAACCACCACCGCCAGTAGACTGAACTGCAGTTGTGGAGTCGCCAGCAAGAATAAAAGCCGGTGTTGTCGCATTGGCCTGGCGGTATCCCTTGTGGTGCTTGAACGGAGTGGCCGCAGCCATCACGGCCGGCAATGAGAGCACGAGTAACTTCATGTTGCACAGATTGGTCAATATAGGTCTCGAGATAATCGTTATAGCTACAATCTGCGAATACGAAGTCCAACTTACCCAAGATCCCTATTGAGGCTTATATACACTCGGACTCGCCTGCCAACCAGATAATACGATTCATCTATCCATTGGTGACTCTCCGACACGATGCAGCATTCTCGAGCTCTTGGCACGAGCTGGTGGATTGACTATACAATTTTTCCGGAGTGCGGAGTAGAGGTCGCGATATCTTTTGGGGCATAGGCAGGCGGAGACCGCTCAATCTGGGGCCGAACTGCGAGCCACGACTCCTGGTTGGAGGATTCAAGGGGGGTCATTCGCCTGCCATGGTGACCCCAAATCCCATCATCCCCCACATCCGGGGATATGGAAGCGCTTTGATCTTTAGTGTTTCGTTACACCGGAATATTGCGTCAATCTCTTACATGCAGGCTACCACCGTCACTTGCTTGTGTGTTCAAGTGGTGCTTAGTTCTGTCCCGATATATGAGGCCCAGTGTGACGCCGTAGTGGCAAAGGTGTTTCGACTTTTTCCAACTCCTGTGGGAAAGCCAGAAGTAGTGTTCTGACAAGAAGACATTGTTGATCAGATCCATCTTGCTGTCTTTGCCTAGTACCCATCTCATCCTGGTACCCAGAATCTTGCGTTTGTGGCAAGGGATAAAGTTTACCTTTCCTCTAGCATGGATAATGCAAAAGGAAGATACCGGTTCTGATCATAACTTATCACTTAAGCTTCTGAGACGTAGACTAAATTCACCGAGTTGTATTCTCTAACCATAAACAGGCAACTCTACATGTCTGTCTTGGTTGGTATGTTGATAAATGCCGTAGACATATCTTCTCATGTCCGAATGTGATCTCTATATCAACAAGTAGAAACAACTTCTCCCTTGCAAAAGGGATACCAACTACAACAAGGATATATGCATGGTCAAAGTGACACCGCACAACTCCATTCCCAGAATCATCGACAACTAGTCTCTGCATTGTGTTGCAAACCCGTCACCATATCCATAGCCCAATCCCAATTGATATGCCCAAAAAATTGTGAAAAAGAAAAATAAAAGCGATTGTGGTGTCGCGGTAGTGGCGCGTTGTGGTGTAAATGTAGTACATGAGCATTGTTGTATATGTATGCTCGGAGGATAAAAAGGCTGAAGCATCATCATGATGTGAACCTATAATGGAGTAAAGGAAACAATTGTGTACGCCTCAGTGGTCGGTCTTTCAACGCCGATGATGACTGAATCTCGTAAAAGAAAACTAGGATGCATCGCATTGCTTCGCGTGCCGTCCATAAACATTAGTAACGATGTTTTGTTGTGGTTTGTTGATTGGGTTGAAAGGTAAAGGACCTTCCTCTTATGTCGATATAGCATTTTGTCTTAAGCCCCTGAACTCCAGAAATAGAACGCTGCTTTTCTCTTGCTTTTGTTCCGTTGAGGTTCAGCCCATCTTGACGGACTCCAAAGGATACTGGGCGTGGCTTGGTCCCTCATGGTAGATGGCTTCCTTTTGCTCTTGCTTCCTCTTGCCGAGTCTCTCGCACCATTCCTCGGCGCTCACAATGGTGCCGTCGAGAACTCCAGATACTTGCGACATCATGTCAAGACCTTCTTTGGCCATGAGGAGGACTGTCTGCGCGCTGTCCCGCATCTCCTTGTCTCTGCCGACGCTGCCTTCCTCAACAGACTGATCCTCACGAGAGGCCTGCTGCTGAACAAGCATGTTTGCGAGTGCAAATCGCTGGGGCAGGCTGGTAAGATGGCGCCGAACCAAGGCCCTAGCATTTTCAGGCAGAGCACCACCGGCGTATTTGCTAACGGTGTTGATGACATCCTGGAGTGTCTTCAAGACATCGGCTTTCAGAGAGCTGATTCTGTCAACCAGCTTTTGTCTGTCGTCGGCTTCGCTGCTGGAGCCTGACGAGGACTCGGCAGTCTTGTCGTATCTATCCAGTGACATTTTGAGCGAGTTGATAACGTTGCCAATATGCACGTTTGCCCATCGAAGCCAGCTCAGGCAGTATTTCAAGCTACGCAGGCTCTCCTGGCTCATCGCAATGCTCAACCCCGACGTCGACATGATCAAACGAGACTGCCACGCCGATGAGCTGTTGGGTCTTGGTTCCGCCTCATAGGCTGGTGATCTGTGTTCGTCATAAGCCGGCAGAGTATCAATGGTACTCGCTATTGACAGCCTTCTTGGATCGTTGGGGTCATATGTGGGTCTGGGAGTCTCCATTCCAGATGTCATCTCGTCCGAATCGATCAGCATGGTGTCTGTGCCATCGTCTCCCTTTCTCCTCTTGTTGGAACCTGTCTCAAGATCTGCTGAGCTTTGGGATTTGTGTCGCTTTCCACCTCCCAAGAACCACCTTACTCCACCTTCGACGCCAGTTGCTCTTCCGACCGTCCCAACGGTATTGACAACAGGAGTGACATAACCTTCGACATACTCTGCACTGGTCTTGAATCTTGGTGAGTAGTTTTTGGAAGCAACATACGCCGTCTGTGTTCCCTCTATCACCCCTCCAAGCAGCGGATGATTCGTTGTTAATAATTGCAACAACGGCTCCGGGGGAGCTTGGGATCGTGACCTTGGTGTTGAAGGTAGTGATTTGTCCAAATGACGAGGCGAAGATACAAAGTCTACGATGAGATGTGTTAGCGTATAATGCATCCACAACGGAACAAAGCGCTGCTATTGGCAGGCGACTATACTGACCTGCCCTCAAATCACCCAGTGCTTCAGCAGCAAGCCTAACATCTGGGTCATCGAGGCTGACACTGCTCGATCGATCATGATCGAGGGTTTCTGGGGAAGCAGCGCTGATTGCACTGTTGCCCGGAGAGTCACTTTCCATTCGCAGTGGATCGGCTTTACCCTCTACATGGCTCGGAGTATAATATGCAGTATACGGATTTAAGCTCGGCCAGTGGGTTGGCTGTAGCTGGACCGGAGGCGGCGGTGGAGCATATGTCGGTGGTGGTGGTATTGCCGGTCGGATTGGCGCTTGTGTTGTCGGCGGAGGATTAATGTACGAGGCTTTTGGCGACGATACTGTCAATGAGGATAGCGACGGCAGTGTGTTATCCTTCTTCTCATTATAGTAGCCGTTCTTGAGTTTCAAAGGAGGAAGCTCCGTCTTTGGGGTGTCCGGGAATCCGGCTGGCGACTTGCGATCGGCATGTAGAGGCGCATATGAAGGCGGAGGAGGATACATGGGAAGTTTGAAAGGCCGGTCGAGTGATTTGAAGACGGATGCGACGTCAGATGAAGGTGTTTTTCGGCGCTCCGTGGGATAGAGATCGTGCTTATGATCGAGTCCGGCAGCGATGGGACCATTAGCCGGCCGGGGCAACATGTGATTGTGCTCCATAGTGTCTACGCCCAGGCGGGAAGCCGAACGGCCTCCTAGCACAATGACTATGAGTCTAAGACTTCACGTAGGATGCAGCGCATTTGTGCAGACTTTTTGGCGCCAAAACTGGATATCGTTTTGATGGTTGGAAGAGAAGCGCGTGCGCAGGCGTAACTTGATCGTCCAGAGGATACGCCGGTCGGGAATCGGTCCACACAAAAAAGGTGTGGGCAAACACGGTACACTCTGACTCGCGGGCGGAGCGAACAGCAGGCAATCAATTGGAGTTCCAGTGGGAAAGGGTCGTTTTACATAGTCCCACGCAAGCAGCGAGCGACGACAGCCTTATGCGGACGACGCCTGCGCAAGGTTCCTATTCTTGAGAGCAAAGACTATGGGGAAAACGATGGTTGGGACTGGCCGCATGCGTGCGCATGTGGGTTGGGATTCGAAGGATAGCAATAGTAGTCAAAGGACGGATTATGGCTAAAGAGGAGGTAGAGTTTGACGAAGACTTGATGAGACGAGTGACGGCCGTCGCACCTAGAGCAGCAGAGGTGTGCGTCGACGCTTGCGATGGTCTGGGGGCCCCAGCGCAGACAGACTGGGTGCTTGAGGCAGAGCGCGCCTGAAGCGGGTGGCCGTTGGATTTGGATGGGTTGCTCTGCTCTGCTTCTGGTTTGCTTTCCCCTGGAAGGCTTGGGCTTTGGGGGGGGGGGGGGGGGGGGCCGACGTAGGTTCGCGTACGTCGGTCCGT
>NW_006917095.1:986076-1220013 GCF_000516985.1 Pestalotiopsis fici W106-1 | reverse complement strand
GGGGGGGGCCGGGCCAAGGTTGCTACAGGTCCTGGCGCTGGTTGACGACGAGGGTGGTCTGGCAATTCTGGGTTTGTCCTCGGGTCGGCCTGTGGTTACGCCGTCTGGCCAGTGGTCAACCTGTGGTGAAAGCTGGGGTCGGGCTGGAGGGCAATGTCGATGTGCGAGACACGGCTCGCTGTCAGTGGTCAGCTGGGTGCAGACAAGCTGCAAGAGCTGCAGGGTCTTTGAGGCACAGGGGAGTCGATGCTCCACTAGCAATCCATTTGGGCGATGGCGCTGCTTACGGAGGGCCGATCTCTTTTGAGGATCTTCTCCATGTGATAGCGCTTCTTCAGTTCTTGGGCGTGGAAGTCCCAGTCAGTGAGTAGTCAAGTTTTGCTGGTGATGACGCCTGTTATTACTATGCCATCCGTCAGTCGCCCTGAAGCATCGGCAGATTATGCGACGGCAATATCGCCTACGCGGGCCACACCGCACCAGAGTTGATAGTCGACAGTCGCTAAATACGATGTCGCCGCCGGCAGTATAATTCACACCATCATTCAACACAAGATGAAGGAATTATTCAATTAAAGGAGGGCCACATGAGCATCAAATTTGCCCTTGATGAGTAAATGCAATGCGACGGGCGCGATCTCGTTTCTTGCCAAGGGTGTGCTGATTGAACTGGCGCCCCAAGCCGGTGCTGCTTCTCCATTAACCATCAGCCAAAGGGGAGCACCCAGCGAGAGATGACGGAACCACTTTGGTAGAACCTGGAAAGCACGTGTCAGTGAAAATGGCACGTACCGACCACCCAAGCCATGTCGGGCTCCTCCATTCCCACTTTGACTGCCCGCAAAAACTCAAACAGGCGCGGGCGGGTTTATGGTTGTCATTGGCCGAGTCCTTTGGCGTCTGGAAGCCAAGCCAGCAACCAAGTCTACTGCGTATTAGCATATTTTCCGTCAGACAATTCACATGCAAAGAAGCAAGCACAGAAAACGAAGAACGCGCTGGCTTGGCGGCTGGCTGGTGCTACGACACGAGGGCTGGCTAAACAGCCCAGCAACCCGGCTTCAGATCCCTCGCAATCCGATCCGCATCCTCCTGCTGCTACGCCGCCAGTCACAAGCAAATTGTATCATCAATCTGAGGTGCTGAGTTTTCTCTGTGCCGCGGAAGCACGTCGTCGTCGTCCTAATTTTCAAAAGTCGAAACAATCATCAGACGAACAAGGTAAAAGCCCTATGGATATGTAGTCCCAGGACAAGCTTTGAAGCTTCGGCGTCGGACAATATCTGATCATACATAACAAGCCTTGGTGGATGCAAATTCTACCAGCGAGCCGGTCTCGCGGATCCCGTAGCCGTGTGCCAATCTCCTATGCACCTGCATTGGATAGGGGCACACGCAAGACGCTTCGAATCCGAAGATCGATACTTCAAGGGGTGGGCAGACATGTTTGCACTTGACATCATGTCCATCATGTGAAAGTTGCGGATATCGGCAAATATGTCCCAGACCTAAAGCCAACACGAACCTAATGCGCTCTTGCGAGGACTAGATTGCATGTATGTAGCATCGCGTGAAGAATAATTCTTCAGTCTGCGAACCAGGACTCAATTGTGCCTGTTTTCATAATCCAAGACCACGATTAGCAAGCAAATAAGCTGTCGCGCGACCTCATGTCAAAATTGCCTGCTCCGTAATGTACCTGGATCATGATGATGCTTCGACCAGCATTTGCTCTTGGCTGCCAGTCTAGACTCTATTGCTGGAATCTTGCGCCATCATCGATCGTAGCATTTCCGGTCAGTCACTATCGTGGCATCGATTTGAGAGTTGCGACCTCGTGGATCCGTCCCAAATGAGTGCTACAGTAAATCATGTCTACTTCATGGAATGTCCGACACCTCTGACACCGCCCGAGCAACAAGAATTTTGCCAATTACGGCGCACTCGGGCAGTTCTTATGGTATCTATTTCATACGAATCCTTCTTTGCGTTGCTAAATCGAATGGAACCAACGGCGAACACAGTCGGAACCAGCAGAATGCCAGTTCCAGTCGTGTGATGAATACCATCTACTGTCTAATGAACGCATGATGTAGAAGGGAAAAACTAACCATCACGAAGCTGCCCACGACGATTTTTATTCAGAGCCGCTGGTGGGGAGCTCCCCGCTTTACATGGTCCAAGCGCCTTCTTTTGATCTTGGTTACGGAATGCGGGACCCAATTGTTCCGCTGTCCTGGCTCCCCTGGGCCCAGGCTCTCTCCTTTCCAGCTTAGCCAGCTGCCATAATGTCCAGCAGACCGCCAAGCTACAGCTCAACCCATTGAACGAGGGGTGGCCAGGTACCGACTCCGTGATCTGTACATACGTATCGCCTTAACTGTAATCACGTCGACCTCCAGGCTTCAGGATTTCTCGCCCATTGCATTGTCCAACGACCACAGCGCATGCGCATACTGGTCTGAATCGCCCCGTCTGGCCTCAGTGCCACTTGAACTCAGCTCTTGCATTATTCCAGCCGTCCTGTATAATTAGCTGCCCGACAAGATGACTTCGGCGCTCTTCTTCCTCGACCTCAAGGGCAAGGTGAGCTATGCATTTCAAATTGACTCTATACTGAGCACGCCAAGCGCTTATTCAACTAACACAAAATGCCCAGACCCTTCTTGCCCGCAACTACAGAGGTGACATTCCCATGTCAGCAGTTGAGAAGTTCCCTATTCTCCTGAGTGAAGCCGAAGAGGAATCATCCGCTGTCCCGCCATGCTTCTCCCACGAGGGCATCAACGTAGGCAAATAAGACAATCTCGAATGCATGCAGAGTACCTAACAAGCCTGTAGTATCTCTACATCAGACACAACAACCTCTATCTGCTTGCATTGACGAAACGAAACACAAACGCGGCCGAGATATTGCTTTTCCTACATAAGATTGTCGAAGTGTTCACAGAATATTTCAAGGCACTAGAGGAAGAATCTATCCGCGACAACTTTGTCATCATATACGAGTTACTTGATGAAATGATGGACTTTGGATATCCACAGACAACCGAAAGCAAGATCCTACAAGAGTACATCACGCAAGAGTCGCACAAGCTCGAAGTACAGGCCAGGCCACCAATCGCAGTCACTAATGCTGTGTCATGGCGGTCCGAGGGTATTAGGTACCGAAAGAACGAGGTCTTCTTGGACGTCGTCGAGAGCTTGAACCTCATGGTTGCTGCAAACGGCAACGTCTTGCGATCAGAAATCCTCGGTGCTATCAAGATGAAGTGCTACTTGTCCGGAATGCCTGAACTGCGTCTGGGATTGAACGACAAGGTCATGTTTGAATCGACTGGAAGGACGACGAGAGGCAAGGCTATCGAGATGGAAGACGTCAAATTCCACCAATGCGTGCGGTTGGCCCGTTTCGAGAACGACAGAACAATCTCCTTTATCCCACCCGATGGCGAGTTCGAGCTCATGAGCTACCGTTTGAACACACAAGTCAAGCCCTTGATCTGGGTAGAGTGCATGGTAGAGAGCCATTCTGGATCAAGGATAGAGTACATGGTCAAGGCCAGGGCTCATTTCAAGAGGAGGAGCACGGCGAATAATGTTGAAATCATCGTGCCTGTACCCGACGACGCAGATTCGCCCCGTTTCAGGACAAACATCGGCAGTGTCCACTACGCACCGGAGAAGAGCGCCATTGTGTGGAAGATTAAGCAATTTGGTGGCAGCAAGGAGTTCTTGATGCGCGCTGAGCTTGGTCTGCCCAGTGTCCGCGGTGATGATGAGCACGGAGGCGGCATGACGGGTGGTTTTGGTGGAAGTATGGGTGGCGTCTCTGCTGGCAAGGGCGCCAAGAGACCCATTCAGGTCAAATTCGAGATTCCGTACTTTACGACGAGTGGTATTCAAGTGAGGTACTTGAAGATCTCGGAACCAAAGGTATGTCATTATTCCGTCAAGTGCCCCTTTCGATGCAGATGACTAATTTTTCTCCCTTTTTTTCAGCTGCAATATCCCTCACTTCCTTGGGTACGATACATCACTCAGTCAGGCGATATCGCGGTCAGAATGCCGGATGTAGCTTAAACAGACAATGAAGATAGTAATCGACCAACCTGGGCAGTGGTCGTGGCTAGAAAAAAGTGAGCGATCTGGGATTGGCATTGCGTAATACGAGAATAGAATCATGATCACTTAATGCTCTCGGTCGATATATCAAATATTACCATGAACCAGCCACAACTTCCAGGCTTACCGACAGTGAAGACAAAGAACGCTTTGGCGGTGGCTACGTTTTATGATGGCCAGGCTGGGGATCTTCACGCAACAAGCCGCTTCCTGAATTTGTGATCCTTGCAAAGCCTTTTCCTGCTCCATTCTATTCATGCAGCCATAGGTATCATCATGCTGGATTCTTTGTTGCCAGGTCGTCATTCGCTTCAGAGTCGCTCAGCCGTAACAGCCCAAAATTCAATGGACCATGATAGACTGATTGGCAGTGAAATGCATGGAGGAATGGTCATTCTCGATATGTCAAGGATGGTGGATCAATGATATGTGAAGGTGATAGCTGAGTCCATGTGCCTACGTCTCGGGTAACATGGGATGGTGAGAAATGAATTTCATATACACATGTAAAAGTCATTCTATCCCATGTCTAGGAAAATCTTTCTTATTTTTTCCCTAGTTCTTCTGAATTTTTACATCTGTTCTTTTACAGATATTCTCTCTAACAGTTTATCTGATATTACACATTTACTCCATTTCTTCTCCATTTTCATCCAAACATTAGGCTGGTGTTAACATACATCACTACAGCATTAGGCCAGCATCAGAGTATCACCAACAGGCATATTCCAAAGTCGCCATGCGTCTCATCGATACCCAGACTCACCTCCTGCTCGAGCCTTGGAAGGCCGCCGGCAAAGAGTACGCCATTCTCTCGCACACTTGGGGCGACCAAGAGGTTATCTTTCAGGAGTGGGAGCAGCTCTACCCTTCGGGTGCCATTAAGGGCCAGTGTCCTCACGTCCGTCATCGTGGTATCGACCAGAAGGCCGGCTACCACAAGGTTATGCAGGCTTGTGAGCAGGCCCGCCGCGACGGTATTCGTTATCTTTGGTGTGATACCATGTGTATCAACAAGGAAAGCTCGGCTGAGTTGAGCGAGGCCATTAATTCCATGTTGTAAGTCGGACGAATTTCACCTCATTTATCGCAATTATCTCCTAATTTATTTGAAATAGTAAATGGTATCGTGACGCCAAGGTCTGCTACGTCTACCTCGCAGATGTGACCTTTCCAAACAAGAAGACACGGAACGGTGTAGGTCTCACCCACTCCAACGTCCCTGGCTGGTTTCCGTATGCCATGGAGCGCAAGAGAGACGAAGATGTTCGTGAAATGAAGTCCCGATTCATGGCTAGTCGATGGTGGACTCGTGGCTGGACTCTTCAAGAGCTCCTTGCACCGGAGGACGTTGTCTTCTTCACTCAGGATTGGACTCCCCTTGGCCACAAGATTGGCATCGCTCATTGGATCTCTGCTTGGACCCGCATTCACAAGGAAGCACTGGAGGATCACTCAACCATCAGCAACTTTTCGATTGCTCAACGGATGTCTTGGGCAGCAGACCGCACAACCACTGTTCCAGAGGACCTGGCATATTGTCTTCTGGGAATATTCAGTATCAACATGCCAATGCTTTACGGTCAGGGGGATAATGCATTCCAAAAGCTTCAACATGAGATAATCAAAGCCTCTGCCGATCAAAGTATCTTTGCCTGGACTGCAAGTCCTGGTGACCCCACAGCAGGAACCGGAGCTCTAGCAAAGTCCCCAGCCTTCTTCAAGCACTGTGGCTCCATTGTGCGCAGTTTCGACTCTCCACAGGAGCCGTATTCTCTCACCAACGTCGGGTTCAAGATGCGAGTTGCGATGATTAACAATTCCTTCGCGACACAGTCTTTCATCGGGCTGAGTTGCTTCCTAGAGCTACATGGAGAGTCAACTCGACAAGAATCAGTCACCGGGACAGTCGAAAAGAACCGGAGAAGAGTTCAAATCTGGATTCCGGTCCGTAAAAGAGGCTATGGAAGCTCTTATGAGCGGATTCATTTTCCAACTTCACATGTATATTTCCAGAACTCTTACCCTATAAACAAGGTCTCAGGAGGCCCCGAAATTCTCCTCTGTGAGTCTCCCTTCCGCGCGTCTCTGACCCAACCCTTTGGCGGCCCAAGCCCAAAGGAGTTATACCAGACAGGAATCGCCGTGGCAGTCGGTTTTGGCAACATGAGCAAGATCAGCAGGGCTTACAAGAACTTGTGGCAACCAAGAAAGTTCCAAACGATCCCCATTGGTACTCGTGGGGCGCGCCGGTGGTCGCACGAAGTGGTTGTTAGCGGAAGCTTTTGTATTATCCTTTCCGTAACTTGGAACGAATTCCAAAAGCCAAAGATGCACATATACACGACACTACGCGATGCCGACATACAAGCCGTCTTATCATGGCTCCATCAGCTGGACCAAACGAAACAGTCCGGGGAACACTTCGATGATGCTGAAATGCTGCACAAGGCGATAAGATCTACGAATCATAGTTCTGTCGTCGCCGTGGAAACCAATCAATCTCCTATGATTATTGTGGAGGATGAGCCCCTCTACGATATGCATCAGTCAGCGTTTGTTATGGTGGATATTATTTTCAAAGAAGACCGTATTCTAGCGGGTGAGCGGGAGCAGGCCGGTCAAGATATCGTTTTCTAGTGATTGAGTCTTCATCTGATTCCTAATTCGAGAAGTTTAGAAAATACTTGTTCTATACTATGCACTCATGAACTTATTCTACATCCATCAATTTTGGGAAGAAGTCTCCTCTCGGGCCCTCCGCACCCCCTAATTGTCGCAGTACAGAAAGCAGGTAGTACGCCTGGTTGCCCGCGTCATCAAGCATGGCCGTTGCGCGCTCAAAACTCCCAAGTTCAGACGCAGCCTCATCGAATGTAGCATGGGGTTGACCTCCGTATCGCAAGCGCCACAGTACCTCGAGGTCGAGAAGAACTACGGGTGAAGGCGATGTCCATTGTTTTTCCAGTTTCTTTGCAGATTCTCTGCCGAATATAACGAGACATAACTGATCACATTGACCAGAAAGGCTCAATATCCAGTCATCTAAGACTGTCTTGATATCATCTGCCGTGATTGTTTGCGTTTTCCCGAAGGCAAATGAGTCGGGGTTCCCAAAGGTGACAACATCCTCTGTCTGGATCTCGAAGTTTTCTTGGACATGCCAATGATACGACATGTTCTCCGAAAGAATATGTTTCGACCAAACGGATAAACCTATATCCTCTATAACACAGGAGGAAGTCGCAGAAGGTTGAATTACGACCGATACGAAAGTGATACGCTGGCCATCTTCCTGGCCGCTCCAGAGGCGTTCGAACGTTTTCAGCGTTTTCTCCTCTGCTTTGGCTTTTGTCTGAAACCAATCAGTGATCAGGTTCAGCCAATTACTCATGGTTGTTGAATTATTTTGGAATTTGAAAAGAGATTACGCTTGCTGTCGTGAGTTGAGAATCGACGTTTCAGGCGTATGTTCGATAAGCTGTCGTTGCAAAGACTACAAGTTTGCAATTTTTCTGTTCTATGATTAGGTCCAGATTCTGGAACATTATCATGATTTAGAGAGTAGTGCAGTCTATATATTCTTGAGTATTTTATCATAACTATTGTCTGCTTTGTTTTCGACTTTGGGGTAGTATTGTTAAGTGGCCATTGTGTTCGGCAGTTAAGCGCCGATGCAAGACATCAATGCCCTCGACGCATTTGGCTTGGTGTCAATGGTCAACAAAGGAGCTGTGCAAGCGCTGGTGTAACAATACTAAAGGTCACAAAAGTCATGTTCAGCCCCATCCAACATGTGTTGTTCAAAGCCGCACAGGCACAGGAGACGGATAAACGTCAATGCAACGTGTTGGATGGTACATCACTAACCTAGCAATTGTGGGGACATGTTCTAACAGCATTACAAGTCACATTCGTTCAATGGCAAGCACCTCAAGTTCACAAACGCCTCCTTTGTATGTAATGGTCGCATTGGGACCATAAAATCTTTTTGTCAGGAGAGAAATGCGGCCAAGGCGATAACCCCCTACCAACACTCTCTCTCCAAAAATAAAAAAATAAAGATAGAGTTAATTCTGATGTGAGCATTCTCCTTTTGAAGTGCACGGATTTGGACCTCGGCGGATCGAAAACACTGTGGTCTTGAGATAGTCAAACACAGTTGTTCTGGACAATAGGACCCGAATTGCTTCTGGCAATTGTTGGAGAACTACCACAAATCCTGATCGGAGGACGAAGTCAAATGAATACTTTTCATATCAACAATAGCTTGGCTGGTCGGCCACATGCCCATGCCTCTAAAAGAATATTTGTCAGTCGATGCCGATGCCTTGACTTTTTATCTGATCCCAGGCCCTGCCTCGCTGTGCCTTCTCCTCGCGTCGTTACGTGGACTAACTTTATCGAAGACCTTCATACATAGTATGCCCCTTTTCTTCAGCGCAACGGTCCAAGTCTCTCACGTTGAATGAGGATGTGTCAATGCGCCCGATAACAATCACCAAACAATTGTGCTTGCTCCACAAACACCATCGAGTTTGCAGATCGATCCCGGCTCGGCGTACGCCGGGTGGTACATACTTGAGATCGATAAAGTGCTCCATGATACACCAAGATTTCAAACCATCGGCCTTGTGCTCCGGTCTTGTATGGCTTCTACGTGAACTGTGGGCTGCGAAAGCGTAACATCCGTGAAAAGGACCGAGATTTGTCGGATCAGACGCCAGGATGTACAAACTTTGCATCGGTCACCTATTTGAACAAATTCATTTAAATCAGCCATTCATCTGGCGACAGCCACATGTTAATGCCAAATAAACACTGATAACCACCCTCAACAGGTGTTCGATGTCCAGAACCCCTTTTAGAAACTAATCGAGCCATGCAAAAGAACCTGTTCATCGGCGCCGTAGCACTTTTCAAATTGGTGGCGGCTTGGAGTTTGATGAGCGACGCAGACAATGGGATATGGTACATGAATCGCGACGGGAATGGGGACCTCAACCTTACAACTCGTCTCGATTTTGAGTACAAGCCAGAACCCTCAAAGAATCACCTTCGCATAAGACAACCATCGAGCCAAGATGAAGATCATAGAAGGCCGGAAGAGGGCTTCTGGCCATGGAAACAATCCGGCTCGTCCTTGTCAGACAGTACCACCAGCACCAGCACCGCAAGATTTAGATTGAGCCCCCAACGCTCAGCAGCCGCCGACACACCCAGCCTCCCCGTCAAACAATCAGAATGCGGAAACCTGGAGCTCAACCCAGCCGACGCATACTACGCCGAGCAGATGATGGCAGCCTACTGCGCCGCCGTCGGGTACGTGGACGCCTACCAGCACCTGGCGTCCAAGTTCAACTCGGTCATTGTCTACATTTGCGCGCGCGGCCACCCGGAAACGTGCTCCTCGGCGGACATGCTGAGCGCCATGCAGTGGTTGGACACCGAGTGCTATACCGCCAAGTCTGGGTGGGTGTATAATAATTACATCCACAAAGACGCACCGGGCAACAAGTATGGTCGAGATGACCAGGGGGCCAACTTTTGCTAGGACATGGGGGAAATGCCGTGTATAGTGCGTGGTGAAAGGGGAGGATGGCAATCGTTCTGAAGGCCCAAATCGATTGAATCTTGGAGAGGTTTTCTTTTGTTGAATTGAAATAGGGTGCCCATGTGTGTTGGTAGAGACTTTGCTAAATACAATGTATACTGCATTTTGATATTTTTCTACTTGGTCATGGCAAACTTCATGCAATCACTCAATCCATTTACTGAATAATTTCTCCGATCAGAGATATATTCTACGCAGGGTTGGAAAGTTGCGGTATCTCATGGAAAGCTCCATTGAAATAGGGTAGATCTGTTACTGTATACCTATTTCCTGACGTTCCGATTCATCTATGTGATGACATCAGTCTCGAAGCTTAGATCTACAGGTGTCATGAGGATCATGTATGTGATGAGTATTAATTGCAATAAGTATGCCAGTCGTCCATGAATTGTGGTTTGTCGTGGTATCCAGCATATGGACTCAAAGTCAACATGGATGCACCCAAGCAGAAATACATGAGCAAAGATACATGAGAGGTTGATGAGTGGCATAATTCACAACTACCTAAGCCAAGTGTATTGCGACGACTGAAATTCTTTTTTTTTTTTTTTTTTTAGTATTTCCGAAAGTTGATGAAAAGAAAATACACAAACATATTGTGCTTCCATCTGTCAATCCTCCTTCGTACGGGATACCAACCAATTTCCAATAGACATTCGGCAGCCAACCATTAAACATTCCATCCGCAAGGCTAGTATAGCACCATGTGCTCACTACTTATAAGGGCTAGGCCTCTTTCGACCCGTGCGGTTCATCCACGGCTGACACTCCGGTCTATCCCACATACCCTGATCGCCAAGGTCTAGATCAGCCGTAGGTCTGTTGACCAGTAAGCGGTTCGCCGTATTGGGGAACCATTTTGGATGGGCCATGTTGCCCCAGCATTGGAGGGTCTCACACATGTCGGCCAGTTTGATCTGGTGGACCAAGGTGGCCGCGACGCCTGCAACGTGTGCCGCCGCAGCGTCGGAGCCGCCGATCTTGTGGTAGCGATTATAACTTCCGACACTGCCAGGCTGGGACGTCCTGATTCTCGAGCCTGGGGCAAATATATCAATGTCAGGATCACCGGCCTCTTCGCCATCCCATTGCCGGCCCTGCCAATATTCGCCCACGGTGCAAACCGATTTCGCGTTCCCTGGCCAAACGGTCGCGGTGTCTCCCACTTTGTAACCATTAGCCGCGGCGACAAAGACGCCGGCCTTGACCGCATCGGCTACCGCTCGCGTAGCAGGCGCACCATCTATACCTTCTGCCCGGCATCCCCACTGCCCAAGGCTGAGGATGGCGCGTCCGAAACCTACAGCGATGGTCAGTCACGGAAACAGGGGATGCCTTGGTGTGGAGAGACTTACGGTTCCTCGTTCTGATATCATTCATTACCCAGTCCATTGCCTGAAGGAACAAGTCCAAATAGACTATATTATCTTTTCCAAAAACATTGACGGCGACAATGCGAGCGTTTCGTGCCACTCCCATGGTCGATCCAGCAGCGATCCCGGCCATCGCCGTTCCATGCTTGCCGTTCCTCTTTGGATGATGGCTGTTACATGGTTAGAAACTTCAAGATCACCATAGCATGCGGAGGCGTCATTGTGCCCTCACAATCGCTCAATTCGCCGAGAGATCAGGGTGTCAACTTACTGGTATGGTCCTTTATGAATGTGCTCCACATGCTCAATGCGGCCTTTGAATTCGGGATGACCCTCGTCGATACCGTCATCAATGATGTAGATCCAAGTTCCTTTTCCACAGCCATCAGGACAGTGGTATTTCAAAGAATCATTTCCAGATATGGCCTCCAAGTTCCAACTCTTGTATTTTTTCTGTAGGTCATAGGTTTCTTCTCTTCGGGCAAGATGAGGATGGATTGACTTGGCTTCCGTAATGTCGTCGTCTTCGTCTTCATCTTCATCTTCGTCGTCGTCGCCGTCGTCATCGTCAGGCGGCGGGCGATGGACCTTTATGTTAGGCACAATGTTTGCTACCCACTGGGAGTCGCTAAGGGCCATGATTGAATCTGCCGGGCCATCCAAGGTGAATCCTCTCATCAGACCAGGCCCCAGGTTAAACTCGTGTGTAATCTGAACGCTAGCATTCTCGGCTCGTTTGCGGAAGTGATGCTTGAAGTTGGAGAGGGCATTGTCGGATACGTTGCTTCTAAATTCCAGGATCCAACTAGGTGGGAGTTCCTCGACGTGACAACCATTCCACTTCCCTGGATAAGCTGTAGAAAACGCCACGAGGAGCGCTGAAAGTAATGCAAAGCGAAGAAGGTCCATTATGCAGAAGGATCAGGCTGGGGAACACCACAATGTTCCAAATAGAAGATAGTGAAGAGAATAGTCGAGCTAGAGAACCAGCCTTGACAGAACACAAAACATTTCAAAGGAAGCGTGGGGGTTTCGGAGGGTTTGATGGTCTTTTATCAACATCTTTTGTTCCAAAGGGGTCCTCAGAACTTCAACAAAACGACAATCAACCCTATAAATTTGAGTTTGCTGCGGAGGGACAGACATGGAACCTATACCAAACGGTGGGGTTGAAATGCTATGCTGCCGTAGCTCAATTCTACCACCAAGATCTTTATTCCGTAGCTGCAGTTTCAAGTTGAAGCGCTGTTGTCGGTTTCTCTAACATCTCCTTCTGTGCTTTCATCGGGATAGTCCTTCTCGCTCGCCGCTGGCAAAAAGCGAGCAGCAACCGTGAAGCCGATGGCAATGAACACAATGATCAGCCATGCAAGATAACCCCAAAGAATTTGCGATCGTACGCCGATAGCGTATAAGCTTGTGATCAGCGCAGGGGAAAAGCTTCGAAGTCCACTGGTGCATGTGAGCGCCAATGCATTCAAGGTTCCGAGCAATTGTGGCGACGGTGATACTATCAAAGTTAGCTCATTCAGTCATCCGGGCCCAAAAAGGTCTGTCCCAGCTGCACGTACCGTCATTTAAACATAATTGAACAGCCGTAAACGCCATGGAAATTCCGGGTGCGGTAAGGCAAAAGATTGGAACAAGCAACCAAAAGACTGATTCGGCTCCTGAGCGTAGTATCACACTCAGGAGAGGGTTGGCAGCCATGGCAAAGGGGTATGCCACACTACAAAGACGCAAAACTCCATTTGTGCCCAAGCGGTGTTGCAATGGGGGAAAGAATACAAGGAGCCAAACTGCTTGGGAGAAGCCCGTTAACCCCATGAATATGCTGATTTGGAACGGGGTAAAACCAAACCCGCCAAGGGAAATAGGTGTGAACCAAAACACGGGCATTACAGCCGTGTATACGATAGCAAGCAGCATGACGTGCCCGTAAATGTACAGGGCCATTGGTACGCTAGAGCTCTTCAAGAGCTGCCTCGTGCTCGTCACCGAAGACTTGGCAGAATCCGATGCGCCGCCCTCGGCGCTGTCGGCCCTTCCATCACTAGGTTGCTTCTTGAGCGTCTCCTTCACGAACAGGGCTGTTGTGATCACAGCCGTCAGGCCAATGCCGCCCACAGCGAAACTCGGCAGCGCATAAGGAAACTCTTTGAAGAAGGCGATATTCCCAAAGACGCCCGGATACTGGGTTGCGGGCTCTGCTAGGGCACCACCAACCAGGGGTCCAAAGAGTATACCCAGATTCCCTGCAAAGGCAAACCAAGCAAAACTTCGAGCTTGAGTTTTTGGCGAGCTGTGTTCCGAAATCATGGTTCTGATGGTAACAATGGTACCAGCAAAGACGCCGGCAAGACACCTAAAGAGGATCATCTGCCACAAGTTCCTGGCCAACCCGAATATGCCCGTGGAAATGGACACGCCAACCAAGCTGGAAACGAGTACCGGTTTGCGTCCGATACGATCAGACGCCAGACCCCACAGAAGCATGACGGACATTTGCGTGAGGCTGAAGAGTGATTCAATCAGGCCCGAATAGAAGCCGACGTCGGATGCTGGAAGGTCCGAGTTGGCCTGAAGCATATTATTGATGTACGGAAAGATTGAGAAGAATGCAATGGGTTCAACGACTCTTGTGTAGCATAGCAAGACGATCTGCGTCTTGTCCAACGGCTTCTCGTGATGCTCTGCCTCGGCACCAGGCGTGGAGTCCGAGAGTGTCGCCGGCGGTGCTACCAGAGTGTCTGCGATTTCTGCATCCTGTGTGGGTGCAATGGACGATGACGCCAGAAGTGGTGTCGTTTCGTCTGCTGCCGCTTTGGGCTTGTCTTGATTCCGGAACATCTTGACAGCCTGAACGTAGCAAAACACACAAAAAACAGTCAACAAGAAAGAAGTTAATGGAGCCGAGAATATGGATTGGCGAGAAAAAGGAGCGAGCTCTGCACAGTAAAGTAGGGAACAATTGAAAGACCTACGCTTACTTGAGAACCAAAAGTATTAACCTAATGTAGGTACTACACATAAACGGTAAGTCCGCGCGTCTTCCGGTATGCCATTAGCGGGCGATCAGTTGGCGAGGTAGCTTACTGGCACCAGCTACAGCACCTAATGTACGTACCTAAGGTTAGTGACCTAGCATCATATCAACAGCAGATTCGCAATGTACAATGCATACACACACATCAGGTCATTATACCTGAAAAATTCAACACTCGCTTATTGTGGGATATTGGATGCAATGTTGCACACTGGTAGGTTACGAGATCACTGATTAGAGCAAAAACGAGTGGTTGATGATAGTATTTGATTCTTGATTTTCTCGGTAGGAGAGTGCAGCCTTTGTTCTGCTGCATATACAATGTACTATACATAACCACGTCTCCCTACGAAGTGGCCAAAAACAACATCTTGTACATCTCATCAATCTCTGTTACGATTGATCAGCCAACGCCTTATCATTACCTCTCGGATCTTGTATTGTTTCAACAGCGAGGGTATGTCAAGCTTCTCTTCCGCTGGTGCAGGAATGTCAACATAGACAAGGACCAATGTCTTCAAGGCGGTACTCTGAACACGGTTCACCATGTGAAGCCAATGCCACGATTTGTCGGTTGTGTCACGGCCCTGTTTGCGCCAGTAGGAACCCGAGTAGGACGGTAGCACAATAACGGCGAATTCGGCATGGCTAAAGGCCGGGCCACGATGGTACAGTAACCAGTCGCAGCCGAATTTGATGCCTGGACGAGTGACCCAGCCAAGAGAACGGAAGTGGTGGTACACAGCGTAATGAACCAGGAATGGGTCGTCTGGCTGCAGATGCGATGATTGTGGAGGGCAATGAGAGAACTCTCTACCGATTTGGAACAGAGAGTCGACAGAAATGGATTCACCAGACTCCTCGTCTTTGACGTCCAACACACCCATACCAAAACTGAGCCACATTGCTTCCTCGAGGGTCAGCTGGAGATGCTCCTTATCAACTAGCTCTTTAGGCTCCGATGCAACTGCAATATGGCTGTTGATCATCTGCAAGATGGCATGTTCCTGGGTTGGGGCTTGACTAGAATCCTGAGATACTGCTGATCGACTGGACAAGATACCATCAGGCATTTTACCATTGCCATTGCCGAGTATCGTCTGACTTGGACTCGGTGGATCTGATAGTTGGAACGTGGTGGATTCTACTTTTGGCGAGAAGCGCACACTTTTTCTGCGCTTGATAGATGCTTGGCGGTCACTGCTGATATCTTGGAGGTCAAGAACAAGCTTGTCCTTTTCCTGTGGCGTTGTGGGTCGCTGGACATCACCGTTTTGTCGTGGAGCAAACGGGGTCTTCTGGTCAATGGCAATGGCAGGGTCAACATCGCTTGAAGTGACGACACGTATGGAATCACTGAGAATGGACTCATCAACACCATAGATCAGCACGTTTAGTTCGCGCTGAGAGTTGGGAAGAGCCAGCAGTCCAGCAACTTCAACAGGTGCAATACGAGCTTCCTCGTACCGCGTCCTAAGAATCGCACCTTGCTCTTTCCGCGCACGCTCCCACTTCATCTGAATTCGCTCCTCACGTCTCTTGTTCGTGAAGACTTCAGCGACATGGTCACTGTGAGCACCTTTTCGGGCTTGCTCTCGCCTGAGCCAGTTTGGCTCACTGCGACTCAAATGTCCTTTGCCATAAAAGCCCTGCTCCCACAGTGCCCGGATAGACTTTGGATCCCTGATCAGCACTGATCTGTGAGCCGGCGACCACACACCCTCGTACACCGCGGCAGGTTCTCGGGGTGGCGAGAGGACCTGTCGAATCCAAGCATACGCGACGTGGAGAAACGACAGCGGGTTACTTGGATAGAACGAGGGCAGAGGAAAGGTGCGGATGGGAGCAGGTAGCTCATGAACCTTCCAGAGGGGAGGGCCTCGAGGGACAGCAGGTGCCTTGGCAGCGTTTGCTGCAGGCGGCATCTGGTCAGCAGATGCTGTTACGGGTGGTGTCAAGGCCCCATTTTGTGTAGTAGATATTTTCGCGTCAGCCATTGCGGCCTCTCAACCAGGACTAGAGAAGGATTAGCAATAAGCTCCAAAACCACGAGTGCAATGCAAAAGGTTTTTGTTGAGAAATTGCAAAATCTGTCGCTCAGATACCGTTGTAGTCTATATTGGTAACACTCATCGAGGGTTTGACGCCCCATAGTTCCAAAAAATAAAAAAGTTGTCATCACCGCGACGTGATATATCAAGATGGGCGAAAATGCCACGGCATAGAAAGAAAGAATAGGACTTACTCGGATGAGGGATATTGTTCCCGTTGCCACCGGGAATGATTGCTTGGCCAGGCCATCCAATGGACAGGTTCAAACAAGACAGCAACCAGCTTGCCTGAATGGCCGGATGCGCGAGGTTGTGAAGGAGGGAAGCCTTTGAAGTCTCTGTCTGGTGAACAGGTTTAAGGGAAAAAAAATATTGCAGCAAAAAAATTCAAGCTAACGAAATGACCCATGCGCCAGCCCTCAATGGTCAGCAAGCCCGGAAAATCTCGGCGGGCTTTTGGGTGGGTGGCCTGAGCTTTAGTACCGCCCACGGCGCGTCCCGCTAAGTCACGTCCAGTGCCAAAGGCCAACAGCCCACTATCCGTTCCCCTGGACTCGCCTGTCGCAAACGCGCTTCGGGGATAACGCGGTGAAAACCCCGAACTTTCTCTAAGGGACCGTGGTCAGGGGACAAGGAGCAACACTGGACTTTTGACATTGCGATCGTAGTGGACCCCCCTGGTGCCGACTGCGCTGCTTACGGAGGACAAGGCTGTTGTTATTCTTGCCAGTCTTTTTGATCTTTGGCATCCTGTCGTTCATTCTGACTTCTTTGCTTGCTCATTTTCCCTCTTTACCGATACACGGTGCACACTACACTAACCAGTCAGTCCTTGCACTCCTGCACAAACCGCCTGGTATCGTACAATGTCGAGATGATTCCCGTGACCCAGGCATTTGGATACGCCTGGTTGTGCTGGGGGTCGATAGTACTTGTTGTACAAGGCATAGGAACATATGGAATGTAAGTACCATTTCGCCCACCCGGTGTTGTCGCTTTTGCTGACCTGCCTTGTTTGCAGCTTCAAGTACTTTTCGTCCGTACCCAAGAAAGCAATCTCACCGACACTTCCAGAAGATGAAGTTCCTCACGTCACTATACTGCGACCTGCCAAGGGCTTAGAACCTTACCTCTACGAATGTCTCAAGTCAACGTTCCAGCAAAATTATCCCAAGAACAAGTTCACAATACACTTTTGTGTATCTTCCAAAGATGATGCTGCATATCCAGTCATGCAGCAGGTGGTCAAAGAGTTCCCGACTCACGATGCCAGGATCTTTATCGAGAATGAGGACCCCATGTTGAACGGGCGCGAGGGCACTATTGAGAACATGGGACCGAACCCCAAGATCCGAAACCTAAGTCACGCCTACAGAGAGGTCAAGGGAGACATTGTCTGGATTGCAGACTGCAATGTGTGGCTGTCGAAAAGCGCCGCTGGAAAAATGGTCGACCGTCTCTGTGGATTCGCCCCTGATGGCAGACAAGAAAAGCCCTGCAAGCTGGCTCACCAGTTGCCCATCGTCGTTGACACGGTATCTTCGCTTGAGCGCAACAGCTCCGAGTCACAGGCACTTCTCTCTGGCGCCATGGATGTGGAACACCGCAAGGAGATTGACAACTCGCTATTGGCTCAGGGCGGCGGTCGGCTTGATGAGATGTTCATGTGTACTACCCACGCCAAGTTCTACTCAGCAATCAACACTGTCGGTGTCGCTCCCTGCGTTGTGGGCAAGAGCACCATGTTCCGCAAGTCGCAGCTGGATTACGCTACAGACCCTGCGCAAAACCCCATCCTCAGCGCGTCCACTCCGCCTTTGCCTACTGGTCTGAATTACTTTTCCCACTTCATTTGCGAAGATCATTTGATTGGTGATTTGCTTTGGAAAACCAAATTCGCGGGCTTCAGAAACCATGGACTGAACTGGGGCAATCTGGTTGTTCAACCTGTCGCTGGAATGTCGGTCGCAGCATATGTTGCTCGTCGTGTCAGATGGCTTCGAGCACGAAAATGGACAGTGCTTTTGGCGACACTCGTGGAGCCTGGTGTCGAGTCTCTACTCTGCTGCTTCCAAATCTCCTTTACCCTGACGAGCGTTCCCTGGCTCAACCAGTATTTGGGTATTGGACAGACATGGGGGACATTGTTCAAATGCTGGGCTGTCGGTGTCTTTCTCTGGATGATCCTTGATAGGCTCGTCTCGAACAGATTGCACGCTGGCTACAGTATAGACATTGACGAGGACACACCCCCATTCGCCAAGGGAGCCAAGCGTGGAGGTACAGAGAGGCGACCTTTTGGCCAGTGGCTCCTTGCTTGGCTGGGACGAGAGCTACTGGCCCTCCCCATCTGGACCTGGGCAGTCTTGCTGGGAACCACCGTGAACTGGAGAGGACGGCAGTTCCGTGTCAGATCCGACATGAGTGTGGTGTCTGACGAACCGGATCGCTCTCCATCCACTTCTTCAGGTGCGCGAACACCCAATAAAATAGATTAGACAGGTAGATCATTTACGCAGTCATGACCACCCATAGACATGAAATTCATAATAATACGATAATCGATAGCAAACACTACAAAATCAACCATAGGATGGCGGTGCTAATGAGCAGAACCGTGCACTTATATGTATAGTGATAGCCTACCCATGTATCCAGTACTGTCGTGGGGTGAAGAATGAAAAGAGTTATGATACATCACTTGGCAGTGCAGAAATTCTGCATCGTCCTCGAATGATAATCGATATGTTTGCAATGTTCTCCAGAGAAGCTTTGGACCATGTCGAAGGATTCTTCAATCAGACAGGTCGTCATCTCGCATGCCAGCTGCCGCAGTTCTTCACTGCAGGGTATTCGGCAGACATATATGATCTGACTGGTATTCTCCATTAAAGTTCACCGTGCCGCATGCAGGTCGCCTTGGTCATGTACTATGTAAAATCGAGTGTACTTTGTCTAATATGGCTTGTTTCAAAAGCTGGATGCCAAAGTCCAGGTCACAACAGCCTCATAGTATCTCGTGATAGTCTCTCATGACGAGACTTTCACGTAAAAGAGAAAATGTTTTCAGAGAAAATGCAGGCAAGGAAATGCGCAAGATTGGGGCACATTGCATACAACCCCCAGTTGTGGGTCAGCCTGAAGGATGTCAACCCATGTGTTGTTGAAGCTGACTGGTTCGTTATACTGGGGCCCCCATGAATTATTGCCAAGAGTATCTACAATATGCATGTTGGTTGCATCACATCATGCTGTACTGCAGAAAACAGAAAATTTGGCGAGGCCCGGGAGTTGTCCAAACTTTCCATCATGTCCAAAAAAAATACAAATGTTTGGTAGAATAGTTACCTGACTAGATTTATGTTTCAGTGTAATTATTCGTCTGGATCATTATAGTGACGATTTTATACTCATCAACTTTCGAGTCACTCCTTTACTCTCGCGCAGGATCACTCCTGGATGACTAGGAATCTGATAGAAATCTCGCTTCTATCATTGATAGTCGTACCTTGCTTGTAACTCATCAAAGACCTGCAAGTATGCCGTAAGCACTCAAAATTTTACCCTGGGGCACTGCCGATGCGACAAGGAAAGGCAAACCGATCGACACAACTCTCACCACATCTGGTCTGTTTCCTGCAGCTCGCGATGTATGCTGTTTCTTTCTGGATAGGACTTCATGAGATTCGGTAGACCGACCTTGCATCCGTTGACCTGTCAAATCTTAACTACCATGTGTTCCGTACTTTTCGTGCTTCCCCAGATTTCGTAAGGGGAAGGCGCGGCAGTAGGATGCCGTTTCTAGACGAGGACTTCTAGATTAAGAAAACCTCGTCCATGGTCTGCTCTGTCTTGTTTCTGGTCCTGTCAGATCAGACTGAATGGTCTCTATTCTCATCTTGAGTCCCTCTTTCAATTCACAAGATGCGTGTTCAGTCCCCTGCCCTGTCGCTGGCCTCTTCGGCAATCCTTCTTGGCAGTCTTCCTACCAGTAATGCCCTCGATGTACCAATCTTGAGCGATCTTGGCGATTTACTCAGTGGTATTGGTGTCTCCATCACGAATCCCATCCTCTCGGCAGTTCAAGCTGTGCTGAATGGCGATGGGATCGTCCAGGGCGTCCTCGGAGCCGTCGAGGGTGCTCTGGGCATGGAGGCAACATATGACTATGTCGTCGTAGGCGGAGGTACAGCTGGAAATGCTATTGGCTACCGACTTGCTGAAGCTGGATACTCGGTCGCTATCGTCGAGGCCGGACTATATTATGAAATCGCCAAGCCCGTGCTGGGATCCACTCCGGGTGGTGATATAATCGGCATCGGATCCAGCATACTCGACTCCATTCCGACCGTCGACTGGGAGTTCCTGACGGAACCTCAGGCTGGCGCCAACAACCGCGAGGTGCACTACGCTCGTGGCAAGTGCCTTGGAGGTAGTTCGGCCCTCAACTTTATGATCCATCACCGTGGTAGCAAAGGAAGTTACGACATGTGGGCCGACGAAGTTGGCGACGATAGTTACCAGTAAGAAAGAACTCCTGCTTTCGTTGCCGTGTGAAATGCTAACCTTTTAATTCCAGATTCGATTCATTCTTACCTTATTTTGAAAAGTCTGTCAACTTTACCCCTCCCGACACAACCAAGCGCCGCGCCAACGCTTCCACCCAATACGATCCCAATGCGTTCGCGACGCCCGGTGGTCCAGTCCAGATTGGATACACCAACTGGGTGTCTGACTGGGCGACTTGGTTGGAGAAGGGAATGCAGGCCATTGGTATGAACAGAACTATTGGTTTCAGCAGTGGAAGTTTGCTCGGATACCACTACTCACAGTCTACCATCCGTGCATCCGACCAGACCCGTAGCAGCTCGGCAGAGTATATCTACACTGCCGTAAACGAGGGTCTCGACAACCTCAAGGTCTACACACAAACTCTGGCGAGGAAGGTCTTGTTTGATGGCAACAACACTGCCACAGGAGTCCAGGTCACTAGTCTAGGCGTCACCTACAACATCAACGCCGCAAAAGAAGTCATCTTGTCGGCTGGCTCTTTTCAGTCTCCTCAACTGCTCATGGTATCTGGTATTGGCCCCAGAGATACACTGGAGGAATACGACATTGATGTCATCGTCGATGCCCCAGGTGTTGGACAAAATATGTGGGATCACATCATGTTTGGCCCAGCCTACCAGGTTAACTTTGACACCTTAGATCGTGTGCTTCACGATCCCGTCGTTCTGGCCGAGACTCTGGCGGAATACGTCGCCGATGGCACCGGTGCTCTTTCCTCCAACGTGGTAGAGTTCATCGGCTGGGAAAAACTTCCTGAAAAGTATCGCGAGACATGGTCCGCCGAAACCCAAGAGGCACTTGCCCAATTTCCCGACGATTGGCCAGAGGTTGAACACATCTCTGGCAATGGCTACATTGGAAACTTCCGCTTCCCTGCTCTTCAACAACCACTTGACGGAAAACAGTATGCGACCATTCTCGGTGCCATGGTAGCTCCAGTTTCTAGGGGCAACGTGACTATCAAGTCGTCTTCGACTACAGATCTGCCTCTGGTCAACCCCAACTGGCTCAGTGCCAAAGCGGACCAAGAGGTAGCAATTTCCTGGTGGCGCCGCATGCGTGAAGTATGGAACACAGATGCTGTACAAGAAATTGTCATTGGTGACGAATACTGGCCAGGCACAGACACGGACACGGACGAGGAGATTCTGGCAGTGATTCAGGACGCTCTCATGACTGTATGGCATGCGGCGGGCACTTGTAAGATGGGCAAGGCGGGAGACGAGACGGCCGTCATTGACAACGAGGCCAAGGTATTCGGTGTCCAGAGCTTGAGGGTTGTGGATGCCAGCAGCTTCCCCATCCTGCCGCCAGGTCACCCTACGAGCACGATCTACGCACTGGCGGAGAAGATTGCGGATGGTATCATCAATGCATAAATGTGAGTGCCTCATAAAATGTTTATATTTATTTAGTTGTACGTAGAAAATAATATCTTTAATCGATTATCTCGGTTACTATTCAATCCTTTTTGGTCTATCCTTTGACAAACATCTTAAAAAATTCTATCCAGGAGCAAATTGTAACATGATAATGGGGCGTACGATCAAGTAGGCCGATTATAATGTGGTGAGTAGGCAGAAAGGGAGTCCCAGAACCTTCAGCCATCATGTCTTCCTTCAGACTTCTTGGAACGTCTGCCAGATGGCCCGGACGATGATCACCGGATCATAGAATATCAAGTAATCAGAATCGTGAGCAAATGGAAAGGCTGGAATTACCAGCGATTTTCTTGTATAATAATAATGCACCATGTCCTCGATCACATGGTTAAGATGTTTGTGACACAAGTGAATTTCATGCAGTTCGCCAGCGGGTATTTGCAGTAGATACGATGAGTTGTTCAAACATTTTTCCCGACCAACCTTGAAAACTGCACCAGAGGGGCACAAGAGTCAAATTATGCCCAAAATTATTGGCTGCTAACATCTCATGAATAAAGGAAGGAGAGAATGGATTAGACAAACAAGGCCGGCGCGTCCATTCAGTCATGCAGTAATGATTCTATTGTAGAGCAGAAAGTATCCGTTGCACAGAATGACTAGGAACGCAGGCAAATCCTAGAGTGTTGCGTTCTAGACAATTGATGGTATGGTGGCAGTCTCAATGAGTATAGTAATAGTAGTTGATTTGCGATTCGTGCCATATGACCTCCATGGTTGAAATTCACGGCGGCAAGACCGGCACAAGACAAATTATTCTCTGAAAACCGCTGCACATCCCATCTCTGATCCATGGAGTTCTTTCCCTGCGACAAGATGACGATGCGTTGCGTTTTCGTTGGTGTTACATCCCATCGATCGCACCATGTCGGAATTTCGGACTGCGAATATCACATCCTCGGTCGATAAAAATCTGTACATTGCCGCCAAAGGCAAGCGACTCGGCATGAGGAATCAAGAGTGCACTTATCCAGTTACAAGTCGAATAACTTGCCAGAAGACTGCTCTTCAAATCCCTGACTTTTTCTTTTCATGGGCGGCGAATGGCAGACACAACGGTCCATATTATAGGCTCGCCTAAGCATGTTTGTGGTGTGTGAAGAGAGGAATTATTGGAGACGCCCATCAATGCCTTAATGGCAACAAAAGACCGGGCGGCCCGTCCCGGAGCTGAAAACCAGAATTGTGCTTTGCATGCATCCAATGAGAAAGCGGCAGTGTACGCTTTTCTTGTAGGACAACGCCGATGGATGCAACCCAATCGCCCCAGTACTCGATGTCTTGATCCGGGCTGATCATGCAAATATCGTGGTCACGACTTTTTGCGATGTATGTGAGGGTGGAATCTAGTTGTATACATGGACAAATGCCTCGGATGCTGCTGCAAGACTGCTTGCTGTGATTTACCAACTATGGATGGTTACATACCCTCTAGACCCCACTGATCTCTTCCCCTGCTTTTGTTCTCTTGAATTTCCAACGGTTGTGCATGTGCTAAAGATTGACCACAGTCTACCCACCTAACTACTATCGTCCAAGCTATCTCTGAGGGTGAAAGGGCGAGGACAAGTCACCTCTGGGGCGATATAGCCCTTGAGTAGTAAAAAAAATTGATTGTTTGGGGTTGTATATGGTGGCACTCCATCGTAAAGTCTGCCAGATCTGGGCGTGGCAGACAGCATAGAAATTGGGGGTGGGGGAATGGACAGCTGGGGCATAGAGACGATTCCGGTACATCGAGGGAAGCTGCTTCGGATCCCTGCCCCCATCTCAGACTCGGGGAAGGAGAATATTGCATGCAGCTCTGGGCGCTACCTGTGCCTGCCCTTTGGTCACACTTCTAGAACCCATGTCGATTCTCTTGAAATGTATTTGCCTGAGAGTGTGTGAATACTGCACTGAATCACGGAGAACACGAATATGATACTCCACACACCTATATCATCTCCCCCGTCTGCCGTCGAGTCAGATGCCTCGAGGCGTCTTTCTTGGCCCACTTTCTCGTCCTCTTTTCAGAACCGTTGACACTAGAAATAAACATGTCATTCGCAGCATAAGACCATGGCTTTCTACCGAGATAGTATTATTGCCGCCCTCGTCACCTTGTTCCTCCTCGATGGCGCCGCAGTGGCTGCCCGCCTCTATACTCGTACCAAGCTCGTCGCTAGAGGATTCGGGTGGGACGATGCGGCGTTGTGCCTGACCTATGTAAGATATCTTGTAATAAATACAAAATTGAACTATTTTCTAATTAGCCTTTACCGATATTAGTTGGGCTTTGTGCTCGTCTGCATTACGTGCTGGACATCGATGAGCTATGGTTTTGCTGCCGAAGATGAGCAACCATACTATAACAAGAAGAAAGCAACAGAGGTAACCATTTCCAAATCTATTGACTATATACGTTTACTAAGAAGATGACTAGTTCTACTTTGCTACTCAGCTTTGCTGCTACATCTCGTCCGGACTCGTCAAACTTGCCGTTGCCCTAGTACTTGTCCGCCTGGCCAACACGAAGGTCTTACGGTGGTCGCTCTATATCTCCATGGTCATTTGCGGAATATGGACAGTAGTCATGACGCTGTTCACATCATGGTTGTGTGCTTCAGGCGGCACCAGCAACTACGCAGGATCACAGACGTGTGGTGTTGTCGGACAGTTTCGCACGATTTCAAACATCTTCATCGACTATTTCTATGCGCTTCTGCCCGTCTGGATGCTCTGGAAAGTCCAGATGAGTCTTCGACTCAAGCTTACGGCCATGTTTCTTTTGAGCCTTGGAATATTGTGAGTTTCTTGTACAGGAATCGTGTAATGAAGCAGATGCAGTGACTAACAGATCGTGATTTACAGTGCCAGTTCAGCAACAATCGTCAAGCTCGTCATCATTACCAGACTCCGCACTGCAAAAGGCGTCGAGGAGAAGAACTTGCACTACCAGCTCCTCCTCTGGGCGGTTATCGAACTTGGTCTCGCTATATTTGCCGCCTCAGCTGCAGCATTACGACCTCTGCTCAAGCGCTACTCCAAATTCTGGGGCTCGTCGCATGGCCATAGCCACGACAAGAGCCATGGCAGCAATCATGAACCTGCAGGACCCTTTCACCTCTTTGACATGAACAGCCATGACAAGGATCGACGCATTACACCGCAGCGGTCTCGCGAAGCAGAGGAGGCAGCCGAGCATGAAAGCTGGACCGAAGCTGAAAAAGGGTGGTCGAATGAGGGATTGGTCCGTGTACATGAATCAAAGGTCTAAATGTTTAGCGAGCGCGCAATAATTTGAATTCTTGACGTTATGACTATAACGCTCCCTCTGTGCGATCAATCGCCAACCTTGCGGTTATGCGTGAAAAATAACTTCACTGGACCATGTGTAAAAATGCCGATCAGTTGATCATGCGACAGTGCATACACAGTCAGGGTTTCTCCAAGCATAAACGACAATATATTGAGTGCGGCTGAGCGCTTCTTGGAGGGTCAGAAAAAATCCGCCCAGGAAAGCCGGGGGGATGCGCGGGTCGGATTGCGATAACCCGTGAACAAGAAGATGCAGGTCGCCTATAAACCGTTGTCATTTGACGCCGCCCCCCGAACAAGCAACAAGCTCTCATGGCAGCGTTGCGCTGGATCCTACCCCCCCTTGCATTTAGGTCGTGTTCCAGTGCATGAAATGCGTGCTGCCCCTCAGCTCAGCCGCAGTGCTACTATCTGGTTGGAGACAACGCATTCCTACCTACATATCGGTCACTACTTTGGGCGTTGGTGGGCAAGATAGGTGTATATACTGGATATGCCGGGCAAAGCATCGTTCGATATGATACGTCGATAGTGGTTTTACGTGGACAATGGCCACCACGAGTACCAACATTTCGAGCCCCTGGATATGGTTTTGAAAAACAGCTTGCGTCTCGCTCGCTAGAAACTGACGAGTAACAAAACAGAAGCAAACTCAATAGCCGCGGTCAAGGTTTGACCGGTCCTGGAAATTATTGTCAAGAAAGCGACGTGATTGCGTAATACGATGTAGATTTAGAGGGACAAGGAATAATAATTAAGCTGCTGCAGCTCAAGACTAATATATCAAGTTGTGAGAAACTGCCATGCTGCCAGTGTATGAATATGACACAATTGATGCAGTTCAGCCACCTCAATATACTCGTCAGGCCCGCCCATGTTGTTGGGCGTCAATCCTACGACTACCGACGGTATATTTTTTGCACGGAACAGTCTGGTGTCCGAAGCGCCGACACGGTTATTGATGGTCGTCTCTGTCGGCACCATGTCCTCTACAACCTTGCAGACATCTTGAACAATCTTCTCGGACGGATTGGTCCATGTCGCGTCATATTTTTGCACAACTTGAAAGGATATACCCTCGAGACGCTGCAGGCGAGACTGCACCGCTTCGAGCAGGGTGGCCGCCGAGACACCAATAGGTAACCGAATGTCGATGGAAGCTTGAGCGTTGTCTGGGACCAGATTTGCAGACACTCCACCTGATATCTTGCCGATATTAACCGTCACTCTTTGCAAGGTTTCCCATTCACCTGCACCACCGAGAGGCTCAGAGATGGGCTTGGCATCTGCCATGACCTGCTCTACCTCGTCCGGTGCCTCAGTTTGTAGCTTCTCCAGGTCTTTGAGTACCATGAGTGCCTCCATGAGTCTCTCGATTGCATTCTTGCCGCGATGCACGTGCGCACCGTGGCAGGCGACTCCCTCTGCCGTGACCTCAAGCCAAACTAGACCTTTTTCTCCGATTCGAACAACGCTCGGTGAGCCAGCATCACCACATATGACCGCATCCGCTTGACGAACAGGCTCTACATGCTCTAGAAGATATGCAGAACCCAGTGATCCCATTGTCTCCTCGTCTCCAGCAAGCGCAATGACGACTTCTCCACTCCACTTGTCGGAGAACTTCGAGAGAACACTGGCAGCCACAATTGATGCAGCTATTCCGCCCTTCATGTCTGATGACCCGCGTCCATATAGACGGGTACCTTGATCATTCAAGCTGCCTCCAAGCGGCGGCATGCTCCATTGCTCCGGGACAAATGGGTAAGCATCCAAGTGTCCGCTGAACAATAGTCTCCGACCTGGGCCGTCAGCTGTCCCTTTAATGACGGCTACAACATTGCGTACATGAGGTGCTGTCTGGTATGTAGTCATTTCTGCTGTCGGGATGCATTCTCGGATGACTTGGAGTGCGGTCGTTGCAATTGCGCAGACATCGCCTGGCGGATTGCTCGAGTCTTCTCGGACCAAGGCTTGAGTAATCTGGACGGACGCATCCAAGTAGCTCTCGATGGCGTCAATAATATGATCCCGTGCACTTATATCCATGTTTGGTGTTTCAACATCCATTTGCTCCGGAAGAAGTGACGGGATGATGCATTCCGAGCGGAGATCTTGTTCGCATGACCCTGCCCTCCTACTCCGACTCCGGCCCGCACGTCAGCACAAGTTTAGTGGAGAATGGAATCGGCAGGGACCGACGGAGGATGGGTGATAAGAGGACCTGCGCGCCGTGGGGGCAGACCGGAGCCGAAATGATCTTACTTTTTTGAGACTGGCTTCTTCTTTGTCTTTCTCTGGTAAACCTTGGCCTTTGAAACCTTGGTGTCTCCTTTGGCGAGAATCTTCTCCCTGTTATACCACCAGCTGATGATTGTAGTGGAAGGAATACCAAAGAAAATGGAAGCGTCCTGAGCAGAGGGTGGTCTATAGGTCTTGCCGTCAATGACTTCATGTGGTGGGCTGCCAGGCAGTGATCTAATGGGATTCTTGGGTCTCATTTCAATTCTGTGGCATTGAAGATAGGCGATCACGTCGCGTTTCGTCTGGAACGTAGATTTGAGGTATCTGCCTCTTTTGAAGAGTCCCCGATTGTCTGCAAGGGCGGACTCGACGGATTTAGACATGCTCATTTGATCCAGTGGTTTGGGCGGCCGGCCTCGTCCTCGCCCCGGTTGGCTGGCCACCAGTGGTGCTGCATTAGGGATATTTGACGATCCTCCAGAAGAAGCAGCGTGAGGTGACTGTGGTATCGGGGTGGGAGACGCAGTGTGCAAGGTTAGTAATGAGGTAGGAGCCTGAATTACATCGTTTGGTCGAGGAGCGCCAAGTGCGGCATTCCCAGAGATGCTCGGGTACCGGGAATTCTGTTGAGGCTGCTGCTGCTGCTGCTGCTGGACTGGCCTTGGCTGCACGGCTGCAGTTGCGATTATAGGCTGTGATGGCAAGTCATGACGGCCCGTGTTCTCACTACGTGGCGCAACGAATGTTGTACTTGGAGTTGGTATGGCTACTGGCATCCATGTTATCTGCTGGGGGGCTGTCGGTTGAAAAGACATTATCAAGACTCTTGGGTTCTCTTCCCACGATGGTGGCAGGCCCAAGATTATCGTAGTCGCGTCTTTGCGCTCGTTAACTTTGCTGTGTAGAGTTCGCGATTCTACCTGTTAGCCCACCCCCGAATTGTTGGCAACTTTTCGCAGACCCATAGAAGCCAGTAGCCCTAATGTGATTCGCCTGTCCGCCAACCCTTTCCGCAAATGGAGCCCAGCAATTGATACGATTGGTTGTTCATCACTAAGCAGCTCAACGAAAAGCCCGGAATTCCCCAGATACTCCCAGTCACCTCTTAAGCAGATTTATGAATGAGCAGGTATACTATTGTGTTTGTCGTATCATGAGGAAAACTATGACTTTCCAAAGTATTCCATCTTAGAATGAGGATATCAACATTATACAATTCCATGCTGCATAAATCGTATCAAATATGAATCACAATCTACCAGACTAATTGACTACTTTCTCAAACCAATCCATGGTCTTCTGAGCCAGGACTGCGACAGCTCCGACCTGGCAATGAGCATCAGAATCATCTGCCTTTGAAAAGACATGGTATGTCGCCTTGTCACCCAGTGCATCGGCCAACTTCTTGGGCTGTCCCATGAAGAAGATGTCATCGTCTGCGTCTCCAACAAAGACCTTGCAAGTCACCTGATTGACAACACCGTCTAGGTTAAACTTTCGAAACTTGTCGACGAGCGCCTTGATGTCGTCTGGGCTCTGCAGGCCCCGTGGGAGCTGCTTCTCGTCAAACATGACCCAGGACCCATGGGTCATTACCCAGCGAAGGCCCGTTTCCGCGTTGCCGCCTTTGATATCCTTCAGAAGTTGATCGGCGTGTCCTTCATCGAGGCGCGCCAATAATGGTCTGGGGATGATGCTATCCACATTCCACACTCCGTCGCATGCAATAAACGCCTTGATGCGGTGCTCGAATGCAACGGCTCGCAAGCCCAGCATGCCTCCCATGCTGTGACCCCAAAGTCCAAGCTTGTCGACGTCCACATTCAGGTCTTTCTGGTGTGCATACAGATAGTCGACTACAGGAGTGACCACCTTCTCCCATTCTGGGATAAATCCAAGGCTTTGATATCGTCTCACAGTTGGCTGGCCCGGCCCTTCGTAGGAAAAAACATTGAATCCTCTCTCTAGTGCTGGCCATCCAATTACATGCAGCATCTCTTCTTGGCTGCCGTCAAAGCCGTTTCCGATAATGAGTGTAGGCCTCGGGCCCTTTTTGCCATCAGATGCCTTGTAGAATGTGGCTGGGACATGAAAACCATGAGGCGTCGGAATCCTCAATCGTTGGGTCTCATAAGGCATGAGGGCAATCCCAGCCTCGAACATCTCTAGATGCTTTGCCCAGAGGCTCATGATGCGAGAGTCTGTAGGGTTTCCATGCAGAAAGAAATCGGCAGTTCGATAATATGTCGCGGCTCTGAGATATGCATTTCTTGCGGAGGCTTTGCCGCTGCTGGTGGAAGGGTCTGATTCGCGTGCTTGCTTCTCAACTCTTTCTGCCAGCTCTGTCCATGCGGAAGCCCAAGACTCAAAGTCACCTGGCCTGATCTTGGGACATCTTGCGAGGACTTCGGCAATGTCAGCGCCGTTTGATGTCGCGCAGCTCAAGACTCTAAGAATCTCAAAATGGAAATTCTCATCAGCGTTGAGCTGGAAGTGATTCGACTCTGCTGTTGAGGCTGACGTCTCAAGAGTGACTGTATCGCGGGCTACTGTTGCCATGGTTCTATGTGAGTTCTTGAAAAATCTTGTTGTTTAATGTTCCTCAAATGGACATCTGAAATTTTGATTGTGTCGGATCATTTGCAGCCTGGAGTACAGGCTACAAGCTGCTTTAATAGATCTTGATGGTTTTTAGCTTTCAGAGTTCTTGCGAGATTCTGATAATTCCTTGTCATGCTATAGGCCGTCTTTGTCACTACACTCATACTTCGCGTTCATGTGCATCACGCGAACAGCCAGCAAGATTTTGACGCTCAAAATTGTGCGATGATACTTGTTCGGCCGCTCGCGCTTACTAGCAACTCAATCCCATCCGCAAAGGTACATGAATTGCCATCGTCGCATAAGAATACCTAAAAATTCCTTTGACTTTCGCTATATTGCGCTTGACGCATGTCATCCAGCTCCAAGTGCGCGGGGCCGATAGCCTAGGAGCTATATGCTGACTGCTATGTTTGTCTCGCCCATTTTCGCACGCAAGGCTCCGGGTAGAGTTTGAACGGATCAGCATTTCGGCCCTCGCTTTTTGATACTGTATCAATTAGTAACTAACCTAGTCTATTCCGAGACATTGCTAATGTTTCAACGGAGACACATCGGGTTTCGCGATATTTCGATACAATTACTTGAGCGACACATTCTTTTGTCCAAAAGATGGGAGCTGGAAGAAATGATCGGGTGAATTGCAATAGACATAATTCAAGTGATGCTAGTCGAAACTCAATATCTCATTGATTTGAAAAAGCTCAACAATACTACATGTGCAATCCACTTATGCTACAAAACCGAACACCGATCCAATAAAAGACAGAGTATTAATCACTTTACGCCTTGATCTCGGGCCAAGAGCCCAGAGTAAACTGCGAATTACACATATTCGTAAGCTCCCAGTCCTCGGCACCCATCTCTCCAGGAATGTTCTCATCTCCGCGACCACCGCAAAGTCCCGCGACAAACATAGTGGCCATGAAGTGGTCATCGGTAGCGTGGGCATCGCGGTACTGAGGGTGCTTCATGAGACTAGTAGCCCGCCTCCGCAGCAACGGACCTCCCGCGCCCTTGGTGCTGCGGACAGCACGGTTGCAGGCGGCCTCGTGCGCCGGCAAGACCTCTTCGTGGCCGGGACAAAGCGCCGAGATGACTTCCTGGCGGAAATCGACAGCCCACGGCTCCGGCGGCGTCGGCTGGGCAAAGTTGTCGCGGTAGCGCAGCATGGGGCCCCAGACGTTGCGGTATAGGTTGTGCACTGATCCGCCCGAGCCGATGAAGAGCGTCTTGTGCTGTTTTGCGCGCAGCGGTCGCAGCGCTGCGCCCACGGCCATGTGAAAGTGCGGGTCGTACTTTTGGTTCATGCTAATGAGCGTCGTCGGCGGGCAGCCCCGCGGGAACATGCGGATGAGAACGAGATAGGTGTCGTGGATCCAGTCAAACTTGGGGTCGGCCTCGGACGGGATACCGGCTGCGGCGAGGTATTCCTGTATGGTCGGCACAAAGGCCAAATCTGGGTTCAGGGCATAGTTCTTGTACTTTGATGGGTGGACGTATGCCACGGGTGACTTTTCTGGGTTCGGGTTGGATGAGATGAGAACTCCCGGTAGCGATGTTGCCCAGTGTGCGCCCTGCAGTGGGTTAGTATACCGGACTGAGAGTATTGTTTACAAATATCATGGGGCTTACCATCATGACTACGTGCTCTATACCATTCTCCAATGCTGCATTTCCGCATTTCTCCCAGTAGTCTGCCGACGCGTGCTCCTCGCCCAACATCATGGTTGATCCATGGGAAAAGAGATGGACGGGAGCCATGGGCTCCTCCTTACTCCCAACAGCCATTGCGAGTTGTGATTATTCTGGACTGTAGATGGTAGATGAGCTGAGGTGGCAGTCACCCAGATTCAGAGGTTAGGAACAGAGCAGGTGGTTTAGCGGATTATAGTCAGATCTGGTGGCTTGAATTGCTTCTTAGGATATATCGAAATGTTGCATATGAAAATAAAGAAAGGAGCTGTGGAATTACCAAGATCTACTTCCGAATATGTCAAAATCATGTAACAATGACTGAATGGGCATTTGCCATCCAGTTAGCAAAGTGCACCCCCAAATTTCCATGTGCTGTCTCGTTTCGGCAGAAGTGGGCGAAGGCGAAGCGAGCAGATGATGGTCGCGGCAGTTCCCCCACCCCGTCCCGGTCCCCGCTCAGCCTCCCCGAGCTTATCGCTAGAGCCTAGCACCAGCGAGAGAGAATGCATGCATGGGCTTTGCTTTTTTTTACCTCTATTTTCTTCTTGTTTTTCGCGCTGGTTTTCTTAATTTTGTGTATGCAATGACCGGTTTATGATTCGTTCATGCATTGGTAGGTTGGGTGTGATTAGGTGAGCGAACAATTTATTCGACTTTGCTCTATTGTTTTACGCTGATCAAATTCTGAGATGGGCTATGGCAATAGTATCTATTCGAAAGACAGGCTCTTGGTTGTGAGGTCGTAGTTCCTAAGCAGACCGACCCACGATACATTAAATAAGTAGTTCTGAGCCGAAAAAAAGAAGACAAAAAGAAAGGAAAGGGTGGAACAAGTGCAAAATTGGCAATTTTCAAAGACCCCCAGAATTTCACTGCATTTTTTTTCACTGCAAGTTTAGCCCCGCCAGAGGGGATTGGCAAGTTTGTTGCATAATAAACCTGGTCACATACTTATCACAGCAGGACTGATTGGTATCAACAGCACCAAAAAAAAAAAAAAAAAAAAAAAAGTCCTTGTGTATACATATTACATTGACCTGGGTCAAGTCGTAAAAATAAATGTGCTCCTCTTTTTCATCATATCTCAATGTCTCCAACGCAACGCCGACTCGAACCCTTTCCGTCCCACCATCCACGAGCTGTAAGCAAGAATGGGCAGTAATCCAAAGAAGGTGATGCTGGCCATGGTCACAAAGCCGGCCTCGAAGAAACCAAGCGACGCGTTTCCAGGCTGCCCTGTAGGCTTGAGCGGCTTGACCGCCAACGCCCGAATGGTCGATGTTGTGGTCTTCTTGGATCCCAAAAGCAGCTCCTCTGCTTTTGTAAAAGTCTCTGCTGGCGGCTCGATAAACTGTGGACGTGCGGCAGAGAACATGTCCTTGTTGTACCGGTAGTAAAAGTCGGCATCGTGTGCTATCGGCGCAGCAGGCCCGACGAGTAATTGAACAGGAATCTGGTTGATGCAGGAGATGTGGCAGGGTAGGTGTTGGGCAATGTACTTGGCGGATCCGGGAGAGGCAAAGAAATATCCTGCTAGTAGTGGATTTCTATGAAAGATTAGTAAATGCATTTTTATTTGTTGTGCGCTTGTCAACTTACTCGAATTGCTCTGTAAAAATGGCATCTACCAAGCCAGAGACACTGGCAATGGGAAGGATACGGCCGCTAACCTTGAGCTGTGTAAGTGGCGATGACCTGGGATTGTCGTTAATATAGGCGTAGCCATCAGTGTCGGTGAAATTCTATAGCCTTACCTCACGGAGACATCCACCAGCTTATACTCGTTTGAGCCAAAACTCGACACTTGCTTCCTGTCCTCTGCCTCTTTGACGGCCTTTCGCGTCGCCTCATTCTGGTTACCACTGACTTTCTTGATTCCAGAGTCCTTGGCAAATGCCAACGTAGCGTACTTGGAGCAAGCCTCGAAAAACTCTTGCTTGACAAACTCATTGACCAATACCAAATCAGGCGCATACGGCGATGTTCCTCCAAAGCTAAACCTTGCGTTTGTAATAGCCTTGGCAGCCAGATCTACATCTGCTGTGCGGTCCACGATAGCCACGGCTCGGGTCGAGGAGGCAGAGAGAAGTTGGTTTGTGAGGCTGGTGGCACTTGCGCTGCTCGTCTGGTCGACAAGTGTTGCGCTCTCGAGTATCGACGAGTCCTTGATTGTCTTTGTCAAGCAAAAAGTATTGAAATCTAGTGCAGCGGGCAGCACTTTGCGAAGGATGGCGTCGACTTGGAGAAGGGTGTCCTCAAGCTTGTGACTCTGTCAGCGCAATGAGACACACATGGAGTTTATAACAGACTTACCTCCACCGCAATGCAATTACCAGCGCTCATGGCAGCGGCCAATGGTGCAATGATGGAATACAGCCGGGTGTGGCTGGTGGGACGGATAATCACCAGACCAACACCCACCCTGCGCGTCGCATTGTCTTTGCCCTCGACAACAGGCGCATATTCCTTCTTGTGTTCTTCGGGAAAGTCGAGAGTCTCGTACCAATGCCTTACAGTGTCCATGGCAAGGTAGTACTCTGTCTCAACCTCTGCACTCGAAGTCTGGGAATCCTTTGCCAAAGCATTGCAAATTGCACCCGCATCGTTGCGCAGAGCGGCATGGAGAGCTTGGAGTTGGTCCTGGCGATATCGAATGTTTTCTGTCCGGCCGTCAATCACGACCATTTGCAGCCGATCGATAGCTGCTTGTTGCGACGCCATGTTTGAAATGCTCGCTTGTAGCTCTTCGTATAGTGGTATACTCAACAACAATGTATAAGCAAACTAGACTTGAACTCTGGAGTGTATACGTTGCAAACACAAAATAAATTCACAATACTCTTGAAGGAATTCATTTACAAAAGAAATCACAAGCGGACAACTTTCTGAGACCGACGTCCCGTTCTAGTGATGCGACCAGGTAGGAGTTAGTAGCTTTGCTGCAATTTACCCTGAGCTACCCCAAACGATAAGAAACTGGGGGATTTCAAGATCAGCGCTTCGGTAAGTGGGGGAGTGTGGAGAAATCCCCTACTATGTACAGCACTTCAACGGAGCTGTCATCCTTGTCTCAACCTGGGCACACGGCTCGAATCCGAGGAATCTTGTCTCGTCTTTCCGGGACCATGGACTAGGTACTGCTACTATTCTTGTCTGACCATGGTCGAATGAGTTTTGTGCATTTGTGGCCAGTTGCAGCAGCAGATCCGATCGTTCCAGGATCAAAATTCCAGTATCGCCATTTCCGTCGACTTCTTTTTCCCAGGCACTTACACACTGGGATTCCGGGAGCGCCCACCATCTTACAACAGCTATTCTTGTTACAACTTCCTCTCGAATCAGCAAACAGATTCGCCAAGAGCGCATCACGGCCTCAAACATGTCGGTGACGACGACAGATAACCCGGTGACCACCACCATTGCCGAGACGTTGCAAGACTATGAAATTCACCTGACTGGCGAGCGCGATCTGCCGCCGCGACACGTCTGGGTCCCTCTAAACGACCACAGAGCACCACCAGCAGACAACCCAGAGGGCTGGTTGAATACCTACCGCGGGGTGCCCAACTACCGTCCCATCAACACCGAGCTGGATAGAACTGCGAGGCCGTGGGGATCCAATGGTGTCGAAAACTGCTTTGTGTTTCTCATGCTGAATGGGGTCTGGTTGACGGGTGTAAGTGGCCGTTTTGCCCAACCTGATTTTGATCCTGCAAAGTGCGACTTTCTCAGGTTTGCAAGTACTAATTAATCTGGGTTAGATCTCAAACTGGCTGTGGAGGACAACTGGCGGGCGATTCAACAAGACTTTTTGGAGATGGAAGGTTGGAGGCGAGTTTTAGGCTCTCATTAGACACTTTCAGCACATCGATTGGGGGAATTTGGGTGATGATCGAGATGGAATTACAGGGCAAGATATGTGACATTTACTGGGCGCATTTACTATAACACAGACTACGAAGAGGCTTTCATTGTATCATCACATCGTAAAAAATAAAACAATCATGATCAATTATTTCAAAGCAAAGTCGCGTTTCGAATTTTGAATGTGAAATCCCCATAGTAACTGCCGGATACTGTGGACCCTCAGGCCTGGGAATGCCTCGTTGGTGTTGCCCGAACCTGGTAGCTATGATCTTGTTAGCGGTTTAGCAAAGTCACATCCCAACCGACGTGATACAGAATGAAAATCCAATAAAATCGTCAAGGACATTTCGGACAATTCGCGACATGCTGCCGGTACTCGTAAGTCCGACAAAAGGCGCCGAAGCCCCGATCAAATATCAATTAGGGGACCTGGAAGTAGGTGGACAAGTATATGCCGGCTTAAGAAGAAGCGCCCCTCCCCCACCTGCGTTCCGGACGGCCTGCGATGAGGGGACTTGTGCAACATCCGGCGACGACAATACGCAATGCCGCGAAATTCTCTGAGACGTTTGGGACTATACCCTCATTTCTTTTGACTTTTTCTTCATCTTCTGCTTCTTGTTCTTATTGCTTCTTCTTGAACTGCTAGTACATACGAGCAATCCCCAAGAAGACGCATCGCGGGCATCACCAATCTCTAGCAACAATGGAAGTCCAGACACCCCCGATCCGTGACATTTCGTCCACTATCGAAGACACGGAGAACAATTTGATCTTCCACAAGAACGTCTCGATTCCGCTCAAGGCATCGAAACTTCCCATTCGTGCCAATGTCTACTTGCCGCTCTCTGCCAAGTCCGGCGACAAGTTCCCCGTCCTGGTCACGTATGGTCCCTACGGAAAGGACATTCCCTACGAGACCTTCTTCAATGGCTCCTTCAACCAGGTGAACCCGGAGCACCGCTCCAAATACAGCTGCTGGGAGACGCCAGACCCCGTCTTTTGGACCAAGCAGGGCTATGCCATTGTGAGAGCCGACGAGCGTGGTCTGGGTCAAAGCCCCGGTTTCCTCGACACCATGAGCAAGGGCACCAGCGAGTGCTTCTTTGACGTGGTCGAGTGGGCTGCTGAGCAGTCGTGGAGCAGCGGCAAAGTCGGCCTGCTAGGTATTTCTTATTATGCCGGCACACAATGGCGTGTCGCTGCCAGAAAACCCAAGGGTCTAGCTGCCATCATTCCTTGGTAAGTTCACATTGTGCGATTACCTTATGACCAAGCCATACTGATTAATTTGACACAGGGAGGGAATGTCCGACTACTACAGAGATCGCTGCCAGCACGGTGGTATTCTGTCCAACAAGTTTATTGGCTTCTGGTGGAACCGCCAGGTCCTGGTCAACCAGTACGGCAAGCCCGGCCGATCCAAGCTGCAGTTCCCTCCAGATGGACCCGGTGCTCGTGGCCAAGAAGACACAATCGAGGGTGACCTCCCCAATGATGTTCTGGTTCAGAACCGCCAGGACCAGACCATTGACAACGCCAAGTACAAGTTCAGAGACCAGGACTACTACGCTAGCAAAGAGTTCAAGCTCGAGGACATTGAGGTGCCTCTCCTGAGTGTAGCCAACTGGGGCGGTATCCTGCTGCACCTTCGCGGAAACGTTGAGGGCTATACCCACGCCGGCTCCAAGTTCAAGTACCTCCGCTTCATCACTGGTCGTCACGACCTGCCTTTCTACTACAAGGAGGAGGTTGAGCTGCAAAAGAGTTTCTTGGACGCTTTCCTCAAGGGCGATGACCGTGTTGGCTGGACCCAGCCTGGCAAGGTTGCTCCAGTCACAGTGACGCTACGAAAGGGCGATGTTGGCTTCAACGATGCTGAAAAGGAAAAGGTTTACGAGAAGCGTGAGGAAGAGGCATGGCCTATTCCCAGAACCCAATACACCAACTTTTATCTGTCGCCAGACCAAGGTCTCGCCAAGTCAAAGCCCACTGTGTCAGAACCGGCAAAGGTTTCATACAAAGCTCTGGGTAATCTCGAAAAGCCAGAGCTCGTCCAATTCACCACGGCGCCATTCGAGCAAGAGACGGAGATCACTGGCCACATTACGGCTCACCTCAATGTATCTCTCACCGCCGAGCAGGCTGCCGGCGAAAAAGACATTGACGTGTTCGTCACTCTGCGATACATTAGTCCCGAGGGCAAAGAGGTTCACTACACGGGCACGGCCGGCGACCCCATCCCACTGACCAAGGGTTGGCTGCGCGCCAGCTTCCGCAAGGTGCACACGGATAACCCCAAGAACCGCCCGTGGCTGCCGCACCGCGAGTACTTTTCCACCGACGTCCTCCCCGTCAAGGAGGGCGAGGTCTACCCCCTCGATATTGAGATTTGGCCTTCCAACGTGGTGGTGGAAAAGGGTGGTAAGCTCGTCTTTGAAGTTGCCAGTGGTGATACCCAGGGTTCTGGTATCTTCCAGCACAACTCTGAGACAGACAGGTATGTTGGCCCTAAATCTCACCTCTCGTGATTGTAAAAGCTAACGTTGTTGAATAGAACAAGTGAGAAATTCGCCGGACAAAACCACATCCACTTTGGAGAGGGTCTCGAAAATTATGTTACCCTGCCTGTCATTCCTCCCAAATAAGAAAGCTATGCTGTTATAGCATTGGATCAATTTGGCTGCGCGGATACCGAACAATATTATAGAATAAAAGAATTGCCAAAATATGTATATACCATGTAGTTCTGTGATATATTGCCAAGTTACGTGACGAGAAGAAAGCATATTGTGAGTGACGTGCTTTGAGATTATAAATTATTTAGCTATAGCAAAGTGTTTTCATAAGGTGATGATTTAATAGACGCGCTATCCGCCAAAAATCAGTTATTAATACATTGGTGCATATTCCGTTCATAGGTACCTATTGCACGTCAAGAACAACCTTGTAGATCAAAACCACCGCACAATGATGCCAGAAAATGTCAGTGCTTGGAGTGTATAATGATATTACAGCATAAAATTCTGGTTTGTAAGCATAAAGTTTCGTCCTTAATCATGAATGGATTTGAAACGCGTTCAGTTCGGTTGGTAATAGGTGTATCTCGGCCTGCTCGGTTCCTGGATCTAGTGCTCCGTAGCAGAAGTAGGGGTAGTGTCTGGCGGAACAGCGGGGGCGGGGCACTGGCTCAAGCCCCAGCCGGGGGTTCTTGTTGAACCGCGATGGGCAGATAGATGGAGGGGATAGAGGAGAGGAGTATTATCTCGTCGCTGGCATCTTCAATCTGACGATTCTCAGCTCATAATCGTGAAATTCTCACAAGGATTGTAGGCCCTTCATTTTCATCATGGCATACTCGGACCACTTTTCGCTTGCCAATATCCCATATGGTATCGCAAGCACCGTTGGTGACGCCCACCGGGAGAGAGCAGTAGTCACCCGGCTAGCAGACAAGGTTGTGTTTCTATCCGATCTGACTTTGGACGTTACCGATCAAGTCAAATCAGCCCTCAAACAAGTTCGTCTGTCTGAAAATATCCTTGTTCTCGAGCACAGAGCTGATTTGTATCCCAGTGCACACTCAACGACCTTGCTGGTTTAAGCAAACCAGAACTACAGCAGCTCAGAAAGCAATTGGGATCGATTCTGGCTGACAAGGCGGTCCTGGACAAATATGGATTTAAATTAGAAGACGTCGAACTTCATTTACCCATCAAGGTCGCCGGGTTCACGGACTTTTCCTGCTCAAAAGAACATGTCTTGAACGCTGGAGAGGCCGTCTTTGGAAAACGTTCAATGCCACCAGCGTTTCTCCACTATCCAGTCGGCTATTCAGGAACCTCTTCGACAATTGTCGTGTCGGGTACACCAGTACAGAGGCCCAATGGAATGTACCGAGCTGGCGAGACGGTGGAGTTTGGGGCTAGCAGAGCCATGGACTATGAGCTTGAATTCGCTGCCATTGTAGGCAAGCCTACCAAGATGGGCGAGAGCGTCAAGCTCGAGGATGCGGATGATCACATTTTTGGTCTGGTCTTGCTCAACGACTGGAGTGGTAAGTCGCCTTGAAAAGAAACTTACCCTTCTTGTCGGACATGGTGATTGACAATAATTCTTTAGCCCGCGATATCCAAGGTCTCGAGATGGTTCCACTCGGACCGATGAACGGAAAGAGCTTCTCCACCTCGATATCTCCATGGGTCATTCCGCTGGATGCCCTGGAGCCATTTGCGACGGAGGCTCCCGCCAAAGAAATCCCGGCGCCGGTGTTCCTTCACGAAAAGAAGGCAAAGCCGAGCTACAACATCAAGCTCGAGGCGGAGCTCCTTCGGGATGGCACATCGACCAAACTATGCACGGCCAATGTTTCCTGGATGTACTGGACCTTTCGAGACTTGGTGGTGCAAAAGACTGTCAATGGCTGCAATCTCAACACGGGTGACGTTCTCGCAACCGGCACCGTTTCCGGCGTTGGCGATGATGAGCATGGCTGTTTGTTGGAGATGACCAAGGGCGGCAAGGTCGAGTTTGCCCTGTCGGACGGAGCAAAGAGAACATATCTACAGGATGGAGATGGTGTGCGGATGACGGCATTTTGTGGTGATGGTGTTGGCTTTGGTGAATGTACTGGCTTCATCACCCCAGCCAAGCCATTATAGTTGCATTGCCATACTGGTGAGCGTTCAGTGAGCATCTATACATTAGTATACCACCTATTATTGATGGACTTTCGAGCAAAAGGGAAACTTTCGTGCCGATGGCTGTTGTCATGAATATCGCCAAATCACGTATCAAACAATGGTAATTGATCAGTGTCAATGGATATCATTGTATCGGTCATCCCTCCGATGCGGCGGATATTGGGACCCTGGTGATCATTCTAGAAGCTCCAACGTTTTTGGGAGGGTGCTCAGCTCTGGACATATTGGAGCTAAGCTTATGTCGAGGCCCCTAAGCGGCCAGTCGGCCAAGCTGAGCGGGATCCACTCTCAGCGTCCAGATTATCGCCGCCTATTGGCCAGACCTTGTCGACCTCCAGGGGGTCAATGGCCACGTTCACACAATAACTTTTTGATGAGGGAGAGCTCCCATATGTAATAAGGCGTCACTTTACTAACCTACTACTGACCTGTCCGTATCCTCTCCGCACTCTTGTCCCGGGTCAATTGACTTATTTCATTGACTCCTTTCCTTCCTCCGTCTTCTTCTTTCTCCCTGACTGCTCCGTCCCAATCTCACTGGTCAATCTCCATCCCAACATGGTCGCTCTCAAGTACTCGGCTCTTGCCGCTCTGGCGCTTCGTGTTGCCTCCGTCTTCGCCCAGGAACACTCTGTAGGTTGCCTCTTCCCCAGCGAAGCTATACCCATCACTATAGTTCGTAAGTGTCAGTGCATTGTGTCGTAGCTAACATGTTTGATTTCACCATAGCCTATCGACGAGGACGCCGGTAACCCTGAGAACACCCCCGAGCTCCGTGCCGATATCTCTGCCACCTTCCCCGAGGCCGACATCTTTGGCGTCAAGCTGGTCAACGGACGTCCCACCAAGGCCGTGATCGAGATTGCCAACCACGAGGACGAGCCCATCCAGTTCGCCTTTGTCGGTGGCTCGCTTCACACCCTGCAGCCTCTGCCCGAGAATGCCCACCCCTCGGTCGGCATTGTCCGCAACCTGAGCACTGTCCGCTACGATGCCATCATCCCCGCTGGCGAGACCCAGTCGCTGCCTTACTCGTTCGTTCTGGACATGAACCCCCAGGACCTTCGTCTCTCCCTTGGTGCCGTCGTTTCTACCCAGAGCGGCAACATCTTCCAGATTGGCGTTACCGAGCAGACCGTCAGCATTGTCGAGGCCCCCACCAGCATCTTTGACCCCCAGATGTAAGTACTTGACAACAGAATGTTGATCCTAAGCTGTCACTAATGGTAAAACTAGCATCTTCTTGTACCTCGTCCTCGGTGCCGCTTTCTCTGGTGTCTCTTACTTTGTCTACAAGACTTACATTGAGGCCTTCTTCCCCCAGGCCAAGAAGCAGAGAGCTCCCAAGAAGGCCAAGGTTGTCGAGGCCGAGCCTCTGTCTGGCGGCGAGGGTGTTGCCACCGGTGCCGAGAAGTTCGACGCCAGCTGGATTCCCGAGGACCACATCAACCGCCCTGTCGCCAAGCGTGTCAAGAGCGGTGCCAGCCAGAAGAAGAAGACTGCCGAGTAGAGCCAGCAGTCTGAACTTGAACAAGGCACCGTTCCTCCCACACCAGTCCCAACCCCAGTGGCGGGCTCCGGGGTGGTGCGGAACAAGAGGAACGCGCATAGACTGGGGAGCAGCAACTAGCTCAAAAAAGAGCTCCGGGACCGGGTTGTACTATTTTATACAATAACGATAGGGGAACGGAAAAGCATGACCAGGCCATGGTTTTTGTGGGCTGGTTTGTATTGGTGTACGATATTATATATAATATGAGCCAAAATCAATCACGACTGCCATGAATGTACAAAGCGACCCCTCTTACTTGCTCTACTGTGCCGTTGCATGTCAATTCAATTTTTGGCAAAGTCTACGTCAGTATAACAGCTTTGTCACAAGTGTTAGTGCTTCTCCTGCCGTTTCGTGCTGGGGATAGCCGGAGCTCCTCTAATGACCGCATAGCTGGAGTATATCTAATATCCACTCGTGCGGCACGAAAGGAAATTCCACAATTTGTGCTCACTTTAATTTTACCTATATTCTAGCCAGCTCACGTCCACTGGACGGGATTTACTCTGGCCGAGCAACTAGAGGGATGGTCGGAATTGTCTCAGGTCTCGGCTGAACATCGCAATGTATCTCACTGGCACCCGTACCGCGCACATATCGAAACATTTTTTTCTCTTGAAGCTTGTTTCATTAGATTTCAGATTAACGCTACTCTCAAAAATGACTCCTCTCATATGGCGGCGAGTACGGCGAATGCGTGCCCGGCGGACTCTGGTACCTGTCTGGCTCCGGCGTGGACGTCCCCGGCAACTCGGCATGGTATGACGAGGGACTGCTCCGTCCATAGGTTGCCGCCGTGTTGGGCGAGAGGGTACTGCTTCCTTCGTGCGGCGCATATAGCTCGACGGGCGCCACCTGCTGCACGCCCTCGCTGCTCAGCTCCGCCAGCAGAGGCTGCCCTGCCCCCGGCACCTGCGCGTCCTGTGGCTTGTAGTACATGCCCGACGCCGCAGACGGCGAGGGCGAGTTCCATCCTGATGTGGCCGAAAGCGGGATCGCACTCTCGGGGTGTGGGCTCGGATGGTGTTGTCCAAAGGCGCTCGTATACTCGCTCGGCGCGGTGCTCGCGGCGGCGTAGGCGCCGTTGCTATCCCCAGCCGCCTTTTGACCCTTTTGATTGCTGCGGCGTCGGTACCACCATATAAAGACGCCAATGAGTCCTAGTCCCACCGCCGCAATGCCAATACCCGCGCCAATACCTGCCTTGGCGCCCGTCGATAATCCCGAGTCGGCCGTCGCCGTGCTGCTCGCCGATGACGTCGTGCTGGTGCTCGTCTGGCTCGCGGTAGAGCTCGCCGTGGCCGCGCTGCTCGTGGCCGCCGAGGCCTGGGCCAGAAAGGCGGCCTCGCCGACGCTGATGGTGACGCCCGTGCCGGCGCAGTTGTTCTCGAGGGTGGCGTAGACGGTCTCGAGGTCCGAGGGGCTTTCTAGGGCCACGCACGATGCCGTGTTGTAGATGAAGTTGCCGCCATTCTTGCATAGACACTCGTTCATCTCGGTACCCGTATCGCCCGTGCAGCCGCTCGAATCGGCCGATTGGGTCAAGCAGGCTTGTGAGCCTGATGGGTAGGCGCTAAAGTCATTCTCGATAGCTGATACGAGACGCGGCGATGTGGTGAGAAGGAGCAGGACTAGAGCCTGGAGTGATTGTGGCAATGCCCTCATGATGTTGAGTGCTACCCGAATTGGTAGCGATTCCCTCCTCCTTTATATGGTAGCAGGTGTTCGGTATGTCCAGGAAGTAATAGTCGATCGCGGTATATGCGGGCCCTTTTGGGCAACAAATTGTTGGTATCGTGTCTCTGGTAGAAAATCGTCTACGATGTGACGTTGAATAATACCATTATACACAAGAGTATAGATGATTTTGATTGGAGTATAAGACAGTGGGGTATATAATGCAACCTCTTGAAAAAGCCAATGCTAGAATTATGCTGTCATGTACTGCCAAGGAAAAAGATAGAGAAAACGAGTGTGTCTAAAAAGTTGTTTTGATTCCTCTCCCCAGATCTAGGAGACGGGCGGCGTGCACAAGGTTTAAGGTTGAAATTTACACTGGAGGGAGAGAGCTGAAAAGAATTGACTGACTGCCCTGACTGCTGGCAGAGGCAACCTTTAGTTTAGGTTGCCAGCTAATCAATCGACCCAAGTGCAAATCGGGAATCTCATCGTTTCCATGACGAAGGAGTGGGGAGGCTTGGGTGTGCAAAAGGGGGGGCTCCCCGGTCTGAATCATGGTCAGCGAAAGGAAAAAAAGCAGATCGCAGCCAATGAATTGCGGCGCCGTGTGTTGGTCGCGATCATGGTACCTGCTTTTGGTGCAACGTAGTCCACGATCTAAGACGGTCTGGGCATGCTGGGTCGTCTCCTCTTTGCACTAAATTGCCATGTCCCAGCCTGTTTGGAGCCACTGTAGCTTGCCCCGGGCGTCTAGATTAGAGGAATGGTTGGTTTGTTATCCCACCCGGCCGCTCGTCTGTTCCAAGGACAAGGCGAGAGGGGAGAGGAAGAAACCAAGCTGAAGGGCAGTGCAGTCAGTGCAGTGACAAACCTGGATATTTGGAAGAGCTTCAATACACGTGTCCGAATTGGAGGTTGCTCATTCTTGGGGAGTGATGTTGCTGGTCAAATCTTCTTACGACAGTTGCAGCAATTTGGACACCTGCTAATATCGCGTGTGTAAGACACTAACGGAGGCTAGCGGACCACTATGATGCCCTTTTTTTTGGTTCTATTTTTGGCTTGTCTTACCTAGCCAAAGGAATTGGCCATGAGGCTCTTAACGTGCGACCTAGCCTCCCTCTTTTCTTCGTCGTCTTCGACTCTATGACCAGATGCAGAAAGTTCTCATCATCAAGTCATGAGAGTACTGAGACACTTGCCAACGGAGATATTGGGCGGCCGTATTTACTCCCAATCCGGATCTGCAAGGCCACGCTTATTTAAGTTTAGATCCGAGATTGTCTTGATATTTGCAATACGAATCCGCTTCGTCTCCTCTAATCTACACTCTTGATTCGAGATCACGGACATGTCACTTATGATTTGCACAGATTCTTTGCACAGGAAGAGAAAAATCCGCAAAACAATCCGACCGCAAATGGAACTCACAGGGCTGACATGGGCAGGACCTATAACGGATCTAGCATGTCGATGGAGCGTCTCCGCAAATCTATTGCTCACAACCGCGCCTGCTGACAATTATGAATGAAACGTGTTAGCTCAAGCGTCAGGTGACCTGTGTATGAGGCATTACTGTACTTGAACTAAACATTTATTTTAATCAATCCGGCTGTGCTTGTCCGCAATTGATGACTGGGAACAGCCGCCGAAACAACGGTATGTCAAGATGGAAAGATATTGGGCATATACCGCCCGAATCGCCTTTTTGAATAGCGAGAAGGTTGGGCATTTTCCCACATCATGTTTGTTTGGGTCGAATATTCATATCGCAAGAAGACTGATCGTCGAGACTTGGTAAGAAGTATTCGCAGCGCACCAATGATATATCCCCGTGCCATCTTTCGACTATGGTTCTCTTGCGTGGGATCATTTCGTATGAGGGCTGCCTAGAAACTGACTTTGCCATCATACTGGTAAATATAGTCGCTTACGCAGGGACTTGATCGGTCGGCAGGGTTTCCGATCCTGGCAAGTTATGGATTCCAACTGACAGGTCAAAACCGTTGCTACGTGCGGCTCAAGTGATCCTTCTTGCCACCGATCCTCTTCAATACAAATATAAATTCAAGCCGCTGTCGTCTGCACCTCCGACCTTGCACAGGTTTCTTGATGTAACATGACATTTGTCGGTGGTTTATGGCAGTAAATATCATCTTAGCTTTTCCTCGTCAGCTACACATATATGCGGGTACAAAAGTGATGATCACAGCTCTATCAAGATATACTCGTGGCCATTTTGGGAACAATTGCCCAATCGGAGGTTTTGCCTTTGAGCGTTGTGTAACTGAGTCAAAAGCCTCAAATATGGAAACTCCACGTGCAAGCCCTGCAGAGAAGGAAAGCCCCTGCGAATAGCGACACCATCGCACGTGGCGCTAGACACAATCAATGCGCATTCCACAAATGACTAAACCGCATGATCATGTTGGCATAAGAAGGGACGTGAAATCGTAATAAGGAAATGATTGATTGGACATTTGCTAGCGTCGGCCTGGAGGTCCGAGGCGACCATTCAGATGACAACAGCCGTTGCATAATCCACTATCAAACCAGTCTTCTGGAGCCGCTAAGGGAGTCTGTTTTGAGACCACCTATAAGATTGTCACCCTCCCTGCGGCACAGCACGCACAGCTATACCTTTTCGAAGAGCATCACCGAAATCAATTTCAGCTGGATTTGCCGTGATTCCCATTGACTCAGCATCAACTGCCGAGGCATCCTCGCATCTGCACGGAAATAATGCTGAAGAATTCTGGGCAAAGGCAGAGCTGAAGTGCCATGTAACACAGGCTATCTGATTGATCAATTCAGCAGCGGAAAATATGTCAAAGCTATGGTACATTGGGTCTTTCTCCTGAACAGTGCATGTCCTTGAACTAGTCTGGGTATTGCTGCATATCGCCCCAGGATCGAGACCCTCTGAAGAAGTGTTGATGGGCGCTTGAAACGGGTCTTGCCGCACCAGGTGGAGTTTTAGAGTTCGCATCTTATGATTTTATAGTTGGCAAGCTCTGCCTGCCCTTCCCTCTTTGTAACCCCCCATTAACTCAAAATTAGAGATTTGGAAGTCGTGAGAGATCCGGCAATGGACATGAAACTGGGCGATATCACGGCCTCTCAGGTCGTGATAGGCTTCGCTGGGGTATGGCTGCTCTACAATATTCTTCAGATGCTTTACAACATCTCTCCGCTTCATCCCCTCCACAAGATCCCTGGTCCCAAGCTCGCCGCCGCTAGCTATCTGCCGGAATTCTACCACGACGTTGTCCTGGGCGGCAGATACACACATGCTATCCAACGCATGCACGAGAAATATGGTATGTGTCGAGCTCGTCGAAAAAAAAATGGCTCACTAGTACTGATGACACACACTAGGTCCTATTGTGCGCATCAATCCCGGCGAGACACATTGCAACGATGTAGCCTTTTCCGATGAGATTTACGCCGTTGGTGGCAGGAAGAGAGACAAGCCTCTTCACCAGATCAACGGTGGCGCGTAAGTATGCCATGACTTCGGCTCAAAGGTGACCGTTTACTTACCAATCCTTCTTTCTTCTCCCTCCTGCAGGACAACTAGCAATGCATTCGGAACTGTGGATCATGATTTGCATCGTGCTCGCCGTGGTCCCGTGGCCAAGTTCTTCTCCCACAACATGATTGCCCGCCTCGAGGGAGACATCCACAAGCTGTGCCATCATCTGTGTGATAAGCTTCTGGCTCGGTCTGGCACCAAGGAGGTCATTGACATTGCCATGGCCTACAGCTGCTTCACCTCTGATACCATCTTTGGCTACAGCTTTGGCGAATCTCAAGGATTCCTGGATCAGGAGAGCTGGTACCCAAACTACCGCATGGCTCTGCTTGCCGTCTTGAAGCCAGTCTTTTGGTTCCGCTTCTTCCCCATTCTCAATGCTGCGCAGGATTTGGGCGTATAGTGAGTCAAGCTGTGGTGTCATTGGGAAGTAACTATGTTAACTCTTTGTTCCTAGCATCGTGGATATTCTCCCCGCAGATATGGCACTGCTCATCCGGTCTCTCAAGATCATGATTCCAAGCCTCGTCACAAAGGCCAAGTCTGGTCTCGAGTCCGGGATCCGGCCTGAGCGCCCCACCATTTTCCACACGATTCTCGAGTCCGATGGCAGCAGCTTACAGCCAAAGACCATGACCTGGATGTCGGAAGAGGCGGCCGCCGTGGTGGGTGCCGGCACCGAGACCACGAGCTGGGCCCTGGCTGTCATTACGTTTAATTTGCTCGACAAGCCCGAGCAGCTGGCCAAGCTGCGCGCCGAACTCAGCGAGGTCGTAAAGGACCCCAACGAGCTGCCAGCCTGGACGGTGCTGGAAAAGCTTCCCTACCTAGGCGGCGTCATCCAGGAGGGTCTACGTCTCTCGTACGGTGTGTCGGGACGAACGGCGCGCGTTCCAACGGGAGAAGACCTCGTCTACCGTGGCGAATTCAACAAGAAGCCCGTCGAGCTTGTGCTCCCGCGGGGCTACGCCATTGGCATGTCGGCCGCCATTACGCACCATGATGAGAGCTTCTTTCCGGATTCGCATGCTTTCCTGCCGGAGCGCTGGATTGACGAGGACGGCAAGCGGAGAAAGGAGCTGGAGAGGGCCATGCTTGCATTTAGCAAGGGCAACAGAGCTTGCCTGGGGATGAAGTAAGTCTTGGTATCCCATTTGCCCTTCAAATACAGTGGGCGAAATCATAATTGAACAATCAAACTGACTTACTGTTTAGCCTTGCTCTATGTGAGCTTCACTTGAGTCTTACCGCACTGGCGCTCCGTGTCATCCCACGCATGGCGCTATATGAGACATCGCTTCGGGATGTAGCATACGATCATGACATGTTCATTCCCCGACCGGTTGCTGAAAGCAAGGGTGTGCGTGTGGTTATTAACTAGATCGTAAGCTGGTTCGGCTCACTTTGGTATCACGAGCACAAGTATACATTGCATACACAATCTGCAGGAGTGGGCAATTCGTAAAATTATAGCAACACATTTGAGGAATTCCTTCTAAGATTCGAGTCGAAAGAATATGAGCTATCGGAAAGGACAGTCTCTAGTTAGCCCCAAAGTACTTGCATTTATCAAGCAGTATTTCGAGCACTACCAAATATACTGACAAGGATTGATGACCTCCGATGGATGCGAATAACCACCCTACCCTTATTTGGCTTGCTGCTAAAGGCCCTTGAGAATATCCAGCGTGGCAGCGCTGTCGACAAACTCTTTAATTTTTTAAATTGATTTTCCGTCGTCGGTTATCTTAAGTGGTTTATTAAGTTCCGCGGTTATACTGCTCAAATTAGAAGTCTACGCATAAGTATTATATGAGATAGCGAGTTGGAAGATTTTCCCAATGTTACACTACTTACTAGGATGTGGTCTACCTAAGCGCCTCCGGATGAGGATGGTTTTCAAGATTCTGCAACTAATCTACTTCATATGGTCGAAGTCCTCCTCTGTTCTGTATTAGAAAGGAAAGAATTATTTTCTCGACTGAATCATCATGACCAGAGGATAAAGACTCAAATGAACCGAACTGTCCATCACATAACTACAGCGAAGAAGGTCTACAAACCGAAGTAGTGTGACTGATCCGCAATGAAGTGATAATAAGCGAGGTGCGAACTACGTTATTGTGTCAAGCGGCTGAGTGGGTGGCGTTGGGGTTGTATGGTGGAAACAATATGGTGGCACTTTTCCAGTTCTCCTAGGAATATGCTGCTATTATCCTATTATACACAAGATTGCCCCTCTTTTCCTTTAAAAGGACACTGTGTTGGCAATAGTAAGGCTCTCAAGGCCTTATATTAATCGTGAAACTTGGAACTTATCCTTTTCTGGTCTGCTTGAGGTTGGGGGCGATAGGCTTGGCAGCTGTTCTGAACACCGCAAGTCCTACCCCGCCTATGTATGATGGCTCAGCTCTGATAATTGCAGGTCTCAACGTTAGGGAGTCCTCAGTGATGGAACCATGACTGAGAAAATGAGGCATTCAAATAGCCTATGAAGCGGCTGAAGCAGAGGCACATTCAGGTCAGTCAGAATACTGTTCAACTTCCGCACATCGTCGACTGATCAGTTCCCTTCAGGCATCTGGAGACCGGCCCCGTGCCATTCACCTATTAGACTCCAGATCCGAAGCGTCTGCACCTCGCTGGCGATACATATACCAACTCTTGCATATGCATGAGTATCTCAAGAAGCATGTTCTGTCAACCCGTCACAACGAACTGATTCTGCGACTGAATCAACTATGTCGCCAATTCCCGAGACTCTCCCGCGAGAGGCTGCTAAGCCCATGCGAAACTCAACCCCTCGACCAAGTCCGTCCCCTTCGGTGGCTAGCATAGAACCTGACAAAGACCTCGCTTTGCCAAGTGAGAGCAATACCGCCAAATATCCTGCTTTTCGGAATAACGACCCTACCTTACACGCCAGCGCCGAAATTGATCAGGATTTAAAGAACAGAATTGATAGAATAGTCGAAGTTTTAGATAAGAAGCCTACCCAGAAGGAAAGTCTAATACGTCCTACCCTCCAAGCCCAAGCCCACGACCCTGACGCATCAACCATATTATGGAATACTCACTTTCCCACGCGAGAGGCGGGGGATCCCCAGCGAAAGCTCAATCCTCGATCGATTCCTTCCTCTTCCGTAGCCGATATGGAAGATGGACTCACAGACTTGGCTTTGGCATCTGAGAGCAATATCACTCGATATCCTCCATCTCTTGATACAGATTCTACCTTAAGCTTTGATACCGCTATCAATCAACAACTAATGGCACAGATTGACTCTATGGATTGGCTTCTGGATAATACGCCTATTCAAATGCCGGGGCTAACACACCTTGCCCTCCAAGCTCATGATTTCAACACCGGAGACTCTGGCTACCACCGTGATCTAGCAGGCTGGTGCTACGGTAATCTTCTTGATCGTTTTGATCACCATGTCGGACTAGCGGACTCGATACTCGTCACTAAAAGTTCAAAAAGCCTTGCTGCATCATACACTAGCTCTTCGTATGATATGCTCTCCGACATTGACCCCGCTGCCGACATGGATCACGACGTTAGTGGAACAGGCGCAGCTTTTATTGACATCCCCGTCCCTGTGCTGGATGAATTGCTAGTGCTGGACGACGACCCAGTAATGGAAGACAACCCAAGCTCCAAGCTCCAAGCAGAATCTGTGAGACTTGTCGAAGAAGATCCCAATGCCCAACCAACCACCAATTGGATCCTCGATAAGGATACAAACCAGCAAGCAGTGATTACTCAAGCAGGACCACCGTATCTCGAGCATGAATACCCTGACCTGCGTGAGCAATACGAGGACGTGGGGCCGCCGCATCGTCTGTGGATTGCCAAAATCTGGTACTGGCTTGCAGCAGTGCTAGATCCTCCACAAGCGGGGGCTTATAGAGCAACTTATACATGTGTAAGTTCAGAGATGGCTCATTTGTAATCAAACAATTGAAACTCAGGATCTAATTTCCCCAGGGTTGCGGTGCGCTCTGTTATATAGATATAGATGATCTGGTACCAGGGGAAGCAGCAAAGTTAGAACAGGACATAAGAAAAGAGGCAGACTCAGTTCGTTGTCGTAATCCTAGCGTTCGTACTTCGCCACACGACAACGTTCAACCGCCAGTACCGGCACATTTGGCCACCTCAACTTCGTCACACATTGGTGGACAGGGAGTGCCGATTCAAGGTCTCCCTTCCTTGGAGGAACACCCAGAAGGTTCCGTCGTGGCAGAAATCACAGCCCAGGAACCAGCAGTTACCATTGCAAACACGGCAAAAAGGTACTTGTTGCTTTGCGTGAATACGAAGCACGGCCTGGTGAAGCTCGTGCATATCGACGTGTCAACTCTTACGAATGATCAATTCCTGTTCCAAGAGATCAGAAACGAGTATAGGATCGCTAGGCAAGGCCACGATTGGAATTTGGCGACGCTTATTCCGGGTACAAACAATTTTCTGCAATCAACGCTGGCATGGATATCGAAAGTTTCTCCTCGCAACATCAAACTCCCCCAATGGATAACCAACGCTCTCCAAGACTGTAGGATATTTTTACCACGGAAGATAGAGTTTATCAAGGTACCCGCTCCTTCGTCGATCATACCTGACTACAAGCACCTAACAGTCCTCCTTACCTAGTTCGAATTGATGCCTGTCCGGTTGACGATATGTGCTGGCAACATTGAAAAACCAGAGATCCCGGGGGTGGAAGAAGTTCAGGTCAAGAGGACCTATATATACGAGCCGATTACTATAAAGGCGAAGATTCAAAGCGTACCCGTTCACGAACTTCTCAAGCCAGGCCCGCATTTCAACCGGTTCTGGTTGAGACGATTTCCGAAGAAGCTTGATACTCCTCTTACCTTTGACGAGGACTTGGACTGTTGCGGGTGGGGAATCCTCATCACTGAGGGCTGGAATAGACCGTTTGTGCTTTTTCTCTCTCTTCTGGCGATGATTATTTTTGTCGTCTTTGTCATATTTTACAGCGTTTTTACAAATAACGGGTCGACTGGAGCTGGAATTGGGTCATTCATGATGGCCATCCTTACATTATACTGCACGTTGAAATACGAGCAGTGGAAGGAGCAATGAATTGTTCCATTTCATGTAGGACTCGAACGCCAACTGAATGATATTCTCTTGACAGCGCTTTTGTGCCCTTTCGTCGCACTTCAGCGCACTGTCATCCCAAAGTCCTAAAGCTCTTCCTCGCCAAAGCCGTGCTCATTGCATTGCTCTGATTTGGTCTGCTGCTAAAAGTCCTCGAAAGTATCACGCGTGGCAACGCCGTCGAAGAACTCCTTGATCTCTTTAATCAACTTTCTCTCGTCGGTCATCTGAAGCAGTTTGATCAAATTACGCGACTATACTGACCAAATGAGAAGTCTACGCACAAGTATTACACGAGACAGCGTCTCGGAATAGTATGGACAAATAATAGATCTGGGACTCATGTAAAGTCATCTCTATTCGTGGTGGAGTGGGACATTATCATTGAAGATGACCCAGAATCCTTCCAGACGACATCCTAGTCAAAGTTGCATATACCCTTGATGAATAGGAAGACGGCACGGAGGATTATCACCAATCGGATCCTTCACGTCAGCTGGCTGAGTTCGCCTTACTATGGTTTAGCTGCTTTTTCGCAAAACTAGTCTTACTATAACGCTGACCAGATAGTAATGACCTATCTCAAACTGCAATCCTTTTTCACCGCAAACATTCGCGGCCGCATCTTCCAGCTGCAGTCCTTCATCCTACAATTTCAAAATCAACTGCAGAATACACCATGATGGAGATAGGATCTGAATTGGGAAAACAGCCAAACTCGATGTCGGGGAGAATAAATAGCGACGCTTGGCACAATGATTGAGCCTCTTTCTCGGCATCACCATTCGAGCTTGGCGCACATCACTTTCCTTTATACGCGGAGCTTGGCAAACCACCACGATGAGACTGTCCACTCTTTCGAGTCCCAAGGCATTGTCAGCCGTCTTCTTGGCACTCCTTTCCTCGGCCGAGCTGGCCCAGGCACGACCGGATCCGAAGATATACTCCAAGACGGAATGGTCCCACAACCGCGGCAAGAAAGTGGCACGCACCGCGATCCGACGTGCCCTCGAGAAACACTCTGTCAATGAGACGATCGTGAGCCCTGGTTTCAACGGAGTCACACCATATGAGACTACGGCCCCATACGAAAATGTCTGGGGAGGGCTGGCAGATGAAGAGGCTGCCTCTGTCATTGCCTGGCTTTTCTCCCAGACTGCGCTCAACCTGACGGTCTCTGAAAATGCCACGAATTGGGACAACTCCATGTAAGACACCCCCTTGCCACTTATTCAACTCGCTCGAATCCCGCACTAATTGACCTCCAATAGTGTCCTCATCGAATTGCAAGTCCCTAACAAGACCGACGTACTCGCCCACATTGACGGAGGCGCTGAAGCACCCGCTCGATTTGCACACGTTGTTCTTGATACCCGTGCTACAGTCGATCCCTACTTCCAGGACCTTCTCGTCGGGCCGCTGCCCATTGACAACACCACCACTTACCAGCCCTTGGAGTTTCCTCTCACGCGCAAGACCGAGGGCAAGGTCCGGAACCTTGCGGCAGACGAGGCCAGGTTGTACCCCGACTGGCTGTGGGTAGTCAGTGCCCAGGTGGCCGACATTACTCTCGACCTTTGGAACGCCACTGCTCTTGGCCTCGATAACGATACCCTAGCCATCCACGGCATCGATCCCATGTGGCAGGACGATGGCCACGTTGTGCGCTGGGACTGCTTCTCCTTTTACCCTGCAGGTCAGTTCGACACCTCGACCCTGCTGCCGACCGGACTGTACTTCAAGAGCGACGTGACGGGCCGCGACTCGAGCGAGTGGAAGGTCCTGGGCTGGCTCTACGACGACCAGTACTTTGAGACCACCGAGGCCTTTCGGGAAGCGTACTGGAGCGGCGCCCTGCCCAAGATGCTGCCCAACGTCGAGGGCGCCTGGGCCCGCACCGACCCCATCGACCCGGGTCTGCCCTACGACACCAGCTACCCGCCGACCATGATTGCGCCGTCGGGCCCGCGGTTCGCCGTCGACTCGGAGCGCAAGTACGTCGAGTGGATGGGCTTTTCCTTCTTTATTGGCTTCTCGCGCGACACGGGCATGGCTCTGTATGATATCCGCTACAAGGGCGAGCGCATATTGTACGAGATTGGCCTGCAGGAGGCGTTGGCACACTATGCTGCCAGCGATCCCGTGCAGTCGGGTGTCGCGTATCTGGACTCGTATTATGGTTTCGGCCCCTATGCATTTGAGCTTGTACCCGAGTACGACTGTCCCGCCTATGCCACGTATCTCAACTCGACTTTTTACGTCGACGAGACGACCCATACACACTTGAATAGCATCTGTCTGTTCGAGTATACTGCCGACTACCCGATCCAGCGTCACAGTACCGCCGATTACGTGAGCGCCACCAAGAACACGTATTTCGCCGTCCGATCGGTTTCGACAGTGGGCAACTACGATTACATGTTCACTTATAGTTTCTTCCTGGATGGCTCTATTTCCGTCGAAGTCCGGGCTTCGGGTTATATCCAAGCCACCTACTCCACGACTGGCTCTGAAGACTTTGGATTCAAGATCCAGCAAGCGCTCAGCGGAAGTATGCACGACCACGTGTTGAACTTCAAGGCCGATTTTGATATTGCCGGGACCGACAACACGGTCCAGCTCATGACCAATGTCCCCGTCTCGCGCGTGTATCCGTGGTCCAACGGCCAGGTCCGGAATACAATGCAGGTACAGCGGACTTTTATCGAGGACGAGTCCGAGTCTCGCTTCAACTGGGCTCCCAACTCGGCCCAGCAGGTTCTGGTCGTGAACCAGGACCAGCCGAACCAGTGGGGCGAGTACAGAGGCTACCGCGTAGCCCCCATGTCTGGTGGTCTTCACTTGACCGTGGAAAACTCTAGTGATTTGGTCAACGCGGCTCACTGGGCTGAATACGATATCCAGGTTACCAGACAGCACGATTACGAACCTAGATCTGCACACCCGTACGCTTCGCAGGACCTGTACAATCCACCCATTGATTTCTCTGAGTTCTTCAATGGCGAAAGCTTGAACCAAGAGGACTTGGTCCTGTGGTTAAATCTGGGAATGCACCACGTACCGCACACTGGAGACTTGCCCAACTCCATGTTTACAGTCGCCCACGCCGGAGCAATCTTCTCGCCGAGCAACTACTTCGACACCGACCAGAGCCGGCAGACAGTGAACCAGGTGCGCATCAACTACGCCGATGGGGCCGCAGCCGAGGTGCAGACCTTTGGGCAGAAGGATGATTCTTTCGAGCTCGACTTTACCCCCGTCGAGTACGACCTTTGGCAATATAAGGGCGACGTGGTGGTCCGCAAGTTCCCTTACGATCCTAACAACCCCTTTTTCGAGACGGACGGCGAGTAAAATCTTATTGTTGTAATATATAATTCGTTCTGGGCTAGAAAGGCAGGATATTAGATATGAGATCTTTGGCTGGAGAGACGCCTAAAGGACGAGGAGGAGGACTTACCATGAGAGATTAATTTTACTACATTTTTTATATCACGTCGCAGAAGTAAATGGTTGTACTCGATATCATGGTAGCTGCTATGACTTCAGATAAATTGGCCCACTTCACGGGACGCACTGTGCTTGTTTGCCTTGTAAAAATGCAGTATGTCGCCAAGGTTATGGAGTTCGCCTCAGATTTACCGACACAGAAGACGTCAGTTGGGGATAAGGTAAGCTGATTTTTTATCTTTTTGTCAACCGCTACCAAACATGATGTATTATGAAGCTCGGCAGATGTCTCTAAGGCCAACCACTTGGTTGGACACATCCCGTCCGTCTTCGAGCAAGGGGTCGCGAGCAGCTGTTCTGCCACTAGCAGTTACAGCGTTCGACCACCAGGAGTCCAGAGTCTTCAACACGACCGACGGATGACGCAAAATGTGTCAATTCTCGACCGCCGCGTTCAATGAGATACTCCTCACATATCTCGTGACACATGACCCAGAGGGTTGGAGCTTTCAAGCTACCATTTATGACCCTCAACCTGTTCAAACATATCCATTCTCTTTTACAGCCACTCTTGCTGTGCTCATCAGGCTGGAGCTTTCAAGCTACCAAAGGACCTGTCCACCATCTCTCTCATGCATGTCAAAGCCATACCCTTTCATCTCCTCGTGTCGCGGTGAGTCTCGTGTGGTATAAGGGGGAAAACGGTGATGTTAATGCAGAAGCTGTGATGCGTGTCGCTGGGGAGTAAATTGGTGTTGTGATCTACTTCATTGATCCGAAAGGATTGGTGTGGAATAGTCGCCAGACCAGCGTGCAAAAAATAATGATACAGCGCACTGGGATATGCACCGCTCGGGATGAGGCGTCGAGTCTGTCATATCAGCCACTCGTTGCGCGCATCCACGATGCCACCACAAAAAGAAAATCGTGGAAAACGCAGAGATCCTCTACATATCCATGGAGTCGCCTCCGTTGGCGAAGTTGAAACCGCCCTGAGCGCCGTTGGTTCCGAAACCGAAAGTTCCATTGGCACCTTGGGCCTGGGGAGCCATGCCCTCATCGGCGTTTTCGTCCTCGTCAGAGAAGTACTTCTCGATGATGTTGTATGACTTCATGTAGATCTCCTCGTTGGCATTGGTCTGGCAGTCGTGGATCTTCTCCATACCACCGCACTCCTCGATGAAGAGAGCATAGCGGTTGATCGACTCAGGACCGTCGCCAGCGGCCTGCTTATCCAGGTCACCAACCTTAAGAATGTTCTCAAGGCCATCAAGAGCAACCTGAATGATCTTGTTGTCAGGGCAGCTAAGGAGGTCGCAAAGTGGACGGATGCAGTTCTGGGAAACCAGGTAGCGGATTTGCTCGGGCTTTTGCAAACCTCCGCTAGTCGCGTTGCTAATGGCCCAGCAGGCCTCCTTTCTCGTCTTAAGGTCGCCGTTCGACAGCAGGTGGATCAGAGGCGGGATAATGTTGGCATCAATGACGGACTGGATCTGCTGGCTGTTGCCGGCAGTGATGTTCGAGATTGTCCAGCAGGCTTCCTTACGGATTCCGTCCTTGTTGGAGCTTAGAAGGGACAGAAGGCAAGGGAGAGCACCGCAGTTGATGATGACCTGAGTCTGGACGTCATCGCCGGTCACGATGTTACCGACCGAACGCAGAGCGGGTGTTTGAACGGATGTTGATGCGTGCATCAACAGCTCTACAAGACGACGGGGGATGCCGGCTTCGATGACAGCCTGGATCTTGTCGTTGGAACCGTCGCTAAGGTACGAGATGGCCCAGCAAGCATCGATCAGGACCTCATCATCCAAAGAGTACACAAGCTTGGCGAGAACAGGGAGAGCAGGTGCAATCTGTATATAATTCAGTCAGTACAAGTCCGGCATCAACGGGGGAAGGTTCAAAATGACTAACCGTGTTCCAGTCAGGCTGGGGGGTTTTGCCTCGACAGAAATTGCTCAGAGTCCATGTGGCGTTCCTGAGCATGCTCAGCTTGCGGCTGTCTCCCAAGAGGGCGAGAAGCGGCTTCAGTGCACCGCAGCTCAGGACATAGTCACGGCACGAGGGGCTATCGCCAGCAATATTGCCAAGAGCCCAAACAGCCTGCTCACGAACATCGGGCTCGGGGCTTCCCAACAGCTCAACGAAAATGGGCACGGCACCGGCCTCGATGACGACCTGGGTTTGTGTGGCAGATCCAGAGGCGATGTTGGTTAGAGCCCAAGCAGCCTCGAACTGGACTAGAGTGTGCGGGGAGCGCAGGAACTCGACGAATCGGGAAACGACGCCAGTCTTGATAACTTCCTCGATAGGAGGGTTGCGCTCCTTGGAGAGAAGCTTTCTGAATTTGGTGGTGGCCTGGATTTGAAGATCGATTTGTTCCGAGAAGACACCTTGGCACATCTGAGGCAGGTCCTCGTTGAGCTATAGCACAATCTTGGTTAGCGCATGATGACCAGTACGAATTTGCAAGTGGCGGAGAGGGTCTGGTATCAAGGTTTGAGTTGGCTGTGGGGTGAGGAATGTGTGGAAAAAAAACATGAATAGACAGTGTGTCATGGCAGCCACTGGTAGGTGGCAGCCAAAGGAAAGCTTCGTTCTGGAATGGTACGGCAGTGGAAGTCAAGGGCAAATGTATGCGCCGGCGGGCAAAAGGCAGCTTGGAAAGCGCATTAAAATTCAACAAGAACTTGACATACCTGAGACTCCGAGGGAGCAGTGTCATCATCGCTATCAGGAGCAGCGCCCAGAGATGCACCGGGTCGCTGGTCGCCAGAGCCAATACCACGACGCTTGGCCAAGTTCTCCTCTCTCTTGGCCTTTCTAATCTCGACTTGCTGCTCTTCGCGGCGACGTCGGAGTTCGTCGGGCTTGAAAGTGTTCTTCGCCTTGAACTGAGTTCGGCGATGCTCGGGGATGTACCGGTCAGCCATGGTTGCGATGGAGTTTGCGCGATGCTGATGCGACGACGAAACCAGTACCAGCGAGATGCTGAAAAGGGAAGAGTTGGCGGTAGTGGTGTTTGATCTGGGAGGTGGCAGTAATTTGTTTTTGCTGGATGCCCAGGAGACCCTTAAAAGGCGGGGTGGTTTGTTTTGATTAACGACGGAACGGGCCTAGAGAAATTGATGAAGGAAGAATTCTTCTCAAGTGGAGACAGTCAAGTCGGCTTGTAAAGTAAAATACTTGTCTCGGTGTGCTGATTTTTTATCTCTGTGGTTTATAATGGCTCAGAAAAAGAAGCCGGAGGACGGTTGGTTGGAATGGATGGTAAATGTAGGAAAGGAAAAGAAAAATTGACCCCAAGCGCTGCTGCAAGGCGAAATTATGATGAGGGGAAAGCCGCAGCGGCAATGCGCATTCACTGAGAGCGCAGTCACTTGGAAAGCTCAACTAGGTGATGCACGTAGGAACGCAGGTGATAGGTACAGTACCTAATGTGGTGCTGTAGGTTGCTGCAACAAAGTCGATAAATGGTTATTAAGTACCTTGATCTACCTGTACCTAGGCGGGGGCTCTACCAAATCTGTATCATGCTACAGGCGGCTGTAGGGGTTAGATTTATTCTACTTGATTGTTTGCTCCTGAGCCCTTGTTCGCCATTTTCAGCTCAAGCAAGCATGCTCATCTCTCGCCTGCTCTTGTCTTCCACTGGCTTCTACAAACCCTCCCAAAAAAGGCGATGAATCCTGTTTAAACACAAATGGTACATCGATGAAGGGGTGTGGGGACGAGACGAGCCGCTCAGCAATGAATTGGACAGATGGTGGCAACCTGGAACGTGGACGCCCCGCGCATAATGGAAAACCCGAAAACTGCTGCAAAATTCCATTTCCCAAGCTCAAGACTTGCCTTTAGTGCTTGTTGCTGACCGAGACACAGAGTGCGTGAAGGTGAGACTGCTCTCGTCGTAAATGGCAATCTTATTGTTCTTGCTTCCATCTATCCCATTCTTACCATTCTCATATAACTGCAAAGGTGCAAGCTATCATCGTCACTGCTAATTGCCCGGTAGGGGCCGAAGGTATTCACCTACGTAGTCCTTGGAGCTAGAGACTGCGTACTCAAACCTATCGACTCAGATAAAGGCAATCTCTAATCCACAATATATAGCGGCACAACTCTGCAACAAGCCATTCTGCGTCCAGTGCTCTGTTTGTCAAAAAGGAAGAAAAAGTAAAAATATGAATCCACCGCGGCGGAAACCGATGCAGTCAAATGCAAAGAATTTGAGAGTCCAGACTATGACAACGGACTCCATTGACACGTGCCAAACTCATGAATTGAAAAACCTGTGTGCAAATCGTAACCCCCACCATGTTAGGTTGCTTGGCCTCTTTTCTCATGTGGTGTATCGAGCGGAGTGCACGGGCCAATCGATCTACCCCTCCTCAAACGGAAGACACCCCTTACCCAGTGCCTGTGCTCAGTGCTGTGGGCTGTGCCTGTCCTGCTGCGTGTGAGGCCTCTACCTTAAGGCTTTAGGTAGGGCCCCCCCCTGTCGCGGCATGTTCTGCCCTATCAGTGCAACGTGATTTGGCGCCGCCGTCGTGACACCTGTCAGGCAGCCAGCACCCGTCAAAGCCAGAAAGTCGCGTCTGCCACTTTAATGAAGACGCGTTACCACGTGTATATTCCGTAGATCAATCAGATACACGAGCCTGGAGCTACAACCACGCCATGTGCAGTCGACAAGACCGCATCTAAAATCCCCCTTTTTTGGAATTGTCAGGACGAGGCGTCATCAGTGGAACTGACACCAAGATGTCGCAATATGGACGTTCCACCTCTCGCCGCTACGGAGCTGAAAAGAGCCTCCCCGACGGTATTGACAGCATCAGATACATCCTTGAGAATCAACGTGGCCATCGCGGCAGATCCGCAAGCGTCATTGGTCTGGTCAAGGACTTCCGGGCACCAATAGCAACTAGAGGATCAGGTAAAACCTCGAATATTTCCTCTTGAAGTGCGGCCCCCGACTAACACTAGGCCAAGATTATAAATCTAATCTCACTCTAGTGGACAAGTCCATCGAGGACGAGTATGAGAGTGGCATAAAATTCAACGTATTTCGACCTGAGGATGAACAACCTCAGGTAGGAGTTGGCGACGTGGTCTTGGTCACCAATGCCAAAGTAGACGATTGGGGTGGTAATACCTGCCTATGCACTGAACCTGGAAAGTCGACAGAAATCATCATTTTTCCTGCTGATGAGATCCCGAGACCTCCCACTTCGGCCATTCACGCAGCGAAACCCACCAGGAAATTGCATAGGGGCAAACCGTCCAGGGCACCAACAGATGCAGAGTGCGACTATGTCTCCTGGATTTATCATTCAAGTAACAAGAGCACGCTGCCAACTGTGTCCGAATTCCAGCAAAGCACTGAGCGCTCTCTCAATATCAGAGACAAGTCAAGTCTCCTCAAAAATGTTGAAGAGGGCAAGTTTTACGACTTTGTTGTCCAGGTCATCAAAGAGCCGTATGATCAGATGGACAGGACCACCATTTGGATCACTGACTATACCGAGCACAACAATTTCTACAATTTTGCTTGGGACGGAAGTGACATGCCAGGAGGACAGGATGGTGATCCGTTTGGCTACATTGCCTCCAGGACAAGCATGGAATCTCGTAGCTGGCCTGGGCCATTCGGAAAACGTTCAATGCAACTCAGCTGTTTTGAACCACATGCTTCCGAAATTCGGGCAAACATCAAGGCAGGTGATTGGGTCAAATTGAGGAATGTACAAGTGAAATTCGGCCGCAACGGAAATAACATGGAAGGATTCCTAAGAGAAGATCGAAACAGCTTCGGTGGGAGGAAAACCGTCGAGATCCTTGATGTACACGGCGACGAACCCCCAGATGAGCTGCTCAAAGAAGCCATTCGACGAAAACGGGACTATGAAAAGACAGCCAAACAGCAGAAGAAGTCATTCGCTGCCGCCAATGGCAACAAGCGGAAAGCAGAGCAGCCCGTGGATGACACAAAACTAAACTCCAGGCAACGCCGCGATGCGAGGAGAGCTGCGAAGAACAAGCAGCTTGTAGAGGCTGAGACTAAAAGGGAAGGGCTGCTCGGCCTTAACGAACTTATAAAGAGCGCGAGCATCGACGAGCCAGTATTTCCGCTGTCCACAATTGTCGAGCAGGTTTCGTTGACGACGAATATTGATGGCGAGCAAGTGCAAATGACGCTACCCTTCACCAATGCCAGATATCGCGCGCATGTGCGGGTTGTCGATTATCGCCCGCGCAAACTCCATAATTTCGCCGTTTGGCGAAAGGCTACCGAGTACGACATGCTTTCAGATGGAGAGTCTGATCCGGACTCGGGAGATGACGATAGGGACACTTTGGACGCCTTTGCCGGAAAAAAGACCTGGGAGTGGCGGTTTGCCCTCCAGCTCGAAGATGCGGGACCCAATGCCGGGAAGAATGGCCCGCCGAAACGATTATGGGCAGTGGTGAATAATCCAGAAGCTCAATACCTTACCAATATGGACGCTTGTGATCTTCTCGCAAATCCCGAAGAGTGTTTTCAATTGTCGGAACAACTCTTCAAGCTTTGGGGCAATCTCCAAGAATACAAGGAGCAGGAGTCCAAGGCGCAGAGTCAGTCGCGCAGACGCCTGGCTGCTAACCAGGCGCCCCCTGACAGCTCAGATGATGAGAATGGAGCTCATCAACAAGATGATGCCTCGAAACAGGTTGCACCTGGAATATCGAATAAGCCTTTTGCGTGTTGTCTGCGCCAATATGGCGTCGAAATAAGCGAGAGCGACCCTAGGAAATGTAATGCTGGCCATGGCAAGCGATATCAGCGAATGTTTGGTCTTTTTGGAACGAGAATAAGTTGATGCCTTCGAAACTAGAGTTCTAGGCTATCACGAAACTGCGATGCACCCAAGCGATTATTGTCAGTGGTAACGTCTTGAGTCATGCCATTATTGGTGAGATCAAAATTGGACATGTATATCTTTTTGGGGGCATTGATACCCGGCTCCGAGGAAGTCATTCAATTTTATCCTTGCAAATAGACCGTTAATGATAATGAGTAATGGCAATGCATTATGTCGCATTTCCACATGGAGTTCACTTGTTTCATACTAACCTGGCCCAGTGAATTAAGCATTCAACTAAAAGTAGGAAAGACTGCCTTCGTACAAACTGCCGGCCGTCCCACCTCAAGTTCTTGTTATCCTCGGAGCTTTGGTCGCATTGATACGACTTCGCTTATTTTCTTCTCTTATGAATCACGGGACTCGAGCTAGGCAGGAATAAACATGACTATCCGAACCACGGCCTCGCAGCCTGTCTTCTTTCGCTCAAAATAGGATGGATCCCTATAAATAGAACGAATCCCTTTACTCCACGGACTGACCTCGACTCCATATCCCATTGGCATTCGCACTAGGCCATAAAACATATGCCCATTATAAAATCAAGGTATAAAGCAACATATAACAGGCTCTAGTTTCTCGGTACTTGTTGCATTTCGTTCCCGCTTGCCTTTTTCTTCCACTTTGCGCATCTAAAATATCAATGCGGTATCACTGATATAGAGATTACCCAGTCCGGCCTGCGATCGACTGGCAGTCTTGCCGGCCCTGCCCCTTGCCATGGCGGTACGGAGCCGACGGTTAATGTCAACGTCGAGCTCGGCAATACGCATCTTTTCACAGGCAGCGCGCTGAGGATCCCAGAGCTCCAGCCAAAAGCCGCGGCGGGCGAGCATATCTCGGCGCTGCCTCCAGAGGGTGTGGAACTCGTCCTTGTCGGTCTGGTCCGCGAAGCAGACGCCGTACATGCGGCAAAACGTCTTCCACTCGACGGGGCAATCGGTCGCTTCGCCCTTGAATAGAAAGCTCCACATGTGTTCCCAGACCCGTCCGGTAATGTAGTCGCTCAAGTCCGTTTCGACAAACCACTGCATGGCACGGGCGTAGACGGCGCGGTCACGACTGCGGATGGCCTCGCGCGTAACGGCAAACTGGGAGCAGCACGGCCCACCCACGGTCTCAGGTACCTCGACGTCTTCGCCAAAGATGGCCCGGAACGCCGGCACCATCCATGGCTCCTCCTGCTTCTTTTTGTATGTCTGGCCGTGCGTGCTGGTGTGGGTGGTGTTGATCCAGTCCGGACAGGCAGCGTGCCAGCTGACGCGCAAGCTGGCGTAGCCACGCTCGACCACGGCTTCGAGGTCCAAGTTGGACAGCGTAAAGAGCATTGATGACCAGAGCTCTGGGTCCGTGTGCCAGCTCTGCTCCTGCGAGTGTACGAATATGCTCACGTCTGGCAGCTCGTCGTAAAACTCGTAGAGGTAGGTGTGGTACATGAGAGCTTCGCGGCCCTTGGCGAGGGGTGGGTGATAGGGCGCCTGAGGATCGTCAGACACGTAGCGTATGATATTGAGGTTTGGTATCCGCAAATGTTCCGTCCAAGAAATGTCTTCCTTGCGGGTGGTGGCAACGACGAGGTTGACAGACAGGTTGCTCCCATAGCTATACGGGTACTCGGCGAGATCAACCTGCTCAAGTATCCTATCTTCGCCCTTTGGCGTGTGTGCGACAATCTTGTCAGCGTCATTGGCGTTGGTAACAGGGATCAACTCATTGCGCAGTGCTGGAAGGAGTTGGTATAACCACATGACAATGGACGGCAGCAGAACCAGGGCAACTACGAGGTTCTTTTTAGTCGAGGGCATCAGGGCAAAAAGCCCGCGACGGGGATGCACAGTGATCATGCTTCTACATAGGTAGCTATTTGATCACGGGCCAATCGAATTGTCTTGATATGTTTGTATTCTGCCATAAAACAGACAAAGAGTCGTTGCCTGCTATGGTGTGTTGAGGCAAATGAGGCGGATTGTTCTCAAGACTAATTGGGCTGTGGTCTAGATGTCGACTGTAAACAAGTGAATTAGTTTCTTGGATAGAGGAGTGAGGTAGCGAGAATAAGTACAAGAAATGGGGAAACGACGAGCGTGTTGTCGTATGTCTTGACATTGTGTAAAAAGAGAGGACGACGCTTGCTTCGCATACATGTAGTTGTACACCAAACTCATGGCAACCCCCTCAATCACTTCAAGACTCAAGGGATTTTTATTAAGAGCCGAGCACAAAGAGATCTGGGGGGGGGGCGCAAATCATTTCATACGGTCATTACTCAGGAAGATGATCAAATCCGAGGCCACACAACGGTCATCCCCAACACACAAACCACTTACATAGCCGAACCTGAGCCACCCCACTCTTAGTAAAGCGTTAAGATGGAGCGAGAAGAAAAGCCAGTGTCAATCGATATGTATATGTGCAACAATGTACACGCTGATTGGCGTTTGGCATGGTAATGCACATGGCATGAATGCTACCTCCTGCTTCTATTAATGTACAGCCCACCTTTGGATTGATTTTCAGTGGTTCTTTCCCCTGAAAGATCGCCGCGCTTGCACTCACGACAGCATTCGAGTCGTTGGCTGGGACTGAATGACGTTATACTACTCCCGGGGATGCAACCTGTTCTTCAACAGACATGTCTCAATATATCGGGCCTGGACCCAGTGTGGAGATTCATACCCCTTGTTATTTTCTCTAGGTTTATAGGGTCTCACTCGAGTCGGGCAGGCCCAAGATCGTGATTGGCGAATCTTTCAATATGGACCTGGGCTTCATACTCGGCCAATGGTAGCTTGATGTTTACCTGGGATGAGTGATGGGGGTGCGAGAATGCAGTGTGCATACCAGTGATACCTAGTTTTTGCCGTTTGCTTGTGTGTCATTAGTTGAAGCCCTTCACAAACAGATGAATCCAGAGAATCGATTCAGTAACCAGCTACATTACACAATACGTCAGACGTAGTTTGTTGTGGGGCCAAGCCTCACACTTTTGTCAATCCCCCTCGTTGCTAATTGAAGATCAGCAAAATTGCCCAAGCTGCCGGTTAATCGCATCCAAAGGCAAATCGAACAACGAAGGACTGAAACGTACCCACATGTGCCTCAAAGCTTGGCAATGCAACCAGTCAACATTTGAATCCCCGAAGCATAGTGCTGCTCAATAGATGATGGGAAAGCCGGACAGCAAATGTCTGGGGTGGGCTCCTTTATACCATACAGCAACAACCGCCAAATATATCTAGACTGGACAAGCCAGGAGCATCATGGACTTTGAATCCTATAAAAATAATGAAACACGGCCCTCTATACAGCAACACCTCATCCCCGGCCAGTGATGGATTCATGATAGCAATAGTTTTCTTTCATCATACACAAATATGCATTGCAACAATGCTGGCTCATAAGTAGCTGCCATCAAGCAAAAAAAGGGCTACAAGATTATCAATGAATCCGGCATTCGCCATTCCTTTCATAGAAGTTGGCCTTCAAACCATTTGTACTCCTGTCGTAACACGAAATCCACTCATCCCTCAACAACGCCTTCCTCACATTCAGTCACCTATCACGCTATCCTCCTCCATTGGCTCTGGTGGCCTCTCATCGTCCTCATCGTCGTCTTCGATTGGGTCATCAAGTAATTCTCTGTTCCGAAGATCCTGCTCCGTACCTTCCTCTGGTTCGTCTTCGCCAAACGGATTGTCGCTTTCGTCATCTTCGTCGATTACCAGCTCTGCACTCTTTGCAGGCTTCTGTGTGCCTTCCTTCTTCTTTGGTGCAGACCTTTTCTTGCCCTCTCCACGCATCTCCTTGAGGTGATCTTCATCCAGGAAGGCAACGACTTCCTTGAAATTGGGGCCCAACTTAGTCTTGTTGCGGAGGATGCGCTTCTTTAGTTTTCCAGCATGAGGGCCTGTAGCATCGACGACTTTGGCAATTATGCCTAGCACAAGTCTGCCTGTTAAGTCGCAAAGGATCTTTTCCGCTTTGAGCTCTGCTGCCTGCTTCTCTTGTCCAGTGAGCTCCTCATCCTCGTCATCCTCCGGCGGCGCATCATCATCGTTGACTGAATCCTCATCGTCGGCCGTCGCGAGGTTTTTGGCTTTATTGGCGCGTTGCGCATATGCCCGTTCAGCAGCATCAAAAATCGGAATGATCTCAGCAGGTATCAAGCCCGAGGGCAGTTCCTCTAAGAGACCCTTCAGCTTTCCATACTTGGCGGCTTGTGGACCCTTGATGTAAGGTCGAAGGAAGACGAAGAGGGCGCAAGTATCGCAGGCTGTTCCCGTGGCAGAGAGACGGAGGTCGTCATTGAATCCACGAGAAGAAAACGTATGGATCAAGTTGGTCACAAACGTCTTGCGTAAATGAACGAGGTTGCTGGCCTCTTCGTTCGGAATGTCCTCCTCTTTTTGTAACGCAGTCTTCAATCTTGACACTTTCCACATGAAATAGACAAGGCAGGACTTGATGGCAAATGCTACGACCTCATCTTCCGGGTCATCAAGGTGGTCATCGGGCTCCTTCAGAAGGCCTCGATGTACAATGTCAACCAGAATCTTGATGATTGGGTCGTTGAAGTCATCAGCAGTTCCTGGAGCTTCAAGAACATCAACGCAATCCGATATGGCAGTCAGACTGCTGATCTTTTTCAAAACGTTGGCCAGTTCAGCGAGACCAGCGCGATCCAGGTTTCCGCGCACTGATAGCTCGCAGGTCTTTTCAAACGTCCTCAAGGCATTCAAGCTGTTGTCCCAGAGAACAGCCAGCTTGCTATCCGTCAGTTCCTCTAGCTCGTCGTAACGTCTTGCGTGTAGCAGTGCAGTGGCTGCCTCGTTGAGGACCGCCTGATCTACGTGGCGATTAAACTGGACCGTGACTGCATCTAGCAGCTTGTCGTATGTTGCCGAATTTTGGCGAAGTTGCCGGAATACATCCAGATCGAGATAGTGCTCCAATCGCAGGATTACGCTAGCAAGATGGGGATCCGAACCATACTTATTGAGCAATCTGGGGATGATATCTGCAAGTTGCACGCCTGTGTCCTCTTGCCCGTCGATATCAAGGCGTCCAGTCCGCTTCCTGGATCGGTCATGTTCGTTCGACTGTGTGAGGCTTTCCTTGACAGCAGTAGCAAGAACCTCGACGAGAATTGACTCTTCTTCAGACGTAGGTGCAACCGCCTTGCGAGTTGCCGCCTCGATTGAGTTGCCCTTGGATTTGGATCTGGATTTTGAGCTCGTCGTATGGTCGAATAGAAGATAACCGGCAAGACTTTGCCAGTTGCTGATCTCTGGCATCTTCTCATATAGAGCTTGAGTTGCTAGGATAATTCGACTCTCGGGTATGTTGGCATTGACAACCTCGGCTGCCACATCCAGGCCATGGCGAAGTTCGTCTTGCTCTTCATCCAATTGTGCATTGTACACCGCCAAATTCTCTGCCAGGGCTTTGACGTTGATCCAGACCTTGTGCAGTTGATCGTAATCTGCCTCTGATCCGTCACCAAAAACCTCATCAAGGGCCTCACTTCCGCCTATTTCGTCGATCTTGTTGACAATTACCTCTTCTATCAGTTCAACAAAGAAAGGAACGACGGCTTTGCGGACCCTTGGTTCAGCTTCGAAAAGCAGCTTGCAAATGCTGTCAATCTCCTGTGGCTCGAGCATGCCTGATGATCGCAAAATGTCAACGACGCTAACAGCGGCAACGCGGACTGATAGATCGTGGTCCTTGGTTGCCATCTCTACCAAGCGGGGTCTGAACCTGTCGATGAAGTGCGCAAGTTTTCCGGCATCGCGCTTAAGGACACGACCCAGTTGCTTCAGCACCTCCAAGCGTGTCGTAGGAGCTACATCAGAAAGAAGCCATCCCAAGTACCGTAGGTACTCTGGGGCCATATAAACCGTGGGCAAGGTACAAATCCAGTCACCAAGCGCCTCGATACATTCGGCCCGAATCTTGGCATCGATGTCACGATAACGGTGGACAAAAATGATGTCGAAAAATTCCTTGACCTTCTCATCAATCAATTGGCGGTTTTCATTTGCCGTATCCAGGGCCTTTTGCGTGTTCGCTATTAGCCCCTTGTTCTTGCCTCTTCGGCTGGATTCGGCTTGGAGAGCTTGACTCGACTTGCTAATTCGATCGTCTAATTGTCTCGTCACCGTGACCATTGCGCCCAGCAAAGCAAGTCCGATAGTTGTGGCGGTATGCCGGAATGGGCGGAGGGAGGAGGATGACATGATACCAATCCAACGCTGAATGTTGTCCAATAGCTCGGTGTCTTGATAGAGCGTGTCGGTTTGGTGAAGCAGAGCGATAAGCGAATCAAAGAATGCAATCAACTGCTGCCGGAAGTCCTTGCTGCTCTTGGCTCTGGAGATCAGGGGGTACTCCGATATACTTGTCTGTGGTGCAGGCTAGTTAGCAGAGTTCAACGTCATAGAAAGTACGCAAGTTGTCCTACCTGCTCGAAGGCTTCCTCCAGTTCTGAGAGCTTATTTGCTGAGTTCTCTGGATCACGAATATCATCCTCGGTCAAGGACTGGTCGCAACCTGTTGCAAGCAACACGCAGTTAACCAAGTCCGTCAAGGCTGCAGCGTCGTTCTCAACATATCGCTGGAACCAATGGGCGGCCACATCGTTGGGTGTGTCTCCAGAGCTGAAGATCTCGGCTTCTGCGGTGTTAGCACAAATTCGTAAGAAGGAAGTGCGAATGGGCATTTCGAGATGCTCACCATAAAGGCCATCGCCGTCTTTTCGCGCAATCGCGACGCGTACTGATTTCTTGGGTCGTTGTGGCAATTGCAAGGCTTTCGCTTGCGCGGGTGCAGCTTCGGCGGGCGCATCGCCATTGATCTTTGGCTTCTTTGCGGCGGGTTTCTTTGTTCTGGACTTTGACTTCTTCTGTCTGGGCACGAGGTCGGCATCGCTGTCTTCAGCGGGTTCTTCGTCGCTGGCTTCCTCCAGGGAATCGTTTGGCTCATGGTTCTCGGCGTCTTCATCATGGTCGCGCGCCCGCTTGCGCTTGGACGACGTGTCGGTATGGACTTCTTCAATGTATTTTTGAGGAGCTCTCACGACGCGTCCCGAGCGGCGGCGCGCCTCAGCCGCTGAGGGCGAGGGAGTCGCGTTGTTATCTTCACTCTCCATGAGGGGCGCTCTAGCTGTTGACATTTACGTGAAGCTTCAGTGATGGGCGACCATAATCCTGGCGGCGACGGATCAAACAGAGGCCTTGGTGGTGAAGTGGCTCAGCGCGTTCTGGGGTTGGTGGTGTGGTAAGTTGGTTGATAATTTGAGGATGGGACCGCGTGTTTGGGGTAGTCAACCTTGAATTTGGCTGGATGCACCGATTCGCTAGGTAGCACTTGCTTCCCAAGCTTGCTGGGTGTTCCTACTGTTGACCCCTGACACGCTAGCAACCCATCACAGTTTAGTGCACGGTCGCCAGGTTTTTAGGCGGCCAGCGGGGGGGAAATGGGGTTTTGCTGTCCGAAATAGTATACATAGATCTCTACCCAATTCGCGTGATTGACTACACAGATAAACAGAGCAATGCGCCTACCTCTTCAAGACATTGAATTCTTCTTGGAACTGTTACGTGTTTTTCTGTCTAAGATATAATTTAAAGAAGAACATGATGCGGATGTATATGCATGACAATCTGGATGACCAGCCATTGAGAGCCTGCGTCCCTCCATTCACTTCTACTCCTCGCAGCTAAATACATGCATATGCAGCTGAATGAATGTGCCACATTGCTCCTCAGTGTGATCAGAATTGGGACACCTCGACATCTTCCCATATCCGGCCATGGTGAACACTGAGGACCAAGCAGCAGGGCAATAATACCCTTGTAAGTCCCTCAAAATGCCACACTCCATAGTCGAACCTTTTCTCTGGGTCTGTCAACAAGACCTTGTTAACCACTTTATATGCTTGCAGTTTTATCGCCGGCGTTATTGTCATTCTCTTATTTATAATGTCCGATCGTTGAATTATGTCATGAAAGATTTTTGCTTTTCTATTCGATATCTCGGAATCTTCGCTATATTTCTGGAATTGCCCCAAATTCGGCATGCTCTGCAACAACAGCCTCTGCGGATTAGCATCAGTAAACTGTTCATCGGAATTCTTGGCCAAACTATCATCTGAGCAATGAACTCTCCCTTCCCCAAGTCCTTGTCCGCAGCCGGAGAAGGACGAATAGTCGTTAGACTTCTGCCCAGCCAAGTTTCAGCACTCGAAAGCATTACGTATCAGTATCCGCTGAAACTTATATCACCCGCATTCAAGGCCGATCAGAAGAGTGTCCTGGTCTTTCTTCTGTCATATGGCGGTGGTTTGGTCGGCGGAGATCAAATCAACCTTGCAATTGATATCGAGCAAAATGCCAGGCTGACTCTTGTCACACAAGGTCATACCAAGATATTCAAGCCGACGACGTCGGGTATCGTGACCAGGCAAGCCTTGCACGTGGACATACAGGACGGCGGTGCCCTCTGTCTTCTACCGGACCCGGTGCAACCCTTTGAAGGAAGCAACTATGAGCAGACGCAGATATTTACCTTGCATGGAACGGCATCCTTGTGTATGTTGGACTGGGTGACTCATGGGCGCTCGGCTCGTGGTGAAAACTGGGACCTTGACAGATGGATCGGTCGCAATGAAATCTGGGCGGCCAGCTCGTCCAAGTCCGTGAAGAACAGGCTACTCGTGCGCGATACTGTCAACCTGGACGGGACGGGAGGCTCGGCACACCCGAAGCCACTCCGAGATATCATGCACTGCCATGCCATCTTCGGCACACTGCTACTTCGAGGTCCTTTGACCCAGGCCCTCGGAGAATTTTTCTTATCGGAGTTTGCTGCGCTGCCCAGACTTGGGTCCAGAGACTTCCGGTCTGCAAAAGAAAAGGCGGAAGAGGCGACTCGCTCTCCGCTTGAGAAGTGGCGTGCAGTCAGACTTCAGCAGGAGTCAATAGACAAGGTTCTTTGGTCTGCAGCACAAGTCAGAGGCTGCGTGATCGTCAAGTTCGGGTCAGCGACCGTCGAAGGTGGCAGAAACTGGATCGGTTCCATGCTCATGCAACAAGGCAGTGTCGTGTCTGAATTCGGCGACGATGCCTTGATGTGTGTTCGATGAGGTATTATCTCGCGAGGACTCATTAATTGTTTTCCAACTTCAAACGAAGATATTCTATCAAGAATGCCTCTCATATCTGGAACAGAATCGCTACGGCCTTGGATGATCATTGAGAAAATTTACCCCGGGTCAACATTTTCGACTGTCTCATGGGGACTTGAACACGTGGCCACTGCTTATTATCTACATAAAGTGCACTCTATATTGTTTAAGTGGTTTCTATGCTCAAAGGGAGAGGCACCCGGGAATAGCATCGAAAGCGAGACCAGTGCCGCCGCTGATCAGACGATGACCGCTTCATGAAAAAGAAGCCGAGAATGCGATGCAAAAGGCCTATATCGGTCCTGAAAAACTCAAATACAGACGAACCAAGTCTTGGATCGGAAAGAGACATTAGAACTGCCGCAATTCATAAGCATGGTCCAGGTTTGCCAGTTTACATGCACTAAATCACTCGCGATGAATAGACAACACTGTTCGTCCTAGTTGTACGATTGAAGAAGATATTTGCTGATGGAACTCAATCTATATATAGTTGTATAGTAGTTTGTTGAGAAAACCATCTGAGTTGAAACTCGCCAGGTATATTATATATAGGTAGTCAGTTACCAAGCATCATCGCATTTACCCTCAGTATCAGGAACTATCGCTCCGCGGTAAATGTTGGAAAGTGCGATCAATTGGAGAGGTGTACAATGACTGACCAATCATTTAAACGTCGGTAGCAAGATAACAAGGACGTCTTTTCTTTTACAAGAATCGACAATGTACCCATATGGTAGTGTTTTCTTTACTTGGACTTGTCTTTCCTCTCTTATCATATCCATTTCCAGTGTCTTTCTGTAAGTGATTACTAGTAATAACACATCTCGTCCCCCACCAAAAAGTTTCTAGAGCGATGACGAACCCCACATCTATCGAGTCACCCCACCGATAAGTCTTTTGCTTCTAACATTTGCGCCCCGATACCGAAAAAAGATCGGTTGCAGCAACAGCTTTCTCAGTACCAATGGTCAGCCACAATGTCTTCTCGCGGTAGCACACGGGGAGGCAGGGGCGCTCGCTCAGGCCGCGGCGCTCGCGGTGCCTCGGCGACAGCAGCAGCTCCTTCAACTCGTCCTTCAATTGAAGGCGGCGATGACGGCGCATCCATTCCCGGCAGCGTGCCTGCGTTGGCACCAGGAAGCTCGGCAGCGCGCGCCGTCACGATAGAATCCAGCCAGTCTGCGCCCAACTCTGCCGCCTCCACACCCGCTCCGTCGCTTCGCGGCGCGAGATTCAAACCCAAAGCCGTCAGAAGAGACGCTGCCGAGCGGCAGAAGCTCGAGGATGAGCGGACCCGAGACTTGGCCGCCAAGATCAAGGTTGAGGAAAAGGAACAAAGGGCGGCTGATCGCAGAGCTCGACGAGGCGCCGGAGGCCGCGGCAGAGGTGATGCTGGATTCATGCGGAGAACCGTTACTGGCCATGGTGTCTTTTCAGGTGTTGGTCAAGGTATGTCTGACTCGACTGTGCCTGTTCATCTTGATCCGTCCGAGTTGCTGACTGACTATTTGGCAGATATGCTTAAACAGGGCGGCGGTTCATGGGGAGGACATGGAGCTAAAAGCGAAGGTGGCTCAAACTGGGGGCCTAGGTATCACGATCGCCGAGTCAACGATTTACGAGTCAATGTCGACACACTGCGGGCCAGTGCAACCCCCGAAGTCAGCCTTGCAAACGGTTCCAAGTCCCCTGGCTTTCTGCCGGTCGGTATCGTTAGAGTCGAACATAAGCAAGAAGAGCTCAAAGTCGCTACGAGCGCTGAGCTTGAGGCTGATGAGCAAGAAGACGATGACGATGACGAATTGTTCGTCAGCGAGCAAATTGGTGCTCTGCCACGCGATATGCAAATGACCGACGACAATGAAGTGTGGAACGAGGGTCCCAAGACCGCTGAAGAGGATAGTGTCAAGGTTAAGCCAGAGCCAGGTTCAGCAGAAGACGATGTCATGGACATTGATGCCATACCAGCCAAGCCCAAGGCGCCGCCCTCGCCAGAGTTACAGAAGAAGCCGCTCGCACAACAAGACCCCGAATTGGATGCTAAGATCAAGGCTAAGGAAAGGAAACGGGCAAAGGCAATGCAAGATACAGAGCTACAGTCGGCAGCACTCGACGCCGCAACACTCCTCGAAGCACTTACTCTCAAAGAGGGTGAAACACAAGCCAAAGACAATCAGCTATTCCTATTTCAGTTTCCGCCAGTACTTCCGCCATTGCTATATGTCAACGAGGACGGAACAGAGGTGGTAGAAGCCGAGGATGAGTCCATGTCAAACGGTCTAAGAATCAAGGCAGAGCCGGGTACATCAGGGGCCGTCGCAACCAACTCCGCTCTTCCACCCCAGGGTGGTTACATTGGAAGACTCAACGTCAGAAAGTCTGGCAAGATAGAATTGGATTGGGGTGGCAGGATATTGGACTTGGGCATCGCTGCCGATACGGATTGTTTGACGACAGCAATCATTGTGGACGAGCAGGATGGCGAGAATCCAGGAAAGGCTACAGGTATGGGCAACGTGTATGGCAAATTTGTCGCCACCCCAGTCTTCCAGGAAGAAGACGAATGGAACCCGGACCTGGACTCTCTGGGTCTTTGGGTATAAGTGGTCCATGCCCCTATGCTATGGAAATATCGGTTCACATGCCATTTCAGCAACGGCTGTGCAACATCCTAGCAGAATCCTGGTGCTTGTGACGACTACGAACTCGCCATCATATACCAGTGACGAGCATCACATAGAACAACGTTTTTGCTGCGCCAGCTCCTCGACTTGGATGACGATTACAACCAGTACGCCACTAGAAACAAGGGGTCTCGGCATGCAGCATACAATTTAAAAGTACCCAGGAAAATCGACATAGGACAATACCCATATCATGTCTGCCTGTCCGCTCGCGGCTCGCATGCCCTGAAACAGCCCTCTTCAGCCATGGCAGATCCGCAAGTCATCTTCTCCACTAAGCCGGTAGCCTATTCCAGCCTGAGGTTTTCTCGGTGCCGTATTTGTGTTGGCCATCAGACCTCGATTTACGATTTGCGGCTAGGCTACATGTTTAGACAAGTAGCTGTCAGAAAACAAAAATACCCACCTGACATAATACCCACAAGCACTGCACCTGCAAGACCTGAATCCCAAGCAAGTCAAGCATGAGGCTTGCGTTGACATGGTTGCATCACGATACGGGGTTCTCTGATGTATGTGTGTAGGCGCCAGGGTTCGCAAACACGCAGTCGTCAGTCATTGTCGAGTTTCTAGAGATTACTGCGTAGTATACAATCTACATATTCTCCACAAATTACCAACCAGCCCAGTCGTTAATTGATTTGTGAATAAACACCCTGTGGCATATCTGATTACCTCCGAAATAAACAAAGCAGAGAAAGGCTGAAACGGTAACCACAGAAGATCTTGCTTCTCTTTGGCTTGCCCCTGCATCTGTTTGTTATTGTTGTCCCCAGTATAAAATCTGTAAAGGGACGACTGCTCCGCGAAACCTCTAGTTTTTTGTGGACAAACAGCCCAGGCCAGTAAGCCAGACCATCTCCACTTTCTTGTTGGGCGGAGCGCGTTTCTTCATCGTCAAGGTAGAATACCTGAGAGTTCTCGGTCAGGGATGGACATTTGTAAGAATACAGTCATTGAAAATCTCTCGTCTTTCCGCTCTGGAGCCACGCATAGACATTACCGCCGCACCGTTTTGAAACTAGTAAGTACTACGACACGTTTTTCTTTTGGTTGCTTTGACATTTGTTGACATGCAGATTTGGCGTTCTTCTTTGCATGTCTGTTGTGGAGTCAATGGAGACTCTTGCATCGCTCCCAGGTCCTTGTCATCAACTGGGGACGTATACTAGGTATTTTGCCAATTATGTACTCATGCAGGTGTAATAGCACGTCAAGCCGGAACCTTGGCCGCCTCTTTGAAGGAAGAAAAAAAAAAAAAAGGAAAAAGCATTGGCCATGGCCCCCATTCTGAAGTGGATGTATAAATGCTGGCCAAGGTTTATTTTCGGTATACTCTTCGGAAAGTGCAACGTGACATTGTCATGCAGATCTTTTTATTTTTTTTTTTTTTTTTTTTTCTTCTCTTCCTTCCCTGCTCCGTACATAGTATAGCTCGTTGGAGTTGAAAGTGGGCAAAGCCAGGTACAAACTCAGCAAAGACTTTCATGGGCGGAGTGAAAGGGCCGTGGAGTCGACAGAATTATTCATTTGTGTTCTTTGCTGGTCATTCGCTATTTCTTCTCATCTCTAAATTGAGAAATTCCATACCTTGTTCTCAACTCTTGGGGTATCTATAACCTTTCTGGTACGCCGCCTCTCCAAGTCCTTGATTCGATCCCTTGCCCACTGCTTTTATAACGCGTCCCTGTAAATATCTAGACATTTATTACGTAATTGAAGCCTCATTGAAAGAAAAAAAAAAGACCTTGTGATTCCGCTCTTGCTCTTGATTTTATTTTTCTCCATCCACTTTATTAGCGCGGAGATCCGAGGCCGATGCGGCCGTCGGATTGCTTTACGGGCTCCATTGTTGCAAGCTCCACATCGGAAGAGGTCGCCGAGTGTCGTGAAGACCAGGTATCGTTATACATGGTGTGTCCTGGCATTTGCGGTGACGGCGGCCCTTCAATGATGTACATTTCGCTGGGCACTTCTGAACGGCGATGATGTAGGCCAATCGTGAGCTTGGCAGTCGCCGAGTCATCCGCGATATCGAAATCTTTGTGACTTGCTTCGGCAATGGGTGACAAGAATCTGGGATTTGGCTTCTGGTCATCCATCTCTGTGCCCGAGGACAGTTCATCTCGGCTGCTCTGAGCAGCTTCGACGTCTATAGTCGTCCCGTTCTTTGAGCCAAAGCCTGGCATCACGCCTGACCTGTTCATGTGCCCATTCGATATGCCACCGGTTCGTTTGGTATTTTCCGTACTTTGGAAACCCCTTACCCTCCACGCGCGGAGAAGGGGTCGAATCGTAATGAGGCTTGACGCGATAATGGCCACGCCCGGTTCGACAATCGTCCATATCATCGTGTCGGTCGTGGCAACTTGGGAGTTGTTAGCTTTGTTATTTCCTGGTTGGCCAGAGAGGACATTGTAGACTTGCATAAAAGATCGTCAAGCTGAGTTAAATCAGCGAGAAACTTGATCCGGATCAGTGTCGCAACGCTGGCAAACACTCCCAACCCGAGAACCATTACTACCGTCGTCTTGGCCTGTTTTGTCATCTTGACATGCCAAACCATGGGGATCGGTATAAGTGCAAAGAACCAGTCCGACAGGATCGACATGACGCTGAGAGAATATGCAGCGTCGACAATTTGGTCGGCTGACACACAAAACGCCGTTTTGTCGTTGTCTAAGATCCTATAGTCCCATTGTGCCTCGACAGGGTGGCATTGGAACAGATTCCAAAAGAAGAGCACGATGCTCCAAATGCTGACGACGAATATACTCCCGTAGATGGTGAACTTGTACCGCCGTTGGGTCGCCAGCCGCAAAAGAAAGATTGCTATTGATAGCTTGATGAACATCATGTTTGCGACGTAGGTCGCCGTAGCCAAGGCTTGGTATTTGAGGCCCTCGATCTCGTCAAGCTGATCGAGAGACTTGTTATGCCGTCCAATGCCATAATAAGCGCCTTTAAATATGAATATACAGCTTATTGTAAAGTTGATCTATCGGTAACAAGGAATGAGTATGTCTAAGCGCTGCAGTCGAGAGAAATAAGCCGACGTACCTGTGCAATCACCATGAACCAGTCGTCGGCCTGGAATCCCTTCAACATTATGGCCCGCACATATGTTCGCAGAAGGACCGACACCCAACTGAGAGCAAGAAAGGCGGCGGCGGTGCTAACGAGAGGGCCGCCATTACTCTCAGTCGATAGACTGGGGTCCTGAGCCGCCATCGAGGCGAGAAAATGGGAAAAAAGAAAATACAACGAAACCTACCAGAGGCGCGTTGACGGGTTGCGACAAGGAAGCGGCTTGCTAATATGTTGCAACAATGAGAGACGTCTGATACAACGCGGCTTCCGAAGAGACCATTTGGCAATGACGGGTGGCCGAGCCCAGACTTCGGTCTGGTGGTGCCGATATGGGCAGGCTCTCTTGTTATGACTATTACCATGTATTACAACAAGCCCTCCGGGGGGAGGGGGAGACAGACATTTGGGCAGAAAAGCGCTTGGCCCCCTGTGGGTTGCCGTAATAAATGACCCTGCCATTCATTGTGGCTACGGGTTCACTAATATGAACATTATCGCCAAGACATGTACATAGATTCGTAAAACGCAGGACTCGGTAGAGTTCCGCTGCCGGTGTGAGACGTATTTTTGCCTGTTTATGCTTGACAGGTTCTTAACTCGTGTCCCCCGACCCCGACCCGCGACACACGATCTACCCTGGTCCTAGCAATGGATGGAGGGTGCTCCGTACCAGCTTTGACGTGATCGTGGTTCTCGAACACAAGCTTGGAGAGGGCACTTTTGGTCGGTACCGGGGAGTCGGCCCACGTTCGCGAACTCGGGAGCTACCGTACAATGTGACGGGAAGTGCTAATCCCATGCAGAGATCATGTTAAAAAGGATCTACTCCCTTACCCCAACCCCTTGCAAGAGAGCGCCCTTGCATATGAACTGCCACACCAATTGCATTGTGCTGGGGTACTGGGCAGCCGTTCAGGAGTAGTAGGTATCAGGACAAGTCGGGAGGCGTCTTTCTTCCAATGCAGCTCATGGCGACATACGTACTGGAGTAGAGCCAAGCCTTCTTCTCTTGGCTGGACTGATCACGTCGACCAAAAGAAGGAGAATAACAACAAGCTCTTGAAAAAGTTGATATGTCTGAGCGCAACAATAGGTATCCATCCATCAGTGGGGGTGAATTACGGAATACAGCCAAGACTATGCCGCAACGGGTATCGAGTAGCTGGCAACCTTGCTGCCGCTGTGGAGAGCTGCCCCATCAGTTCACGTCGTCGAGACCTTAGACTGTGACAGTATGCGGAGATTCAACACCAACAGGACTGGCGAGCAATATATGCCACCGGGAGGCGTCGAGGTCGGCGAATGGTGGGTTCCATATCCAGGAGTGGTCCGTTGGAGACAGACACCAGCCAGGGTCTACAACAAGCCCATACTCCAGTGGCTTGCCAGGCATCTTCATCCTGAGATTCAACTCTGGGACAGGCTGATTTGGGAAGAAAGGTTAGCTTGGTGTTTCACACTAAACTCAATAAACCTCGCGGCTAAGCTATGTAAGTCGGTATGCATACATGCATGCAGGCACCTGGGTAATAGGTAGGTAGTATCTCGATCCACCACCCCTTCTCTCGTTGCAATTGATGGAGCCTTTGTAGAGAATGACAGCGCCGATCTTCTACCTAGAACCTGGTATTAGGGCAAGTGTATATCCATAGTGTCAAATGCGGCATGAATCCATGACGGGATGATATCAGACTAAGAGCCCGCGACCGATGAAACACAATACAACCGTGCTGCGCGCACCCTTTCCGACACGCGCTGTCGACGCAAACCTGATGAACAATAGCAAAACTAACTAACTAACTACTTAGTGTACATGCGGCTAAAGACCTCACCCTTCAGCTGTGCTCGCGTAATTCAGATGATATGCCAGAACAACTGGACTATATCCTTTGTAGAAGTTGCCCGAATTAGTGCATTCAGTTGCACCGGCGCGATAAGACAGAATTGGGGTGTGACTCTGGTAGCCGACTGTGACAGCGGCCCAGCAGTCGGGGGCTGTCAGGGTCGGTCAGCTCATCAATCACGACCTGCCTCGGTTCGCAAGCCAGCTAATATACAGAGATGTTCTAGAATCGCCCAGCGTCCAATTATAGCGCGATGCCTGTGCATCGGCGAATTATGGGCATCCTGCATATGATGATAAACCGGAGGAGCAACGCGTCCGGAATTTATTACCTACCAGGACTACTACTAGCACGTCACCATACTTTGTGCTATCGCTCCCTTCACACGACAGCATAAATGCCCCCCTTGTCAGTAAATGGCAGCCATAGACCACCATAACGCTCGCACGCATGAGAAAACTCCACGGATCGCCGCCGCTACATTTCCATCACATCCCCCATGGTTTATGCCATTTGCATGTAAAACCTCGGTCGCAATCATTGGAAAGGCTGATGGGGTTTTGTTATTTCAGTATGCGCCAACTCTGTCATCTCTCCTGGTTACCATGTTTGATAATTGAATTTCCTCGCAAACACATTGAAGATTTTGCGTTTCGGTGACATGAACAAAAGGAAATATCAAGACTAGGAAAGAGAACGGTGTTGTTAAAAAAAAAAAAAAAAAAAAAACGTCAAAAAGTCAATCATATTGGGGAGACACAAGTGAACAAGCAGGTTTGGGAAAACGAGAAACTGCTAGGAGTTGTGAACTGACTGCGCGCAGACTTATTAATCTGCTTTATAGAAGTCGCACCTCACACCTGTGGCCTCCTTTGTTGTTGAAGACTTTTGAGACTTTCGTGTTCCATCCGGCCGTAGACAAAAGCAAAGTTTCTTGTGGTACACGGAAACTATCCTAATTACTTCTTCTACCAGCCTGACGCCCAATGAGCAGAGGTACCTTGGCTGATCAAAAGTACATTTCGTTACTTCCTGAGTGATCGTTGGCTTAACAACAAACTTGCCTCTATCTTGTCTCAATGAATCTCATGTACGTAAGCAACCATCAGACGATCGGTATATATCAACATGGAGACTAGTCTGAGCTCATGACCTTTCCTGGACTCATCTTCGGGATGTGGCAAAGAGCGATCAACCTCTGTGACAAGTTTGATTGATGACCATCCACTACATATTTTCTAGAAGATCTGCTATGACAGCCGGACAGAACTGATCGATGTAGTCTTCTGATGCAGCCTCCCACGTATGGGCGGTGGGCGGTGGGCGGTGGGATAAGCACGAGAAACCCCAATCAGATTCCTCCATGACCATATAGAGTATTTGCAGAATAGACTGCATCAAATGCACACATGCGCATCCGTTTGGGGAGTCGTACCAGTCAAAGATCTGTACGACGAACATGTTGCCCGAGACATCATGTACTACCAACGCAGCTTATTGCCCTATTTTTCATAATGTCTATTTTCTTTTTCTTCAGGGCTTGGCCTCCTTTTTGAAATGTGGCTGTTCGATTATATATTCTTCTGTAAGCTGACCTGGCAGCCACATCCTCCTGTTCTTTGAGTGATCCAATCCTCTTTGGCGTGTCTATTTCCATGGGAGAGGGTGAGTCTGCACTTTTCTTGCTGCTGTCCAAAGGGCTGCCTTCTTCTAGTGGACGTATTCCAGTCACCGACGGAACGAATATATCTGGACCAACAGATCCTCATCATTAGTACCAAGCGTCTTTTGGCTCGCCATTTATTTGCTTATGCACACAATGAACTAGAAATTTACCAGCGACATGGCCACCGCGACTACAACTACGAACGCAAAGCCCGCTCAGTTCAATCTTGGGCCTCTAACGACCCCATTCGTAGCGCCCAGCTATTGCAACGACGTCATTTCCAAATGCGATAATTGTACATACGGCTGGCTCGCTCAGACATGCGATGGCGACGGCCGCAAGAGCCAGATAGACGATTCCGCGTGCTGGCCACCAACCGCTTTCTATGCACGATCAACATCTCAACCATTCGCTGGCTGGGGTTTCTACTCTCCAGGCACTATATGCCCCAGTGGATATACGCCGAGCTGTTCGAGTACCGCTGGGCAGGCTGATCCTCAAGCATTTGACTTTCAATTCAGCTTGTCTTTGCTAGAAACCGCCGTCGGATGCTGTCCAACGTATGTCTTTCAGCTTCAGGCACAGTAAAATGAGTCCGTGTGATGCTGACAGAATCGACAAAGAGGATTTACTTGTACTCATACATGGGACTCGAATATACAAACCTGCTTGGCTATATTGAGTTCCACCTCGATTCGTACGGGGATTTGTAATGGCCAAGGAGCGACTAGCGTGGCATATATGTACAAGACATTGCCTTCTACCATTAGTACCACCGTGAGCCTTTCTGATGGTACCGATTTCATCACCTCCAGCTCTGTTATCGACAAGTACACCGTCTACGCGCCATTATTTCAGCTCGTACATAAATCGTCAGACTTGACAGGCTCTCCAACAGTGTCTACCGCTACCATTTTGCCTACAAGTACCTCGAACACGACCGGTGGGGATTCATCTCAGGACGCCACAGACCGTATACCGACCAGTGTAGCTGTGGGCATCGGTATTGGAGGGACCTCAGGCTTCATCATTCTCCTTGTCTTGGCGTATTATACATTGAGATGGAAGCGTAAAAGGGACGCAAACAGCAATTCACAAATATATCCGCCACCCAAGTCTGACTCGAATGTTGAGGGCCTTTTATCGACAGATTTCACCCTCACTTATTTAGAGCTTTCTGGTCAGGCGCGTTCCGAGCTCTCGGCGCAAACGCCAGGATCGCGAGAACTATCTGGTCATTCTCGGCCGGTTGAGCTCGCAAACTGGCCACAAAGGTAGCCAAAGTAATTTCCAATGAACCAGGCTTTCATCCGAAATAGGCTTTAGAATAAGGCATGTCCGCACAACATGCTCAAACTGATTATTTAGGCCAGCATGAGTTTAGGCCAGACACGCCGATTTTCCAGCCGAGTACCGTCTTACCAGAGTCTGATTGACACCATAGCAGGCTTTTATATGAATACAAAGGGTCTGAAAACAAGAAAAAAGCTATACAGAGTACTGTTGGCATTATTTGGATCAACTCGACTTCCGCTTCCGAATCCCGTCCTTCCGCTGATTGGTGGCGGCCGATCCGCTCCGGCCGATTTGAGCCCCGCACAACTCCGAGTGGATAATTTGAATCCATGGACTTCAAGGACATAAGTCACTCAGTCGAACAGTTTTTGGAAGAAAAATACATGAACCGAATGGAAAGGGATAGGCACATGACTGTCAACTATCAAATTCTTGCGATATTTTCCTTATTTCTTTATTTGGTACACTACATTATCTCTTGCATATATAGATCGTGGCGTGTTGGCAAAAACATGTCGTCCTCACTAACTTATGAGGCCCACCGTTATGGAAAAGACCATGAGCTGCAGAGAGTAGGCGTCTGGACATTGCCAGACACGGGGTCGCAAAGCAAAGAGCCTTGGATCATGTAAACACCCTCACATCAAGTCAACTGCTGCCGCATCGTTCTGACGCTTTCACTCAGTTACATTCATGGCGGCGCATGGAGGGACTTTCGCATCGACCACAAGACCTTTGGCCCTACCATTGACGCCACCTCTTCGTCTCCCGCCTTTGCGGGATTTGCTTCCGTCGACTACCGGCTAAGCCCGCACCCCAGCTTCCCCCAGGACCCCGCCACCACGCCCGCGGAAGAGTACCGCAACGCCCGGCACCCGGACCACATTTGCGACGTGTGGTCGGCGCTGGCCTTTTTGCAGGGCCGGTACGGCTTTGGCAGCAATTATGTGCTCGTCGGCCACTCGGCGGGTGCCACGCTGGCCCTGCAGCTGCTCATGGGCGCGACGGCGCTGCGGGGCTCGGCACCCCCGGCCGACGCGGCGCTGCCCCGGGCCATTGTCGGCCTCGAGGGTATTTACGATCTGCAGGGACTGGTGGACAGGCTCGGCCCCGCGTATGGGGAGCTCTTTGAGGGCGCCTTTGGCGGGCCCGAGACATGGGCTCATGTCTCGCCGCTGCGGTTCCAGGGCGACTTTGGCGGCAGGGGCTGGAAGGCTGGGGAGCTGGTTGTCTTGGGTTGGGGCCCCCAGGATGAGCTCATTGATGAGCCCGAGATTGACGGCATGGCGAGACGGCTCGAGAAGGACAAGGTTCGAATGCTCGTGCTCAAGGACCTCGAGGGGACGCATGATGGCATGTGGGAGGATGGTCGACCTTTTGCTGATGTAGTGCTCAAGACCCTTGCCGAGCTAAAGAGGTAGGAATAGATAGCAACGGATTAACTCGGTATATGGAGTAGCAATCTTTGGGCATATCATTTCGAGCCAAAGGCTGGTTTACGCGGTCACGATTATGTACGGTGATACCAGAAGAGTTGCAGACTCTGCTTAAAATCATTACTTCTAAATACCCTAGACAATCATTCATGAACAATGACAAACTATGTACCTACTCGCACGGCTGTTCCAATATCGAAAGATTTCGGGGCCCCGATTACCCAACAAACACCTCAAGCAATATATCTAAACTCGGGATGTCTGTATCCAAGATCGGCCTGTTCCTGCTCCGTCAGCCCTTCCAGTCTATAGTCACGACCACCCCGAGCCCGCAGCCGATTTTCCCACTTGCAATACGCGATTCCAGAAAGCGACAGACCCAGCACAAGGAACTGGGCGACAAGATTGATGGTATGGCCAATATGAAAGTCGGGGCCGTCGCGGGCGAGATATGCCCAGACGGCCAAGATACCGCCAGCAGTGCCAATCGAGACAATGTAGCCACCCGAGACAGCGCGAACAGCGGGACCGGCCGAATTGTTGAGACCCCAGGCTAGGAAGCCAGGGCCACCGGGAAAGGCACCGATGGTAACAAAGTAGATGCTCATGTACTTGAGGTTGGCATTGTCGCTCCAGCGCAGGATGGAGAAGCCGACAATGCCAATCAGAGTGAAGCCAGCAAGGTAGATGCCGCGGCGGGCCGTCTTGTCGCTGACAAAGGCAATGCCAATAGCAACGAGCGAAGCCAGAACATAGGGGGGAACGCTGTACAGCTGGGCCTTGGTCGAGGTCCAGCCCAGCTCGGCCAGCAGCGTCGGCATGAAGACGGAGACGCCCTGGACCGTGACGTTGATGAGGAAGAAGCCGCCGGCGCAAATGTAGTTCATAATGTTGAGAACAGCGCGCTTGACGTGCTTGGGTTTGACGTTCTCGTTGGAGTCGGACCGGTGTTCGCGGCGCAGACGCTCCTCGGCGATCCACTGCTCGCGGGGAGTCAGGCGCTTGGAGCTGGATGGGCTCTGAGGGAGGATGATGGGCGCCAGAATGCCTGCAATCATGGTGATGATGCCCTCAAAGAAGAAAATATTGCGCCAGGTTCCGATCCTTGTTGATGCGATTCCCCAAGTCGGGATTCGAGTCAAGCCAGTAGCGAGGAGGCCTAGAGGTTATTGTCAGTCACCAGGTAAAAAAAAGGATGGATTATGTGCGTCTATAATCTCACCTCCAAAAGCACCAGCCATCGAGGCGGCCGAGACATAGATTCCGACGCGAAAGTACAACTCCTTGCGCTTGTAGAAGGAGCTGAGAAAGAATGCGATGCCAGGCATGGCGCCGCCCTCAAAAATACCCAGAAGGGCGCGCATTGCACACAGTTGCTCAAAAGTCTTGATGAATGCCGTGCACATGGAGATGAAGCCGAAACCGACGACGAGACCTGGTATGAAGTAACGAGGGCCAACCTTCTTCAAGATGATGTTACTAGGCACCTCGAAGCACAGGTAGACAATATAAAAGATCGAAAGAGCCCAGTTGAAGCGGTAGCCGCTCAGGTCAAGTTCCTTATCCATGCCCTGAATGCGAGCATTACCAATGTTGGCACTAGAGGAGTCAAAATTAGTACAGGTTCTCAATTTCTTTCTTGCTTGTCGAGTTCATCACTTGACTATCACGACCTGTGAAAGAACAACGACCAACAACCAGTGAGAAGTAAGAAACAAGAATGACATACCGATCAAGGAAGCAGAGAAGATATAGGATGGTCACGGTCGGGACGATTTGCCAATCGAGCTTGTGCCGTAGAGCAGTCTCCTCGGCCTCGGTCCATGATGGTCCTTCGACAGAGTCATCACTTTTTTCAGCAGCCTCAACCTCTGCCGGCGAGTCGGACTTTTCGACGGACATGATTGCGCAGTGATCGAAAGGACCGTTCAGACAGATGAACGGTTTGTCCAAGTCACGGGTTGCGGTGCGCACAAGAAGAAGAAAAAGGGTTTGCCAAAGGGAACAAAGTTATGATGCGGCGACGAGTAGGAAGAGCTTCCAAGGTATGTATTTAAGAAAGTCCCCTCTGCAAGCCTGCAAGGGGCACAGGGATTCGATTGGATTGGCCGCGATTCACGGTTTCCAAATGCTTGGAAAAGGTTGTGAATCTCGTTAGTCCAAGTGTCTGCAGGAGCCTGGACTACCTAGAACAAACGTTGTGTCGCATTCGAGCTCCTCGTCCCCTACCTACTCTGAGCCTGTCAACTGTCTATGCGCTGCTTGCAGTCACTCTGTCGACAAGCTTATTCTACCCACTTCTCTCCGCGGCTGTTTGTCCTCTTTTCTCCAAGATTGCCAGAATACATCCCTCCACGAGGATGAAGGGTAACGCTTGGCAGGTCTCGGCAAATATCACCGGGAACCCATTTTGACCTGTACTTTTAGTTGTCAGTCTCCTCATTCGGCGCCCAGAGTAAAAGTGTCATCCTAGATGGATTCTGCCGTGGCCGAGCAAATGCTACCTGTCCAGGGCTAAAGTGCCACGACTTGTGTCGACGGCAATTGGTCATTTGGCCTCGTCTTGACATGCTTGACAGGGTACCCCGCGATACCAAGCCATTAGTTGGATCACTCGACGGGGCCAACTACCCATGTTGAGTATGGGGTATTATCGTTCAGGGAATCCCTTTATTTTCTTTCAAATCTCTTTGTAATTTGTCTTGTGAGTGGACAAAAAAGTAGACCACTTTTCCACCACAAGACACAAGTCTATTACTATTGAAACAGAGGGGATTTGCCGACTTGACACCAGAGGTGAGAGACACTGGGAACACACAAATTACCGTGCATGTCTTTTGTTGTCTCGGTAGAAGTCATGGTGTTTCGATTATCTGCAAGTGAAAGGCCATTGTTGGCCAGCGTTTGGTTGCCTTGGTAACACATGATGTCTCTCTACTTGCTTTGCGCCACATGGAAAAACCAGTATGCTCTACAGGTGTTGTCGGGCGCGTAAGAGCTGGTTATTGCGTTCGATTGTTCCGCCTTGTTAGGGAAAGTCCTTGTTGCCGTTGACTTTATCCGGGCACCGCATATTGCAGACCAAAGCAATACATTAAAATCCCTCCTTTGCCGCCGGTTGGTCGGTATTGGCTGCTTTGACTGACACAAATCCATGTACACTCGTGGTTGGTGTATTCGCTGAGACAAGTAGGTATAAATTGTTTTTATCGTTATTCAATGATATTGATATCTCTTGATCACGATCTTGTTGATCGATAACTCTGAAGAATAACTCCACATACCAAACACCTTTGGCTGAGAGATTGACATATCGTAACCTGATTAACCCAGGCCACTAATAGACACTATACAATAAGCTTTCAAACCCATGTATTTCTTGGTCCTTACTTTGTCTTGACAGTCTTGGCTTGTCTAATCTAATCTTCTCTCGTCCTCACCTCGTTCAAGGAGAGCCTCTCTCTCCCCTTTGGCACCGTTGCTACCGCGGTAGAGGACGTAGTGCTGCGTCATGAAGCAAATATCGTACAGCATGGACACATTGCCAAGGGCAAACTTGACAGGGTTGCCAGTGATGCCGGTCCAGTCGCCCTGGAGGTACGAGTCGATGCCCTGCTGGGCAATGCTGAGGATACCGCCGGCAAAATCGAGCAGGATCTGCCAGATGCTCCAGCCCTTGGTACTCTGGTTCTGCGCATTATAGTACAGCTGCGGCGCGTACTTGATGAGCGTCACAAAGAGCTTGACGTACGAGATGGCGTAGACGACATCGAGCCAGGCCCAGGAGTGCCGCGGGTCTGCCGCAGAAGACGGGTCCTGTCCGGCCACCAGGGCAATCATACCGGCGACCGTCAGCAAGGAGCCCGTAGCCACACCGAGGATCAGGCGAGATGGCCTGGTACCTGGTGCGCGCTCAAAGCCCCAAAGGGACGGCAGCATATATTGCGACGTCGTGATGGTGCAGACAATCACGGCGTGTAGTGCGAAGATAACGTCATTGAACGCGACGGTCGGCACATGGCCCTCGCCATGGCGGAGCGCATATTGATGTCGAATCACGGGGGAGTAGTAGAATGCCAAATTGGAGGTCAGATATGCGCAAAAGCCTAGAAAGCGATTGACTTGTTAGCAAAGTGTTTGTACATGATCTGCATCTACTCTCGAATGGCCTCGACCTCGAGAGGATCGTCCAAGCGCAGGTACCGGGAACTACTAGCGGGCGCATGGGAAAGGGGCAATAGGTATGTGTGTACCAAATGTGTTGATCAACGGAAAGTCTACAGTCGTCCCAGAGGTGGACTTTCTCCGATAGCTCAGAAGCGGTTGACTATAGAATGAGGCGGACCAGCAGAAGGTGTAGACCCAGCCGAAGACGCCCGAGAGAAAGACGAGAAACTGCATAATGTACGTTGTTGAAGAAGTCCCACACAGGTATCGGGTTGTTGCGGGTCTGACGGGATGATGGCTGTTGGTGTCGCTGTCGCCGTCGAATCAATTGCGCCGTGCTGTAACGGATTTGCTGACATTCAAGAAGCGGATTGATATCCCAGGTCTTGTTGTTTTTTTGGTCAGCGCGACGACATGAATTGGCTGGCGACCGGGGAAATGCCTCCGTATGACAAAGACGACCAGAAGACCACCCTTTTGGCGATGGGGAAATGACCTCGTGGAAGGCGACTTGAGTCGTCGGCTGAGAGACTTAGAGTTTAACGATCTTCTGGCGGCCCATGGCGCCGGATCCGAGGGGTCGCCAAGGCGCGATTCAGTCGCTAGATCACGTCTACGATAAGATAAGAGGGAGGAAAGTAGGAAGGAAAAGAAAAAAAAAAAAAAAGAACAAGCAAAGAGCTTTGTTCCCGCTAGAAGCCTGTCATTGAATGGGCTGTTCAAGCCCTGCGCCCTCTGAACCACCTGCGCGGCAGCTACCGGAGAGGCGCTCCGGGTTTACATCGTCTCGGTACCTCGTTCTTAGCCCCCAACAAAGGCTTGTCTCGTCTCGTCTCGCTTCCAACTTCGGGACTTAAAAAAAAGCCAATCTCGATGATCTTCTTGTTGGGTCGCCTTAAAGCGCGTCTAGTTCAAGAGCGAGCCGTCCTGCAAGGGGCACTTCAATGCGACGCTGCTTTGCAAAGTGCAGTGCGGCGGCTCGCAGCTGGGTGCTGGTCAACAATGGATCGACTGACTATGATGATATGATGCCTCATGAAAGTCCAGGGGTCCAGGAGAGTGAGTATATGTGGGCCACGGGCGGTGGTGGGTCTTGTCGCTAGACTTGATCTTCTTGTACAACGCCTTGAACACCATCTGTCGATGGACAGTCGAGCATGTGTAACCGACTCGGCAGAAAAGAAATCATCAATTTGCCAACACGATCTGAGAATGCAATAGTACAGAGTCCAAGCAACCTCGCCGTCGCCCTGTACTCTTGCCCAGGATCAGTTAGATCTCCGATGGCGGGTTGGGCTGAATAGGTCATAGCATAAGTCAACTATGTAGACATGGCCGTCCATGACTCGGCGAGGTACGGGTTTAATGCTCAAGCACAAAAGACACCAAGATATCACCGGCACTTTGCTAGTCAAGTGCTCAGATCAACAACAACAACTAGAAAGTAGGTAGTTATTTTCTCTACTTTTTATTTCAAGTCTCGCAACGGTCTGTTCTAGCCTTATTCCCCTGTTCCTGAACGGAAATCCCAAGCGGAAACGTTGCGTAGTTGCTTTAATCTAGACCGGGAGACCTGGGCTTTGGGCGCCTCGAGATCCCACTTCTTATCGGCGCGACTGAGGAAATGTCACACCACATTCTGCTGATATTCTACAACAACACACCGTAGACACCCGTATGTCCCACTTTATCCAAAGAAGATATAATTATAGAGTATTTGCCATGTCTGAAGTTGTCTTGTTGTTCTCGTCCATTTTATTACCCAAAGACACTGCTATCGATTACCATATTTCCACCTATACTGAACACGGCGATATCCTATATCACGCCTCCAGTAAGACACAACAAGCACAACATCAATCAGATTACCCAACGTTCTTGCAGTCCTTGTATCTCAAATTCTTACATACACCATGGACGATAATAGTGAGACCAAATCACTCGTCCAACATGACACACACCGGCCCCGGATAGGATTCCTATCTCTTCCCCTCGAGATGAGATGGGAAATCTACACCTACCTCCTCTTCCTAGTCGACCCCATTAACACAGCCGGCCACAGCCATCCATCCAACCCCAAGGTGTATCCGCAAATCCTGTCCGTATGCCGGCAAACCCACTGGGAAGCGCACGAGATGCTCTACCGCCTCAACACCTTTCTAGCACACCCGTCGCTCCTCACGTCGTTCCCACGGCTGCGCGAGGACTACAGCCCCGTGGTCTCGTCCGCCATGGCCTCGCTGGTGCGCCGCGCCGTCCTCCGGGTACGTCTGGACATCAAGCCGGGCTTCACGCGGGCGGCGGCCGCCGAGTCGCTCAGCGGCCTCGAGCACCTGGAGGTCGAGGTCTGGCAGGCCGATTACCGCTGTGCCGGGCGCGAGGTGCTCGAGCTGCTCGAGGATGTGCGGGGCTGCCGGTCTGCCGTGGTGTCGGGAAGCACTGGCGGGTTCCAGTGCTATGCGCGCTGGCTCGAGGAGACCATGATGAAGCCCCTCGGTGCGCCACACGAAGATTACGACGGCGAGGTTGGAGACGTCAGTCCAGTCAGCCCCTTGAGAGACTGATCGAGTCTTTCCAGGAAGGCGACAGATTGCGAAGGAGCCAGAGTAATGAAAAGTGGTTTTCCGTCAGTCGACAAGCTACTTTTTGGCGAAATTGATTATTTTTCGGGAGCGTTCAGAGGATTGTCATGTACAAGGCAAATCCAGCTGGAGAAAGAAAAAAGACAGGCGTGGCGTTTGGCGTTATGGGGCTTTACCATTATTATAACCAATTGTTTGAAAGACGGGCTAGAGAAGACACTCTCGGATAGCATAGAGGCCATGCTATGGCACACTATATATGAATACCTGAATGATATCATAATCATAACCCCTCGCACTCAAGAACGTATTTATAGCATACTAGAGACGGGATGATAAAATATTATTCAAGTCATATTCCCATGCCCAGAACCTTGGCTATCATCATTGGGCCCCAAATGTGTGGATCTGAATGTAGAAAGCCACTGATTGTTGTCGGCAATGGTTTGATCCCATCCATCCTGGCTGCCGTACACCAGTCGTCTCGATTCATTCTGAAACATTTCATCTGATGGAACAACGCCGAGGCTCATTTGTTGACGAGCAAATCGTGCGAGCCCTGACGTGAGGAAATGCACAAAATTCTTGGATACCGCAGATTCAGATTGCTGAGCCCCGGTCTCGTCAACTTGTTCCTGATTTGGTATCGGGTTCGACTGATGGCTCTCACCCCCTCCCAGCTCGGCTGCCCATTCATCATGAGATTTCATAATTTGGTGCAAATGATCTTTGGTACGGGAGGATGTGGCAGAGAATGGCACCAGACTGCGGGATTCCGCTCCGATCAGATATGGGGGTATCGCATTGTTCACCTGTGAGGCGATTGGCTTTTCGAACCCGTGATCTCCTTGCCAGTCGTCCATGGTTGACCCATCCCGAAAATGACGGGCGAGATGATCCGCCCGCTCTTTCCAGCTGTTTAACTGTGTGTTGCAAAAACCGCAGCGGCAGGCAATGGGAGGAGCGTCAACCTTCCAGTCGTCAATGCATGCCGGGGCTGCATCTATCTTGTGGATTTGCCTCAGGTGTTGGACGAGATGATCTCTCCGACCAAATTCTCGTACCTGGTTTTCGCCTTCACAACTGCCATGTGCATGTGTTTTCACAAGATGCTCCTGGGACACATCAGGCAGGTTGCAGTACACGCAGTGGTTCTGGCCAGTCAATGGCGACACAATAGCGCCCCCGAATGGTGTGCAAATCCATCTCTCGACCGAGAGATGCAAGGACTTTTCGTGCCGGGACCAGTCATACTTGTTCTTGAATGTGTCGCAACAAAAGGTGCACTGGAATATGCGACCGTTTTGGGCACCGGATTTGGACCGGTTGAGTGTTGTTCGTGCCCTCGATGCATGCCTCGATCTTGGCTTTTCTCTCCGTGATGTAGTTGACCTAGATGAGGCAATAGACTGGGAAGAGCAGCCCGTGTCGGCACTGTCGAGGCTTGTATCTGAAGTTGCTACACTCCATCTCTTGGTTTTCAACCTTTCTGCAGACCTGGTGTGCCGGGGACTATTTCTCAAGGCCCCGGCAATGGCGAGTAAGGAAGCGCCCTCGGTTTCTGGCGGAGATTCCTGCCATCGCTGCATCGGGTTGAGGCTCGATTGAGCAGGAGTGACTGGCTCGCTAGATGCATTGCGTGCACTTCCATTGCGTAGATACCGGCTTCTCCGGCGCGGCAAGGTCTGGTTGGAGGCCAGCGCCGGGACAGGAATCGCTTGAGATTCGACGAGAGGAGCGTGTGCCTGCCACGGCGCTATCATCTCCAGCGGTTGACTTGGATAGTCTGACAGGCTGTTGTATTGCACATCATGCTCAGTCGGAAGCACATTTTCATCTACGAGCAAGTTTTGCAGGTTCTCAAGCTCCTCTGTAGTGATGCTGGAGTGGTAGCCGAGCGATGTTGTCTGCAGTGAGTTGAGCAAATCTGCTTCGGAATAGCCAAGGTCTATTCACATTGGGCGTTAGAGAGTCCCACCTTGTGATAGGGGTGGGTATGTGGCTTTCAACTGACCGTGCGAGCTCTCCATGTTTACTTTTAGACGGCTCTCAATTTGCTTCAGCGATTCTTCAGTCCATGTACGAAGTACACGCCCAGCAGACAAGGAATCGTATGAAGTCAGATAAAACCACCCCGCGATATCGGCAGCAGACGGAACCGCATGTGTGGTGGGGTCTCTGCTTATGAGACTAGATAAAAGTCTAATGATAGCAGCACTATGAATTACCTATTCCGTATACTAATAAGTGGATTGAATTAAAACAAGTACCCAAGTACTAATGAAATCTATATCATAAACAGTCATCATGCTTCACGTGATCCAAGTTCGCGGACTCTGTAGCAATTCAGTTATGGTTGATCAAGACTGTAATTGAATTGGAGTTTGTAGTGGCTCAGTATGGAAAAGTTGTCTTGTGAAACCGACTTCATGGTCACTATTCATTGACTACGACGCAAGAGCATTCACGATAGAGGCGATTCCGTAGACAAGATCAACCATTCAAGTCTCCATGACACCTTTCACGACCTGTCATTCAAGGATAGAGATATTGAAGGGAGCTTGCCATGACTATATGCCCATGTTGCTCGATTAGGCCCGAGGTCGGCACAGCATCAAAGTCAAAAGTGCCATTTTGGCAGGGTCAATATTAATCGGCTTGCGTTGAATTGAGCTGGTGACTTGCCTCGTTGGCTCCATTGATAAGTTCTCATCAGGGTTTCTGGGTTCAGAGCGCAAGGCACCATGTTTAGGGCGTAGGGCGTAAGGGCGTTGTGTAAGGGCGTAGGGCGTGGCGGGTGTAGTCGTAAGTGGGTACATCCATATCTACCCCGGTGAGTCAAGTTGCGCGGTATACTGCAGAGAGATTGAGAATGGATTTGCTGATGTGATTATTAGTCTTTCGACTCATCGGCCGAAGTCGCTACAAATAGCAATGGATATATCATACCTATTTAGATGCTCATGTAAATTCACTGTAAACTTGCCTGATATTGCGTTTACCATTACCCACGAACCGTGTGCCTATAACAATGGAGTCTTACGAAGCTTTATTGGCCAGAATCCAGGCAAAAAGAGTCCAGGATGGACGCATGTCTGTCGGATTTGCTGCATACTCGGATAGTGATATGTTCAAAACCAATGTACGCCATCCCCAGGGAAGTCCTTTATGTCTGACTAACATATCACAGACTTCCACTAAGCCTTTGGCAAAAGACTTTAGCGGTATGTACACTGATACGCGATTTGATGATAAAATACCTGCTTACTTTTGCAAAAACAGCGCATTTTAGTGCAGAGAGCAGTCTGCGTACTCATTCCGTGTTAAAGCAAGCGGCGGCAAAGCACCTCAAGACTCCCGGACTAGTATCGCTTGGAGGTGGGCTTCCATCTAGCGAATACTTTCCTTTTTCAGAGATCTCTTTGCGTATTCCAGATCCATCTACAGACTCGTGTGCCCCAGATCATGATGTAACAATCTCCAAGCACGACAGCAGGATAGGTGCCTCCGAATATGATCTTTCGCTTGCCCTCAACTATGGGCAGCCAATGGGATCGCCACAGATGCTTCGATGGATCACGGAGCATACCGAGATGCTGTTCAATCCCCCATATGCAGATTGGCGGGCCTGCCAGACTGTCGGAAACACGGGCGCCCTCGAACAGGCTATTCGTTTGTTGTGTGACCGTGAGCGAGGCGACTCCATCCTGATGGAAGAATATTCGTTTTCCACAGCCATTGAGACAATTGCACCACAAGGCATCAAGATGTTTGGCGTAAAAATGGACGCAGAAGGTCTCTTGCCTGACTCCATGGACCAAATGTTGAGAAACTGGGATGCAAAGACTCGTGGTGCGAGAAAACCTCACGTCCTGTACACGATTCCCACGGGGCAGAACCCGACAGGGACAACCATGAGCCTGGAGCGTCGCCAAGCCGTGTATGCGGTTTGCCAAGAGCATGATATCTTCATTATCGAAGATGACCCCTACTACTTTCTGCAAATGCAAGATCAGTTCGACGGCCGCGGGATCGATGACGACGACAAAAGTGCGCAAAAGTACTTCGAGAATCTGGTGCCGACTTTTCTGAGTCTCGACACAGACGGCCGTGTATTGCGCATGGACTCGTTTTCCAAAGTCGTAGTACCAGGTGCAAGACTCGGATGGGTCACAGCGAGTGCACAAGTCATTGAGCGTTTCCTCGCCCATGCTGAAGTTGCGAATCAGGGACCTGGAGGCTTCTCGCAGCTCATGTTGTGGAAATTGCTGGATGAGACTTGGGGCCACGACGGATATATGAAATGGCTTTGTCAGATGAGCAAGCACTACCAGAGACGGCGCGATGTGCTGTTGAATGCCTGTGAGGAGTTTTTGCCTCGAGACATTGTCACTTGGGATGTTCCACAGGCAGGAATGTTTGTAAGTCCTATAATTTCTTTCCAACATTCCTTTCTATAGTGACTGTTGGTTACTTCAGTCGTCTCTCTGATGGGGGGTCTCATATCTTTTCCCAGTATGATTCCACCCTGGTTTGTTGTCTGGGTGAAATCATAACAGTATTCGGTGGCGCATTTCATAGCCAGCTCGAGCTAAGACATGTTACAGATATGGATCAAGGTGCAACACCAAAAGTGCTCAAACACCATCGAGTCGACAGCAATAGAGCTGGAAGAGAAGATATTTGACCATGCTATTGCAAACGGTGTACTTTGTGCTCGGGGCTCATGGTTCCGGGTTGATTCACAGAAGCCACTTCAGGAGATATTCTTCCGCATCACGTTTGCCAGTGCAGAGGAGGAGACTATGAAGGTAGCAATACAGCGACTAAGTGCAGCTATTCGCCAGTCCTTTGGAACGGAGAAATAGTGAGCGAGGCGGGAGGCTCCAAAGACCGAACACAGTATAAGTCTACTCCTATGAAGAATATGTATAGACTGAAGAATGATAGTCCATCTGGCTGTTGGTTGAGCAGAGCAACACAACGACTCGACTTTTTCAGCTTGGTGCCACAACGCAACCTAGTTCTTCAACATGTGCCTGTTCCTGGACTTCCACGTGGCTTTGCGTTGCCCATCTAATCAACTCTGCTTCCTTTGCCGTGTAACGGTCGCGCCAAAAACTCAAATTTCGCAAATAATGTGCAGCAAATGTTACACACAAACGTGTTGAGGTGGAGATGGAAAACCTAAAAACACCTACAAGGGATATATGGTCGCTTCGAATTTCTCTTTTCAATAATGTATTGAATCAAGCATGTATCAAGTATTTCAATAAGTTTCTTGAGTCATCCTGGATGGTTTGTAATCCCAGTCCACCGACATTTGAAATCGTACTTGATCTGTTGCTTCTTATACTCATCCTGGTAATTTCAGTCATATCACCTAGGTACTGCCTGGTAGTACAGAACATGCCAACTGGCATCCACCCGTATACCCACGTTGCCCGCAGCGGCAGCCCAGAAGTTGTGCATTGTGTTTTAAGTTTTGCTTAGCGCAGTAGTATGTCGAGCGGAACATGTAGATAGTCTTCAACACCCATAAGAAGAGACAAAATTTCTTTACCAGACTACATACCTAACCTAGGCTACATAAGTCGCCAGCTAGGTACGTACCTAGTGCCTAGTGATACGTAGTTTAGATGAACTTTGGGGGCGGGGAGCGATCCCGGCAATGACAGTTGGGCCCCACTCGCCATTTCCCAGGGTCTCAGTGTCCGATCTCAACCAATCACGTCATAGTTTGGCCGATTGTCGTCAGTCAGCCTTGCTGGGTCGCAGCTCCTCTCAGCTGTCCCTTGGCTCTCATCCCGCTCTCCGAAATCTGGCCGGTTCAATCGTGCATACGCTAAACAAGGCAGGCACTCGCCAAACAAAAGCTGCTTGCTGCTCGCTGCGCGCCCAAATTCAGCGCTGTCGTCAGACCATCTAAAATAGCCAAACTTCTGAGTCGACATCAAACGGCGCTGCGGGCAAAAAAAGAAAAACGCACACGCGAAACAGCACAAAAACACTATTCAAAGAAACCTAAAAACCCAAAACCAAACAGAAGACAATATACAATAAACCACCGAAACCCCATTTGTTTGCTTGGATCCTCATCCCCTTGATCGACAGACGAAAACACCAAATACGTCCTACCAAACTTGCTCGCGGTCCCCCTTTCTCTTCCCTGCGAGCTAGATCTATGGCGACTTTAGTCGACCCCTCGATATTGTCACGATAGTATCACATCCTGGTACTTTTCTCCTTCTTTCTACCTTTTGTTCCAGGTAGAAGATAATCTACCAACTCCAGCCCATCGCCATGTGTCGCTTTCTCGTGAGTCATCCTATCTGGTCGCGTGCTCGTTCCTTGTTGGCTTGCCAGACCATTATACTGACCACTCCTCGGCAACTTATAGTTATACCGGGGCAGCGACGAGATTCTGCTCTCCAAGCTCATTCTCGACCCGACTCATTCAATTCTCAAGCAGTCCTTTGATTCTCGTTTGCGACTTGTAAGCATGACCTGCTCCGCACCGGCCTCGATCGATTGTACACACAGCTGACAGCTCATACGTGACATAGGACACGAGAAGAGGCCAGAACAATGCTGATGGGTTCGGCATTGGTTGGTATACCGACCCAAAGCTCGGCGAAGCTCCCTGTTTATTTACATCCATCATTCCCGCTTGGAATTGCACCAACCTACACCGACTGGCTACGAAGACAGCCTCCCGACTCATATTCGCACATGTCCGGGCTACCACCGAGGGTTCGTTGAGCGAGGATAATTGCCATCCCTTCACCCACGGCAGTCTCATGTGGATGCATAATGGCGGCCTCGGAGGTTGGAAATACATCAAGCGCAGACTGGGCGAGAAGCTTCACGACAAGTGGTATCTCTCCGTCCAGGGTGGCACCGACAGTGAATGGGCTTTTGCCCTATTCTTGGATCGTCTGGAGAGATTGGGTGTTGATCCGAGTTCGTCGCCTGCCGAAGGCTTCAGTCCCGCCACACTGCGAAAGGCGCTCCTGCAGACCATTGAAGAGATCAATGAGCTTACCACAAGCATCCCCGAAAGTCTCATTCAGAGTGAGAACATTGACACCAGAAGCTTGCTCAACTTTGCCGTCACCGATGGACACAGTGTCATATGCACCAGATACGTGAGCAGTAAAACAGACGAGGCCGCCAGTTTGTACTACTCGTCTGGAACACAATGGGAGAGCAAATCAACACCAACGCCAAACTCGTCGAGCGGTCACGATTACCAGATGCAGCGGCGCGACAAGGGCGCCGATATCGTGCTTGTCGCCAGCGAACCTCTCACTTTTGAACGAGGTGAGTTTCATGTCTTCCTATTGCATATATAATTCCAATGTTATACTTTATACTAACATATGCACAGAAAACTGGGTTAACGTACCCACCAACTCTATACTGACGATCCATCACCAATCCGTCATGGTCCATCCCATCGAAGACGGCTTCCTCTCAAGAGATCCTTACCACACGCGATCTTCTGCTTTTGCAACCACGAAGGGTCTCACAACCAACGAAAAGTCGGCCCCCAGAGTCCCAGAGAGTGGCTTGGCCACACCGGGCCTCGAGTCTGAGCCTGAGCCTGAACTCCAGAAACGGTCTTTTGCCCCTACGATACCGACCAATGGTCGAAGTCGCGCCAAGACTGCCGAAGACGATAATCTTCTTGTTCCAGTGGTGCCGTACGCCAGATCGCCTCTTGGAGCAGGCTCGTCACTGAGCGCAGACGGGCGACCAAGAACAAAATCGTCTGGCGCGCGACCCGATCTGGGCTCGAAACAAATTAGTCAAGGCAATATCAAGAAGAAGCGCCGCACCTTAATGACCGGCGAATGGCCCCATCCGACGGAGATCCTCGACTCGGAGGGCCAGCAGCTCATCATACCCGATAGTCCACCCTTGCGAGGTACAGAATATGGTAACAACGAAAAAGCCGCCAGAATTCTAGGTTTGACCATTTAGGAAACGCAAAGTGATCAGGGTTCATCACGCTCTCAGTCCCGAGCGCATGACACAAGCAAGAAAAGAAATACAATATAAATACAACAAAGCGAATAGATTTCTCGGCGTTCAGCGTTTGATATCAAAGGAGATGGTCTGCTTTTCGGCTTCATTTTCTTACGATTTACAAATTCATACTGTATGAATTTGAGGCACGGCGAAGGCGTTCATGGCGAGATGAAAGTATGATAGACTTAAACATAGCGGAAATCATATTATAACTTGATGATGACATGATTATTCAAAATGATTACATGATGTCGCATGCACCAGACCTAGCTGTGGCTCCGGAGATGAGAGAATCCGATTGAATGACTTTCTTACACAATGATTATTCATACAAGAGGGATAGTCGACAGGGACACCGCTAATAAGGCGCGTGGCAATCATCAATATGTACATTGTATTCTTAGGGAGGATATGGGAAGCTCGAGAAGGCCAACACCAAGGGCAACTCCTGGAGAGACTGTCATTGTAAGGCGTAGGTAGACTTTCATCACCCAGAAGAAGTCAGGGAGTGGTCATAGTCCATCATGATTACATAAAATTGTGTTGCAGATTCGTTCTAGAATATGAGAAAGAGAATAGAGGCTCAGTGTTGATACGATGACTCCAAATGAGAAGCCGCTTGACTACAGGCATGACCTCAACGGGCACCATCTAGATGGATTCACCCAATCATGTTGATTGTACTTTATATTTGATTTTAGTTCAGCCATCTTCTCCCAGGGAGAATTGAGACAATTGTCGACCGACAAGTAACTATACCTTGATATACTGTCTCTGGCTACGAGAATAATCCATGTACTCTCGATGTGCTGTCCTTCAAAGCCTTCAAAGTTGAATATATCGACCATGAATATAAGATTTGCCACAACTGATGGATCGTCATGAATTGGGCCCCTCTGGCCATGTACGTGCAGAACTAGATTGACATCTCATCCCACAGAGTCGCAATAGTGCAGAGCCAATGGTCTGATGGTCGTGGTAAGGAAATACCAACCCACAATTTTTTTTGGATCGTATAATACGGGCTTGACGAGCTAATAATGACGAGCCATCATCAGCTGAGATTTTCAGGCAGGCATAACATCATGTCAGATCTCATTGTGGCTCCCGCGTCTTCCCGTGGACAAAATCTCTGGAGAAGGGTTCATTGCGGGACGACCCCATGTCATACGTTCCAACGATGCTGCAAGGCATGGAAGAAGAAAAACACAGCACATTCAAAGAGGATCACTGCTGAGCGGGGTTGGGTAACCGCTTCATAGAATCTAGTGTTTGTAGACCCTGAAATAAACAAAGACAATATCGAGCTGGATGGGCTATGGTGCTTTGCTTTGTTTTCGGTGAACCATATGGCGCACAGCTTGCGCGATTGGATGCAGGCCAAGCAATATGCGAGCACCAGATGCGCCTCAAGCGGCATGGTTGATTCGTACAAGAGCCGCAGGGCCGCTCTGTCGCTCTCTCAACCAACTTTCTACCTATTGCATTAGCATCGACATATGGGACCAAGACGGCAAAAAATAGCTAGTATTGTTCGTTTTTCTTGCGCTACCGAGTCATGGATCGTTGTTCTGCGTGTTTCATTTTAGTTGTTCCCAGTGCCCGCAAGGGGATGATCATAAACCAAGAGTGAGGATCCACGGAGAGGATTCCCCCCCATCCCCCTTGCTCCCTTCCTCCCATGTAAGACGCTGTTCTCTCACTGTTCTAGTGCTTCGAGAGAATTTCCCAGCTCGCTTGTAAGAGAGCGGGAAAGAGGGCGAGTCCACTCACCGCTCTAGATCTCCTACCACTAACAACCGGACGACTTCTTCCTAAACCCATTGCTCTCGCTCTCTCTGATGATCGGACGCAGTCGACGGCACCAGTGGCGAAATCAAGTACGTGCAAATCGTGATTTCTCTTTTCTTAAAAAAAAAAACACACACCCTGGTCGTGATGCCTGGTCTTCGTACATGTCAACCTTTGAAACAACAAGCTATTCGATGGAAATCGGCCAACGAATACACTGTCCCATAAATGCACTACATGATATCTCCACTACTCTACTACTGCACTTATTACTCCGCGATACGGTGTGCACCACTTTAGTAGGTGACGTGGTCCGCAGTGGCGCTGGGAGAGAGAGAGAGAGAGGGAAGAATGAAGGCCTGAGGGGAAAGAAAAGGTCATGGCTTACCATCTGAAGTGGATTCGCAAAAGACTAGTTTTACGCAGTAGGTTAGAAAATCAGGAGGAGCCACAGACGGTCTTTCACCGTGAGAGGGGGGGGAGAAAAGCGCAAGACGGCCGCGTCGCAAATCTGTTGCGACGCTAGCGTGAGCGCTGAATGCGACAGATATTCCTGAAAACTATCATGGAGAATCTGTCGACTTTGAATGTGTTTGGATTATACGCAGCAGACAAGTTTGTTTATTGGTTGGACGAAGTTCGCTGGCTGTATTTGCGGTTGGCGCATTTCCAGTAGGGACAGCATTGAGGCTCCGTGGTCACGAATGGTAGCAGGTATATAAGCAAATAGCACAGACGATATTACGTTGGTCGCAACCTGCAAGTCCTTAGTATCTCTCGACTGCGCATTCGTCTGCCACCCCTTTAGTTTGAAATGGAACAAAAGCGATCCAGATGACTTCTTCTTTCTTCACACCATCTTGAATAAATCAATTGATGCGACGCGATTCAAGCAATCAAGCGCTAGGCCCGGGCCCTGGTTGGTAGCTGGTAGGTAGGTACCTAGGGAATGATGGGGCAGCAATTGCTGTCAAAGAAAAAGAATCACCAAGCAAAAGGGCAGGTTCGGGTGTGCCCGCCTTGCGCTAGAGTCAGGGAGCTTGAAAGTGCTTGCCAAGTGCTTCTCCGACTGGCCCCTCCTTGCCCTCCAGCAGTTGAAAGCCTCATTTTGATTCGTCGCGGTGGGTCCGATTATACACTTTCCCCGTCCCTGTGGCTCGTGCCCAGAGTTCCCCGTTTTGGCAACTGGCGTTAATCCGCCAAGCCCGTCCTCTTGCCCCCCTCCATCCCGTTGGGAAGACGGAGAGGGACATAGAGAAATAGGTAGACCAGACAAAAAGTTCAAGCCCGCCGAGACAGGGCGGGAGCTATACACAGGTGGGATTCTGTTTTAGTGGGTAGTAGAAGATAGTCGGAAAGAGAGGAAAAGAAAAACAAGTCCGTTGAAAAGGACCGGTACGGTGCGTCCCTCTCCTTCCCATCTAAGCTTGTTTGCGCTTGTAGATTGGACTGGATCCCCCTTTTGGTAGGTTCTGGTCCTTCTGCGACGCACACACTTTTTTTTTGTGCCCTTTTCTTCTTCTTCTTTTCTGCTTCCATGGGCGCGCAAGGGAACTGCGCTAAGCCTAAAGGAGAGGGGCTTTTTCCAAAACTCGCCTACCCCCCCGGCCGCACCGCAGAAGTTTAGTTCAACGTCAATACAAGAACGTCATTTTGAGGTTTTCCTTGTCGCAAACTGTCGCGCATCGCTATTCACCACTAAACATGTTGCGCAATTGTACCGTAGGGCGGACGAGACCCGTAGGCGTGGTTGGAATCTACTTGCGACAAAAGGCGCTGCCGAAAACCCGGGTTTAAGCACTCCGTCGCGGCAGCTTTATTTCGTTGGGGGAGCAAACCATTGGCTGAGCTGGGCTCCCATTTGATGGCCACGATGGCCGCCTTGCAGTTTGCTGCGCTGGCTGGTAACTTGAATCGCGCGCACAGTCTTGGCTGAATAGCTTCAGAAAATTTGCCGCGTTGATTGAAATGCCCGTTTTGTAGTCCGCCCTCAGCGGTATCACCGTTAATGAGATGAGACGCACCACCCACCCATTGATACAAAGTTTCAGGAGTTGCTGTGATCATAAGGCGCTTCTTGATAATGGATGACATACAGGTTGTATAGTCGCAATGATCTAGGACGCTGCGCTTAGGGTGACCAAACACTCCCTTGGAAACAAGCAAAAACCATCTGAATACAAGCACAGGCGAAAACATGGAAGCAGTGGCAATAAGCAGGCAGGCTAAACATCTTCAAATCACAACTATTTACCTTTCAACATAGGAGATGAGAGAACGACAACGTCCTCTCGAGCGACTTTTTAGCTGTAGAAGCCATTTCTAGAGAGATTCAAAGTCGCAACAGCTTTCCCTTCCAATCCTAACCACCCGCTCGGGCCAAGAAATGTCCTCTTCGTAGCTTCCCTCGCTAGTCCACCATGTATCTTGACACCATTCTTTCTTCTCATATTTTATTCTTGATAAGCGTTTTCCAATACAGCATTTGCTCAACGACTTGGTTGCTTTGGTTCGTCGTGCAGCACTAGGACGTGCGTAGTGGCCTTTGGAAATTAAAATAAACCAAGCCAAACGCCTCAAAGACCAAGTCTGAGTATGAAGGAGCGGATGGCCATTCCAAAAGGGCCGTTTCAAAAATTCCGATCGCCAATACGCCAGCCACCTATCTGAACTCCAGTAAAAAGACCATGTTAAAACAAGTGATGGGCCGGACGCAGATAGATGCAATACACGAGCACTTATGAAACCCAATTCGGAGTTCCTCGAAATGCAAGATGACCGGATTGTGGGGCGACCCGGACATGGTTTGGTTGGACTCGAGTGCTATCGAGTGTCACGCCTCAGCTGACCACAGCTCGAGCATTGTTCATCGCTTGCGTTTCTTATTTTTATCACCGAGGGGAGGAGGCATTGGGGCGGTGATCGGCGCAGCTGGGAGTAGAGTAGGCTGAGGGACAGTCTCGACCGTCTTGACGGGGACACCCATGTGGCGTCCATAACGACCTTTACGACCGTTGCCTTCGTCCTCGCTGACACACTGATCAGCGCTGAGGCCAGCATCCCGGCAACGCCCGCATGGCCGTTGACGATCGCATCCCTTCTTGCTCTTACGGCAGCGCTGGCATCGGGGCTTTGTCGAAAGGTCGGGTTGATCATCCTCTCCTGGCTGGCCAGGCATGAGCCCGGGGCCTACAATTGAGGGTTTGCGTGATTGCGCTGGCAGAGATGTGGGCGACATTGGCCCAGAGGTCGAGATGCTATTCGACTTCTTGACCTTGGGGCCGCTTTGGGACTTGGGGGCCTTGGACTTGGGCTTGGCTGTGCCCGTCTTCAAGCTGGGCAGCCGTGGTTTCTCCAGCTTGGCCTTGACACCATTCACAAGGTGCGAATCATCGTTGCCATCTTCGTAGTCAGCGTCATCGCCACTGGTTTCACCTTGGGCCTTGAAGTGGCTCTCGGTCGTCTGATACACTCGTGCGCTGCTTGCAAAGGTCTCAACCTTTTGACGGCGAGTAGGAGGGAGGTCATCCCCACTGTCACTTTCGCCATCACTAGTAGCGCCAGTAGAGGAGGCAGCATCAGCTCTACCACTAAAAGTATCATCCAGAGTAGAAGCAGAAGTCCTCCCATGGGAGACATTGGACATATCACCGAGCCTCATAAGCTGCAAGGCAACATCCTTGTCCTCTTCGGACATGTTACTACCAATCGTAGGGTCTGGAGTTGGCAAAATTCCGGGCGGGTAGCCAATGCTGTTGCGATGACGCCTCGAGTCGGTGCTGGGTGTAGCGTACATGCCGAAGTGACTATAGCCGCCATGGCCGTAATGCTGTGGGGATTGGAGAGGCCGTGGGTTGGTGAAGGGATTTTGTCCTGGGTGGGCGAAAGGAATGGCGGCTCGGTGAGGGTCTGTTCGTCGAGCAGGAGACACAGACGGATTGGAAGTGGCAGCCGGCATCTGAGGCGGCGCAAATAGAGGAAGTTCCTATGATTTGCACACCAGGTTAGAGAATGCCTCGTGGAGTGGAGATCAGTTGGGAGGGGGCTTAGTGTCAACAGTAGACTCACGGAACTCTCAAACTTGGCACGCTTCCTACGACCACCCTCAACAATATTCTCCAGGCTTATATCTGTGTTGCCAATGGGTTCCTTTGCCTTGCTTGACACAGAAGGAGAGTCATTGTCGCCACTGCTATAGCCGTTTAGGCTGTCGCTGTGATTCTCGTAGTTCGGGCCGCGGGTCTTGGATGAGCGAGACCTGCCCTTCTTGCCTGCTGTAGGGTTGGGGCCGATTGACGTGCTACGTCGGCCACGTTCGCCATTAGGAGAGACACTTCGCTTTCTGGAAGTCCGCGAGGCCGGTCTGGAGTGATGCTGGTCAAAATGTTGTGTCGATTGACCAGAGAAATCATTACTGCCAAAGCTCCGGCCTGCAACGGTGGCAGCTGGATAACCAGAAAGGAAGGGGACTGCCGACTGCGGCGAGTCCTCAATGATTCGTACATAGACGACCATATTATTGTGAAAGTTCTCATACCCAGCAATAAGAGTATTGCCCCGGTCGTCCTCAAAACTGATACCTTTGCCCCCGGTCGGACCCGAATATAAGCCATAGAAGTTTTTAACCGTTGTCACAATCGACTCGGTGCTGTCATGGGGATATATCTGCACTCTCAATGGGAGGCGCGCTTTGTAATGAGGTGACTCGGGGAAGAGAAGCTCGAATGCGACATGCTTGGAAAGCGCGGCGGGCCTCACGGGTGACTCGCTACCCATGTTGGAGCGAGCGGAATGAATGGGAGCCAAATCAATGGGAGAAGCAGAGGTCATATAGTTGGGCAGGTCCATTCTATATGGTCCTGAAGCCGGCCCGGGTGTGGTCGGTGGAAAGGAGCCTTTTAATTTTGGAGTTGGCTTTGTGGTAGAGAGGTGGAGTCGCAGGAGTCGCAAAGCGGTCAAAAGTGACGTGTGAATCGGTCGGCGGATCGGTTAAGCATACGGCATTCGACGAGGGCTCCAATTGAACTGCCAAAATGCATATCATGTCAGTTTGTTTTCTTCATGGTTGCCATTTTATCACAAAAATGGAATGTTGTGAAAAAGAAGAGCCCGTGAGAGCCGGGTCTGCCACCACCTGCCCACAGGAATAGAATCCTCGAGTAACCCGGGGAATACGGAGTGAGGACAGCAAGGCAGGAGGTCATGGCATTCTGATTTGGTCGAGAGACATTGATCGCAATGCAGTATAGAAGAAGATTTACTGACCAGAAGGCAAAACTGATGGCGGTGGCTTCCCTACAGATGCATTGAGCGTCGTGCACCGGATCTCTATGCCCGGCAGTCGAAAGTCAACACAGGGACAGGCGGATCTGGTGGGAAGCCGGGACACAGTATAGACAAGGGACTGGTATGGAGAACAGAAAAATTACACAGGCCAAAGAGAGACAGGAGATGCCGTTGGATGATCAGAGGATAATCTTGGTGGTGTTTCAACAGACTGCGTATGGAGAGGAGAATGTGAGTTGGGCTTTTTGTGACGGTAGGAAGAGGAGGAGTGCAACTGCGACTGTGCGCAGTCAGTCAGTGGACTACCACCGCAGCAGAAAGTGGAGGGCAGGCGCAATGCAGCTACTTTTACTCACCAGGCCCGGCGCACTAGAAACGTTGGCCAGCACGTTTATTATGTACGGTATGCGTGGTCGATCGAATGCGCCAGAGAGTTTTGCGACCACAGAATTTGTCCAACTTTTGATATTCTATATTCTATATTCTTCACAACTTGGGATCGCTTCCATGCCCTCCCGAGAGCCCTTTGATGCTTTTTCTCGTGTTCTTCGTGGGGGGAAGCGCAACCTACCTGCCTGCCCCCTCCAGGGCCTGCTGATAGTAGAGAGGATTCTTGCCGTCGCCTCCACTCACTCTAGAGAAAGTCGCTGGTTGGGCTAGCCGCCCAGTGAGACTCCAGCAATAAATAGATCGTTACTAAACACAGTTTGGAGTCAAAACCTTGATGTCCCTGTTACTAGGACTGGTTGAACAACTACTACATAATCCAAGAGTATGCTGTATTTTCATCACAAATTTCTATTGATTTATTTCCATTTCTCTAACCTGCTGCATCTGGCTATCCGGGTTGTTCATTGGGACAGTGCCATGTCATGTCACTGGTGAATTACGTCCAAGTGCGACAGAAGTACTGTGGACTGTTTTGCTCTTGCACGCCGCGGAACTCGGGCCACCCTTCACTGAAGCACCAGGCAAACAATGACCATTCGAGGAGGGATGGAATTGCGAAAAGGATAGATACAGACAGACGACCTAGAAAGCCAGTGTGTATTTGGCCATGGCTGATATTTTCTGATGATGTTCGTTTCATTATCTAGCCACAACCGTCGACCATTAGTGAGATGAAAGTGCTCAGCAAGGAAGGAGTATGGGCACTGGGACCACAGACTGTGCAGCAGCCAACCACAAACTGTGCACAAGCTCTACCGGCATTGAAGGGCGCCCAAACGGTGCGTTGGCACGCATTGGACCGTTCAAACCATGTGTCCCTACTGGTATGTATCTAGGTAAGAGAGAGACAACCGAAGCGCTGGTTCGCAAATCGGCTTCTGCACTGCACCAGCAGGTCTGCTGCTGAACCAGTTTGACTATAGACATTACCTTGGTACATCTGAATCTCTTCGCCATTAAAGAAAGTAGTAGAGTGAGAGATCTTCGACAGGCACATATCTAGTATGTGAACCGTCAGGTGGTATTCACTCGCAATGGCGGGAGGACGGCATATAGCCAATAAGTAGCGAGTTCCGCCCGCATCATGCGCGCCAGCTTGTCTGGGACAAGGGTTGCATCGTTGTAGATATGGATTCCATTGGCTTTGGATACCACATCGACAACCAACTCTGGACCGCGCGTCATGAAGGTGAGGAGGGCTCAACAACCTGGATGGAAGCAAGATCCGGGCCAGCAAATCCCCCTCATCCAATTCGACACACCCACCATGCCATCTATCTGCCCACGTTTCACCGTTTCGGCCTGTGAACTAGAAATAAATGACTGGAAGCAACGCCTGCTTCAAGTCGAGGGGCACCAAAAGTTGGCGGACAGTGTAAATTGCCGCCGGCCTCGAGCGCCATTGGCCGGAAACTATTGTCTCAATTACGCGCGAACACTGATTGACGAACTGGGTATCAGACTCGGGCAATTCTTTACAGTAATATTCAACTCGATCAGGATTGATAGCAAAAGCCAGGAACAGCGCATCGCAGCCATGGCAAGGGATAGAATCTCAACCATCTATCTCTATATCAATTTGCGCCCACTGAACTTTCGCATTGTTTCTGAGCCTGTCAATTCACGTATCTTTTAGCCGGCATGGCTGGTCGACCGGCGCTCGCGAAACCCAAGCTCGAGTATGAAAAAAGGGTGACCCACCAATTGGCCCCGGCCGGCCTCTCGCTTCTTGTTTCATATCGCAAAGCTTCAGCTGCAGGTGATCGCTCCCCATTCGAAGTTCTTCAGCGCTGGCCAAGTAAGGTCGCCCATTATCTAGACCGTCTACGAGTTGACATGTCCAATAAGAAGCCCGGCCAAGCCAGCTTTGTTGTTGTGATGTCTGTTGTTTTCTCTCATCCGGGGGGGGCATCTGATGGTTATTCGCGCGCGAAAGCCCTCCGGATACACCGCAGCTTCTTGCAGCAAGGTTGCCGTGTTCTGTACTTCCTTTTTGTCCCATACACCGTAGATCGCTCGACGATTGCCTACCAGACTCCGTGATCTCTTGATCTCGCCCATAATCACTGCGCCATGGTCATCTCAATACGTGCGATCGGCGTCTAGGTAGTCGACTGCGCTCACAACCCTCTCCGCGGGTGGAGTGCCTGCGACGAACTAGCTCTGCCACAATTTAGCTAAGGTGATGGAGCATGCCAGACTCCGCAGTTTTGTCATGCTGCCACGATGATTCTGACTTTTCAAGCTGCATACGGCCAAATGGGTGGGAATGCTCACCACACAGTATCAAAGCCCGATGACGACCGGCTTCCAGCAGACCATACAGCCATTGTTATCGCAATCGCGCATTGCTTCATAGCTGAAGCACAATGATTCGCTGTAAGTGTCAAGCATGGTTCGACGCTTGATCCTTCAGTCTCAAGCCGAAGCACAGCACTTGATTGCCAATGGCTAGTCAATTGCCCCAAGCACCTCGAGGACCGAGGGATTTCTACTGAGATATACCTGCCGGCCTTCGTGTGCTTGGCCGGCGGCCAGCATCATATATTATCCAAGGAACAAAGCATGGCCGCTTAACATGGCCTCATCTCAAACTTCTCCTCAGCAGTATTCCCTCGTTTCTGCCTTTCGGGTTGTGGCCATTCCCTCGCACTGGCCGGACGTCGCAACCACAGCCCAGTAATGCCATCGCCACCATCGCTTGCGAGCGCATTATTTCCAGTTGTCGCGCAAGGTGCGCATGCCTCTGAACAGGTTGCGCTCATCAAATACAATCTTGAAAACGTACAATGAGTTTTGAAAGTCCAACTGCGCTTGAGTTATGCGACACAGTGAGGCGGATTTTGGTACAACCCATTAAAGTCACATGACCTCGTGTCAAAGTCCCGTCATCCCTGGTAAATTGCCCGAATCTCAACTACGGAATCAAACAACCAAGAAATGAACGAGAAAAAAGGTCGCATTCGCTTTCTATAGTTTATGCGACTCTTCTTTCATATTTTCACTCGAATTGAATCAAGCGTGGTTCATGAGCATTGCAATGTTCACTTCGAGCGCGTTTGGTAGACCCGCGTTTATAGAAGCTCACTGCCGGATACGTCATAGCGGAATCGTCTCGAAGTTTTCCAATGCTATAATCACGTGATAAGTCACGTGAGTCTTGTCGGATATAATCTTGCACTAGTTTATGTAGCTGCCACGGGCAATCCCTTGAGGGGAATAGTTCTGCTTCGTGCATGCCCAAAGCTGCAATCCCCTCGATACATGATAGGATGAATAAGGTTTGGCACAGAACGACCATTCCTTGTGGTGATTGCAGATCATGGAAGAAGCACCCGAGTTCCGCCAACTTGAAAAGCCCGCTACCCCCAAGCTATCTTTTGTTATTTTGTACGTACGCAGGATCCAAGGCCAAATTGCTCAAATTTGAGACAATCATGCAGCTATTTCTTTTCGCCTTACCCTGTCATTATTTCTGAAAAAGGCAAAAAGTCAGACTCCAGTTGCTGTGGAATCGGTGACCATACTCGAGACATCATAATCATATGTACTCTGTATATTTGGCTCTACGACATAAACTGACCTAATGGCTTGAGAGGAGGATTAGAAGCATACATGCCAACATGCAATACATACTGGTTGCACAATTGGACCAGAGACATATTAGAGTATACAAAACCCCATATTCAGTAGACGTTCCAGAATGATCATGAAAGCAGGGCAGGCAGGGCAGGGCATTCATTCCATCTGATCGCTTGATCGCTGGACGGACTGTTTTTATTCCCCAGGTTTGCAGTTTCTTTGGCTGCATAACACAACGCCGTTGGCTAGCCAGTCGAGCCAATGCTACGTTATGTACCGATGTACACGGAAACATCCCCACTTCGCTGCGTCCGATTGGCTTCTTCTGGAATCCTTAGCATGGAACCCTTGCACTTTACATCCCCAAGGTTTGGACATGAGCTTGGTGCTGATAAACAATTGGAAGGCCGTCGACAACAAACAACAATAATAACAGAGGGGAGAAGGGGAAAAAAGGCACATCAAAAAATCCCATTGCCCAACGACCGCAGTCTTGGCCCATTTCTCGAATTCTTTCGCATTGCGAACAACATCGTCCATACATTTTGCACTGCACCTGCTTTCTCGAGAAATCACTTTCCCCTCTGTTTCCCCTTTCCCAAGGTCCCTTTTTCTCCGCCAGGGTCTACAGGGTACGCGCAATAGACCAGGTGCACCTCACTGCTAGCCTGGACCTCATTCAAATGTTTGATTACTACTTACAACACGAGCCACGTTCGGAATGAGCAAAGCCTACTACTACTACCTACTACCTTCTTGCCCATCAATTTTGGACGCGACTTCAAGACGCAAGCACAACGCGCACCAGCAGTAGCATCATCACCATCAGCATTTTTGAGCAGCTCTGTCGAAGTATTTGATCTGCCTCAGTTTGCGCCCGTCTCCGCGGTTACGAATTTTACACTACTGCCGACCCGGCGCCCAGGAGCCTCACTACCTAACCTAGTATCATACATTGTACTTGAAGGAGTCGTTTAAGGGTCCTGCTATCTTGGTGCAATCGACACCAGGATCAACTATCGCAATGGATGCAAAGGTAAGCAATCGCGCGCTTGTGGGTCTCTTTTTTTTTTTTTTTTTTTACTGCGAATTCATCGCTTGCGACATGGTCTCTCTGGGGGTAAAAAAGGGAAAAAAAAAAAAAAGTATTTGGCTGTATCTTGAGAGATATCGGCGCAAGCGTCAATTCACCGCCTGGAGCCTTTTTGCGGAGTTTGATATTGCATACAAAAACACATCCATTCTTCTTTCCAATCCCAATCAATCTACCACTTCATCTCTCAGCCTTGCATTCTGTCATCACAATAACGAATCACCGGCCATTTATGCCTCAAGCCCGCTGGTGACTTGGTCCATACTCCCCAATCTCTGCCTCATAACTCCTTGGAGTACTACTCCTTTTGATTTAAGCATTGCCCAATTCCACAGTCTTGGCCTTTCTTTCTTTCTTTTTTTTTTAGTTCTTGTCATCTATTCTTCCCCTGACGATCGATCGAATGCACAATCAACATCCCTGGTTCCCTTATTGACTGAGCACATTTGAATAGCCATTCCGTCCTCCGCGCAAATTCGGCGTTGCGAATAACGAGAACCTCCCGCCTGCCAAACAGGCAATCCATCAACGGCACAAGTCAACTGGAAACCTTCGCGGCCAACCCACCCTTGCCGCAAACACCGTAGTGTCACAAATGGCGCCAAAGCGTGCCGTCTTCGCCGACAAGAGCAACACCCTCCGAACCACGACCAGTTTCAAGGATGAGTCCAAGGTACCAGACGTCAAGGTCCAGGTCGTGAAGGCCCTGGAGAATCCCATTCCAGCCAAAGCTACCCAGAAAGACGCGTTCCTGCGTCCCGCGCAACGACCCTCTTCCAAGGGCAACACGTTCCTTCCCTCGGCGCAGAACAATGGCTATATCCAGCCATTGACTGGTGTTGTGTCAAATGCCCCTTCTCAAGCGGCCACCAAACTGCCCAAGCGGGCTTCCACTTCCATCTACAACGACAATGATGACAGCAACAACAGCAACAACAACGATAGTCGGCCCACGACTGCAGAGTCAGGCACCGTCGTTACCCATCACATCGAAGCTGCGGACGCGGTCCGGACGACTTCTACTATTTTCCCACGTAAACCTCGACACTACCAGAGCCAGCCTGCTCTCAAATCTATGCAGCAGAAGCAGCAGCAGGTTGTCTCCCTTCTCGACACCGACATTAACAACTTGGCTCACTGGGAACCTCTGCCTGCCGCCAAGAATATCATCGAGGACGACGTCGCACAGACTCCCTATTTGGACGCTGTGGAGGAGCTATCACCCGAGCAGTGCCCCATTTTGCAGCCACGTAAAGTCGACTCTTCGCTTTCAATTCGCGACCCCGAGTCAGAGCCAGAGTCTCGATCCGAGTCTGTTATCCACAACATCAACTATCAAGACGAGTGCCTGATCTCGGCAGCCGATCTGCTCGAACACGAACTTTCTGACCACGAAGACGAGGACTTTTACGACATCGATCAAGGATATACGACTGCCCATACGTATCGATCCACCGACGACGCAGTTCACCCCGACGTCGGTGACCTGCTTGAAGCTGAGGCTGAACCTAGTGTCACTATGACCGTCATGGACGCACCAAAGTTCTCCAAGCAGACGCTCGACGAGATCGAGGCCGCCCGTGTACATGTCGAAAAGAATCGTACGACGGAGGAAGTCGAAGATGAGCGATGGGATATCAGCATGGTCGCCGAGTATGGAGATGAAATCTTCGAATACATGAAAGAAATGGAGGTAAGTGTAGAACTTTCCAATGTAGTTCTTCTGGTGATTGAAGCTTACATGAAATCCTCCAGATTGCCCTCCTTCCGAGTGCCCATTACATGGACATTCAGACCGAGATTCAATGGTCTATGCGCAGCGTCTTGATGGACTGGGTCATCCAGGTCCACGGCCGCTTCAATCTGCTACCTGAGACTCTCTTCCTAGCAGTCAACTTCATCGATCGATTCCTGTCAGTCAAGGTAGTGTCTCTGGGCAAGCTTCAGTTAGTCGGCGCCACGGCTCTTTTCTTGGCGGCGAAGTACGAGGAGATCAACTGTCCCTCGGTGCAGGAGATCGTCTACATGGTCGAGAATAGCTATTCGGTGGACGAAATCCTCAAGGCGGAGCGGTATATGCTCAGTATGCTCAACTTTGACCTTGGCTTCCCGGGGCCCATGAGTTTTCTCAGGCGTATCAGCAAGGCTGACGATTATGATCTCGAGACGCGAACTCTGGCCAAATATTTCCTCGAGGTGACAATCATGGATGAGCGCTTCGTCGCATGCCCGCCCAGCTTTCTTGCAGCAGGCTCACACTGTCTCTCGCGACTCATCTTAGAGAAGGGCAAATGGGTGAGTATTCCTTCCAGAGTTGGCGTGATAGCTTTGACTGACCGCTATATGTAGACTACTGAGCATGTCCATTACTCTGGTTATACGTTTGCTCAGCTTCAACCAATGATCAGCATGATTCTTGAATGCTGCACCATAGCAAAGAAGCACCACCAGGCAGTCTTTGAAAAGTACTCGGATAAGCGCTACAAGCGTTGCGCCGCCTATGTCGAGAGTCAGTTGAAGTCGGGATTCTACTTGGAAGCCCCTCCTCAGTCGATGGTGCCAGCACCAAATGGCCGCTACGAAAGCTTGCCACCCACGTGGGGGCCCTCGACAGTACCTTACGAACGCAGCTACATGCGCATGCCTATTCCTCTCCAAGGTTGACCTTGGAAACGTCACTTGCAAACAAACAGAGCTTTTACAACAACACAATGCTCACTCGACAACTTTAGTCACCCTCGGTCAGTATGTATAATGGCCGCGCTGCTTCTGCCTTGAAGTGCACCATTGCAACCCCGAGAACTTTGCATAGTCTGGTGCCAAATCCTATATCAACGCGCAACAGATGCATCACGTCTGTACAGCGCTGAAGATTGATTTTCTGGCCGAGGAGCGCGTGAGCTATTTGCACCTACGCAACCAAACAACACTAATACGGCCACATTTTTGGCCATTTTATGACGCTCTACGAAGCTACGAGACATGTCTATACCCACAGCAATGGCTTTGATTTGGTTTTTCACCCCACCCAAGAAGCATTAATGGTCCGCTCTATGGCGTCTTCTCGCAACAATACTGCCAATAGACGACAATTGACACATGCATCACCCCCCCCAAAAAATTCGACCTTCAAGAGTGCACGGCTTGGAGCACACCAGAAAAGAGTAACAGGAAGAGGAGGATATTGCAGCGAGCGGACGCCATGAGATTTCTTCTCGATGCATACAAACCTTTTGGCATCATGTGCTTCGCAACGAATGGCATTGCGGCCATCCGCTACCCCAAGAAGCGACCCAGAAGCAGTGCAAAGTCTGGATCTACTACAGCTGGCAAGGAGATGGTTTCCTCTCAAAACGAAGAGTAGTCTCGCCAAGCTGGCATTTTTCTAATTGCAGTTTTTGTTAGAGTATACATCATTTCATGTGCATCAGGGGGGAAAGGCGAATGGCATCAGAGTATAATTTCTCGTACATAGTTGATCATGGATGGAAACTCAAGGAGTAGGGGCGTCCCGGCGTACATAGATAGCCTCTCAAAATAGAGGAGAGAACGGCATTGATTCACCGATTCTGATAACAATCTTGCAATATTGCTGCGGATGACCGTGAACCATAATGTCACACCTCAGCAGTTACAGACCGTACGGCCATAATCTGGGTCTTCTACCCACCTAAATAATGCCAATGTGCATACCTCTTAACACGAGAATTATGGATGCATCCTTCGAACCTACCCGAGAAGAGAGAATGTTGACATTTGCATTTTTAAACGCTTCAGGACTTGTTATGGCCACGAGCCACCAGATATGTGCAATGAATGCATCCCCCGCGCTTCCATGGAAAGTCCTTTTCTGGAAATGGAGTGCACATTGGTTTTTGTGATATGCTGTCGAATATTGAAGAGGAATGAACTTATCAAGCAAATATTTTCACTCTTTGTAGTAATCTCAATAGATATATGAGAGGAAGTTTTCTTATTTTGATTTGCGCAGCAACACAGTTCCTGATCAATAGTAACAAAAGACGGTTGATTTGTTGTCTCTCTGGTTAAGGTTTGGTCACATGGAACCTCTGATTTTAGCAATGACAACAATGTCGTAGTTTAAAGACAAGACTTGTCTTCTCCTTTTTGTCTTCCTACTTTTTCCGTAAACAAATTGCATACGTTAATATGGGAGTTGATTCTGCGCGTTTGCCTTGTAGAAGTAGCTTGGTCACGACTGCATCTGACCCTATTCCAATGATATATGGTTGATATTTGAATTGATCTCTGAGTGCTTTGGTCTTTACTGAATTGCCAGAAAGGCGGCGAGTTCTGTTTTGTTTCTGGAGAGTGAATCGAAGCTACCTACCGTACAGCGCGGCCGTGTTAAGACAAGCTGCACAGGGTACCTGGAGAAGTACCATGCAATGGGCGCGAGACGCGGTGATTTCTGTCAGTTCCAAATGTCTCGTGACGTTTCTCCTTGAACTCTGGCAAGAATGACACATTGCCTGTTCTTCTGTTTCATTATTGAATATTGATATTCTTATCAATCAGCACTTTTAATTCTTCGCAAGTACATTCTATGGTGGATAATCCAGTATTTTCCGTAGACCTGGACGCAAGCAAAAGGCGAATGTGTAAACGTACATGTACCGTTTCGAGACGGTGGCTGTTAACTACTTACTACCTACCTACCTTGAGTTCCTGCCAGGCACAAGGGACAGAAACAGGGACCTGCCGAAATCCCAGAGCTGGTGCCGGAGCTGGAGCTGAACGGGTGGTTGGCCTATTAATACCCCGCGCTAAAGGGTTTTTCATCGCATCACGTGGTCGGCTGTTGGACGGGAAGGGAGCTGGAAGCAAGCGAGCGAACTAGGAGGGAGGGTCGGTCAGATCCCATCAGGGCCTGGAGAGTACCTGAAGTGCCTTAAGGTCAGGGTCATGCAGGCGCCTAGGAAACTTTGGGCCAGCTGGTTTGTCACAAAAATTTCAGAAGAAGCGCGCAAGTAAGAATCGCGAGTTTTGTTCGTCTGACCTGACCGCACCCCCAATCCCACCATTTACGAGCCACTTGATCGGCGAATTGTCATCGTTGACAACTTCAATCCACAACACAACTGTTTGGGGGTATTAGCACGTCCTCTCGTTTCCACTTCCCCGCCATTGTAATTTCTCCTTTCCGCGCCTGCCCAGATTCCGGGGACCACCGATCTCGTCCCTTCGTCCGTCCCGTCCGCCGAGTCATTTCTAGCTCGAAAACATCACCAGACTAGAGAACAGCAAAGTCTTGTCGCACAGGGGCTGTTTTCATCTCATCAGGAACCGGTGGCACCCAGAGCGTGCTCTTTCACCCCTCGCACTCATTCGACCATCTTTTCGCGCCCTTGAAGTATCTTTCTTCTGATTTCATCAAGTCAGTCGCAAGCATGTCGGCACCAGCCACCATCAAGGAGGCTGTCAAGGAGAGTCTCCTTGGCAGCGAAGACCCTGCGAACCTCTCTGCAAAGAGCAGAGCGACATTCCTTAGCCTTGCCAACAAGGATGCTGAGACTGGCGAAATGTTCATGACTGAGGAGCAGTTCATTGATGCTGTCGCACCTGCTGACGAAGACTATGTATGTGCACCTTAGACCATTTGAATCACGCATTGACAGCAAACTAACACCTCTTCTTTGACAGGGCAAGATCAAGCGTGAGCAATACGGTCTCCTCTTCCACGTCGCCGATCGCAAGCGCAGAGGTCGCGTTAGCATCGCTGACTGGGCTGCGTTCAACAACTTGCTTTTCAAAGCCGACGCCGAATACGAGATTGCTTTCCGTCTTTTCGATGTCGAACGCACTGGCGCCGTCACATATGACAACTTCCGCCGACTCTACGAGCTGAACAAGGGCGCCGACAGCATCCCGTTTGACTGGGAATCCCAATGGGCCAAGCTTTACATTGGGGACAAGACCAGACGCCACAACTTGACATACCATGAGTTCTCGCAGATGCTACGTGGTCTCCAGGGCGAGAGAATTCGACAAGCTTTCCTGCGTTTTGACAAGGACGGTGATGGCTACATTGAGCCAGAGGACTTTGAGCGCATCATTCGCGAGACCTCGAAGCACAAGCTGTCGGACCACCTATTGGAGAACCTGTCTACTCTCTGCAACATCTCCCTTGGTAGCCGAGTTTCCTACGCCAACGTCAGAGCCTTCCAGAACATGATTAAGGAGATGGATCTGGTAGAGCTCATCATTCGCAAGGCGTGTCAAAAGAGCACCGACGGCAAGATCACTAAGGCTGAATTCTTGAACGAGGCTGCCAAGATCACACGGTTTTCTCTGTTCACACCTATGGAGGCTGACATCCTGTTTCACTTTGCCAGCCTTGACGAGCCCTCTGGCCGTCTCAGCTTGATGGATTTCGCCAAGGTGCTCGACCCGTCTTGGAGAAACCGTGGCTTTGTGGAGGAAAGTGAAGCAGGTGGTCAGGCCAAGACAGCTGCCGGCGCTGCTTTGCGGCAAGCAGCCGAGTCCGGTTACCACTTCCTTCTTGGCAGTGTTGCTGGTGCCTTTGGAGCCTTCATGGTCTACCCCATTGATCTTGTCAAGACGCGTATGCAGAACCAGCGAGGCGCTAACCCCGGCCAGCGTCTGTACAACAACTCCATTGACTGTTTCAGAAAGGTCATTGCCAATGAAGGTTTCAAGGGTCTGTACTCTGGAGTTCTGCCTCAGCTAGTTGGTGTTGCGCCCGAGAAGGCCATCAAGCTGACAGTCAACGACTTGGTCCGCAATGCTTTCACCGATAAAAAGACTGGCAACATCTGGGTTGGCTCTGAAATTCTGGCTGGTGGTACAGCTGGTGCTTGCCAAGTCGTACGTATATGCTCTTGATGGGCTTCTCATGTTTATCTGATCTAACATTTGGTTCTAGGTATTCACCAATCCACTTGAAATCGTCAAGATTCGCCTTCAGGTTCAGGGAGAGGTTGCCAAGGCTGCTGGTGCCGAGAGACGCTCAGCCATGTGGATCGTTAAGAACCTTGGACTGGCAGGTCTCTACAAGGGTGCTAGTGCCTGCCTGCTTCGAGATGTTCCCTTCTCGGCCATCTACTTCCCAACCTACAGCCACTTGAAGAAAGACCTGTTTGGCGAGTCGCCGACCAAGAAGCTTGGAGTTGTCCAGCTGCTCACTGCTGGTGCTATCGCTGGTATGCCCGCCGCTTACCTGACAACTCCTTGCGATGTCATCAAGACCCGTCTGCAGGTTGAGGCCCGCAAGGGTGACACCAACTACACTGGCCTTCGTCACGCTGCCCAGACCATCATGAAGGAGGAGGGTTTCCGAGCCTTCTTCAAGGGTGGTCCTGCTCGTATCTTCCGTTCTTCGCCCCAGTTTGGTTTCACTCTTGCTTCGTATGAAGTTCTTCAGAGTATGTTCCCTTTCCCTGGCAGCAAGAAGTCGGAGCAGGTACACACTGGTGTTGCCGAGGTGATTTCGTCCATCAAGGAGAAGGACGTGGCCTCCCCTCATGCTCGTAGCCGCAATGCTCTCAAGATCATTCTTGATCTCGATGAGAACTTTGGCCGCGTCAAGGTCCCTGACCAAAAGGCCTGGAAGAAGGTGCCCTCCTTTTTGGGCGGCGCTCAGGCATAGAAGCAGTCTGCTCTAGACATTAGAATGTCCTTCATTAGAGGCTTGGAGAAATAGATGAGATCTCTAGTTTTAATGGCGGGCAATGTATCTGGCAATTTGATGCCAGATTTGTGAAGACAAGAAGAAAAAGGGGGGGTGAGGCGTGGTCATATTTGCATGGACAAATCGGCGTTCAAAGGAAAGGCAGGGTATTTTACGATCTCTATTTTGTCAATTTCGTGTCTCGATCCCAGACGATTGGGACAGTTAGCGTTTCTTGTGTAGAGATTTTGAGAAGCGACAACGACGCCCGAAGATCGCTTTTGGTTGATCTCTCTGATGTTTGGTTCCTTGTCAAGGTTTTACAGTATATCGAGTCGATGGGACAGGAGCCTCGCAGTGTGTAAGAGCCGCGAGATAACCACTTGAAAGCACCTTAGACTAGACAAGATTCTAAAACTTTTTTTTTTGTTCCAGATGATGGTTGTTTCTTGGAAATTTGTGATCTTGCCCAATTTTTAAAAGACTCTTGACACGGGCTGTACATTAGAAAGTAGTGGTGTATATAAATACTAGTTGTGTATGGCAGATCAAAACTGTTTTGGTAGATATGGTAGTCGTTGATCATTTTGCAAATACAAGAAAGGTAATCTGCATTGGGCGCAAAATGTACAAACTTGTGACATGGTCTACATCTTCGTCTGGCAATCTCAACGGCAAAAGCCATGACCTCATCGTCTGTGTATTTGCTTATACAATTGTGGCATCAAGATGGTGATAGCGGTAAGCACTACGGTTTTAGTCGCTGGCAACGATCAGGGTCCGAGGGTTTGGGTTCCTTTCCAGGGTTTTAGAGGTTATTGGAACGTCCAAACGTCCCATTTCCAATCTATAAATGGAATCGGGTCAATCTATAGGTGGCGAAGCGGTATCCAATCAGCAAGCCCTTGGACGACGATTTTAGGTAGTTTGCGACGCTTATGGCACTTTAGGGGGGGATTTTGCATCATCCCAGTTTGACTAACTGTAGTATTTCCTTGCGGATGGATGTCTCGTGGTGCCTAAAAGCAATGCAAAATGTCACGGCAGTAGAAAAAGCGGGCGGTTGTCACCACATGGTCGAAAATCTGCTCTGCTTTTAAGCAACAGAAACTCTCCATTAAGAGTTTCCAGCTCTCTATAACAAAACTGACTGGGTACTTGTCGGGTTACTTGTAAAGAATGTCTTCGAATTACCAGCCGGTCGGCATTCATGCGTCGAATCGTCATCTCCGGGACGAGCACTATAGCGTATCAGACATCACTGACACAGATCATGTCCAATTACACGACTTGCCACCATATGCCTACGGTCAAGAGACCAAGACTATCCCGATGACGGCGGCACAGGCTGGAGAGCGACAGCAGCAGAAGCAGCAAAGACAAAGGAGGGCCAGAAATTCTCGCCTCTGGATGTGGGAGTTGTTGGCTTCGGCATTCAGCTTGCTGTGCATCGCCATTGTGGTTATTGTCCTCAAGTACGAGGACGGCAAACGTCTGGACGGCTGGGCCCTCATGATTGGGCCCAACGCCGTCATCTCCTTCATCACCACGCTCGCCAAGTCGTCTTGTCTGCTGGTGCTCGCCGAGGTGATTGGACAGCTGCGATGGATCTACTTTGCCGGGGCTCCGCGAGTCTTGAATGATCTCCATGTATGCTTCCCCTGTACTCGTGGAAAATCACTGTGTCATGTGCTAAATATTTTCAACTACAGCTATTTGATTTGGCTTCCCGTGGGCCCTGGGGTGCGCTGGAGCTGATGTTCCGGATGAAGTCGGCAGCGCTCCTGGCTTCGTGTGCCTCGTTACTAACCATTGCCGCTCTTGTCATTGATCCTTTTGCCCAGCTGGTTCTGACTTTTCCTACCCGGCCGACAGCAACGCCTGTCCAGGTTGCCTCGATCAACATTGCCCAGGTCTACGATGCCGGAACCGAGATTACTGCAAACCACGGTCCTCCATATCCCGTTGGTATGTCATATTGGGACTTGACGTCTTTATGTTTGGTGCCAGGAGGCTGATCATGACCTGTAGCACAGAATGCGCCGTTCCAGTTGCAGAGTGCCGTCATCTCTGCAGCGTTTGGTGTCGCCCCTGCGTTTGACCTTAATTGTCCTACATCGAATTGCACGTATCCGTCTTTCAGTACCCTCGGGGTGTGCAGCACGTGTGAGGTAAGAACAATCACAGAATCAGTATCGCCAGATATAGGAGATGTGGATAGATCTGCCAGCAGCCATAGCCTCGGAGCATTGCCAGCACATGACCGTGGCTAATTCTTGCATGACAGGATGTGACAGCCTCAACGAGTACTGCCTGTGGTCTCGATGAGAGTAACTACACCACAATATGCAACACAACCGTCCCATATCAGTTGCTGCCAGAAAGCAATTTTACCTGGCACATGGCAACCGACGCAGCTGGGAATTACGCCGATTTGTGGAATTCGTCAACCATGTCCGTGACGCCCGAGTACGCCGGGACGAATACATCGTTTGGAACGCCCGCCATCCTCGCCGCCTTTACCTCTTTCAAATTGAACCGAGAATTGTTTTCCAGTACAGCTTCAGACAGACCTTCGAACCCATCATCCGTCAACCAATGCATGTTTGCCTACTGTCTCAAGACGTACAGCGACGTCCGAGTGCTCAACGGAGAAACCCAGTTTGGATCCATTAACGAATCCATAATGGAGGTATCCAGTCAAGAATGGTTCCTTGACCCCCCTGAATCCCAAGGTAGTCCCTATTTCACCATGCAGGCGTCAGTCGGCGGTCAAGTGTCGGGGCCAAATTACACCATGAACTATTGGGATCACCTCAATCTCGGCCAGTACATGCGCGACGTGCTCAACAGCAGCGTCTACCTGTTCACGAACACGATTGCGCCCGGCGACGGCGGCCACATGGCCCCGTCGTTTGGCCTGGCCATGTACAATGCAGATAACCTGACGGACATGGTCCACGATATTGCCGATAGCATGACGAATTCGATGCGCAATTCGCAGTCCAATGTCACCACGGTCAATGGCACCGCCCTCGTCCTTGAGACGTTTATCCACATTGAGTGGAAGTGGCTGGCGCTGCCGATTGCCGTCTCGGTGCTCTCGTTTGTGCTGCTTGTGACTGTCATGATCATTTCCAAGTCACATAACGTTGAAGGTGAGTCTTTCGGTCGCCTTGCCCAGCCCTGTTACTGGTCGGTGGAAGTATATTCAGTTTTACTGACCGCTTACATATTTGTAGCTTGGAAATCGTCCAGTATGCCGCTCTTATTCTACGGTTTAGAGGGATGGGGTCAAGAATATACCCATGGGTTCAGAGATGCCAGAGAACTGAAGAAAATATCCAAGAACATGAAGGGACATTTATCTTTGGAAAGTGAACATCGGGTCTTTGTCAGGGAAGGCTTTAGTCATACAGACGATTCTAGCTACTAGAGAGGGTATTCGTGCACATGATACGGTGCTTCAGGTGCTCTATAATGAATATTTGATTCATTTGACGAAGCGCCACTCTGATGGTTCTATACTACTTTCTCGAACCTCCATTCCCTAAACCCCAGCCGGTGTCCGTCTACTGGCATGGACATACATGTCAGAAATGACCCAGAGTCCAATAAGACTGGCAGATTTCCACGGCTTGGCTGGATTGATCAGTCCCATATCAAAGTTTCGGACCAGCTGGATATTCGATTTCGCATTAGTAAAAATGACCAGTACTCAAGAATGCAGATACACGACTGAAAAGGCTGAGCAGTGTCCAGGGAAGGAAAAAAGAAAAAAAAAAGCTCACCTCGAAAACCGTCTTGTGAATTTCGATCATGGCTACGGGTTTGCCCAGACAGGAAAACTTGCCATGGCCAAACATGAGATCATTCGTCCGTCGCATGGCCCGGAGGCGTTCCTTGTCGGGCTGCTCGCTCTCGAGCCACCGTTCAGGCCGAAACACGTCCACGTCTTCGCCGTACAGGCTCTTGTCGCGGTGCATGGAGACCCAGCTGGGAACGACGCTGGTGCCCCCGGGGAGGAATATCTTCTTGCCGTCCACAACCACCTCGTCCCCTTCGGGCTGCACGTCCCGGGCAAACGGGTCCGTCAGCGGCGGCCAGATGCGGATGCCCTCGCGGACCACGGCCTGGAGGTACGGCAGGTTCTTGGTCTGGGCATACGAAATCACGTCCCCCGACCCGGCGACGGGGACCGTTCCGTTGCGGACGGCGGCATCAGCCTCCTCCTGGAGAGCGCGCCAGACGCGCGGATGCGTCAAGAGGTAGAGAAGCGTGCCCCGGAGCGCGCCGGCCGTGGTGTCGGAGCCCGCGACAATCTGCAGCAGCGCCTCGGTCTTGAGCTCCTGGCCGAGCAGGCCATTCTTCATAAACGAGGCCAGCATGTCGGCTCTCTCATTAACGCCTCCGGCCTTTGACTGAAGGTTTTGGCGAAATTCGCGCTCCCGCCCCTCGACAATGTTGGTGCTAATGTTGAGCATCTTTTCGAATCCCGTCTGCTTGCTCGGGTCTGCCGTGGCCGCGCTCCAGAGGACGAGAATGTTGTTGATCCAGGAGATGCCCAAACTCATGATTTGGTTGCAGCGCCGCAAGCCGAGCTCAGTTGATCGAACTAGGAGTCGGATATCAGCCTATTGGAGCCATTTGTGAAAAGACAGAGGTATTAAGCCATCGATAAGTGAAATGGCAACTGGCCATGGTCGGGGGCTCACTTCTCTCGACAGAAAGAAACAAGAAAACAGTAAACACTTACCAAACTCATCCGGGTCATCATCGATATCAAGCAACCCAAAAGACTTGCCAAAGCCCACCTGGCCAATAACGTCGAGGGTCATGAACTGGAGCTTCTTGCCCAGGTCGAAAACGCCGCCGTTGCCCGTGTGCTTGTCATCAGTGTAGGAGCCGACGAGCTGGAGCAACTTGGCCACGCACGAGTCGACATCAGCCTCGAGCGTCAGATTCTCTCTTCCGGAATACTATTTTTCGCATTGGACAACATTAGTAAAAAAAAATGAAAAGTACCCTGTTTTATTGTTTCTTGCAACGTATAGCCAGGGGACCGCATTTGTCCCCTTTCCCATGACGGAAACATAAAGACGCAGTGTCATCATCAACTTACCCCAGGTGCCATCATTTTTCGTTTGGCGTCATGTTTGTCGACATCGATTGAAGTAAAGACATTGTCGTGGGGCCAGTCGAAGCGAGCGGCCTTGTAGAACCACTCGGATCGTTTATAACCAGGTTTTGCATTGGCCGACTCCCAGAATTCGGCCGAGGAAGTCAGGACAATGTTGGGTCCAATTCGAGCAAATGGTCCTGCAAGGATGAAGAAATTAAGTCTAGGCTTAGTATTCTTACATCTATTCTCCGAATGGGAGTTCGCCTGTCCATTTTGAAAACTTACCATATGTATCGCTCACCGAAGTGTACCACTGATAGGCATGTTCGCCCAGGCAGGCTCGAATGTGAGCAATATCGGTAAATCCACTCCCTGGCGGACCTGGAATATGTCTGAGTCTGAGATAGGCTCTCACTTTGGTGGCTACATAGGCCAGCGTCAACGCCGTGGCCAAGACAAGCCACTTTTCCTGAATCGTGGCGACCAGATCGGTAAACATTGTTTATGTATCTCGTCTATACGGGGATTGCGTGTATCAAGGCTGTTGCGAAATGCAGTGTTCGCCTTTAAAGTCGTACTTGGAGCAAAAGAGCAGCAGGCAGCGAAATCTTTTATAGGCAAGACACAGGATGGATGGGCCCCGAGGCGACGGGAGTGTCACACTTCTAAGCAAATGCAGAATCTCCCTTTCCCGTCTCCTTCGGCCTTTGACTTGCCCAGATTTTCCAAAGAAAAACCCACCCTCGGCATCTCCAAACCACGACCTGATTGTGACATTATATCATACAGGTGCACGCAAGTGCAATGGGACCAAAGACCGGTAGGATCGACCATTCTTGATGTAACCCCGAATGCAGCCGTGGGTGATACAACAGCTCTTTCCCCTCAATAGTCAACATCTCACACGGGAAAGGATGAGCACCAATAGCAGTAGAATCAAATGATCACCATAATGAGTAATTTACCTGCTTGTTATGTCTGACTACAGTCTTTGATAAAATGCATCTCCACTTGCATAGTCTTGCACAAAGGGGTTGCAAGGTACGACCTGTTTCCGCCACAGCCTCTGAATCACTGCGCAAGCCCATGAGAAGGTCTTGCTTTGTGCTCAGCATGAGCCGTTGTTACACAAGTAGCCCATCCATGACAAGATTGGTGCTTACTCCTCGTGGGCTGCTAGGGTGCAGTATGTGCTGCGGACGCCGGCAGCCTTCATCCAATGACGAAAAAGAATCATTGGCTTGTCTCCCAACATGTGTGATCGCAAAGAATTGCAACCGTTACTAATAGCCAAGTCCTTTTTTGACCCAACATAAAACCAAATCGGAGATACCGATTCAAGGGATAGCCTGGCATTTGCAACCACGGAGTCTGCAATGAATGCAGAAGGTTTGTAACATATTGTGATAGGGCACGCATATTAGTGCCATAACTAATATACACTTGCTAGGGTAGACAAACAGCTGGACTATGATTGGTTCGCCTATTCCTCGTGTCAAAACAATTCATTTTCACCTATCCACATCTCGGACTGAGTGCGAGTCGCTGGTCCAACAGTAACTACCCTATTTATTGCCTTTCAAGTCTTCTTGAGAATTCATGCTCAAATATCCTGAAGTAGTGGTATCCATCCATCTCGACCTTTACGCCTGATATAAGTACCGTCGCTCACCGAATCAAATTTCTGGGCGTATTGTAATCAAATTTACAACATGGTATCCCAGCCGTCGAGCAAATCAGCCCCACCGCCGACAGGTCCCAATGATCCGAAAATATCATCATCGCCCAAGCCAAGTCCACCATCAGCGCCGCCCATGTCCAAGCCCATTCCAGAAGGGTCGGGGCCAAGGTCCAGGTCCATACCCGTGTCATTGGCTACCATGACATCGCCCTGAGCAGCAGCAAGGGCATCGTCGAGTGAGGCGGCTGCATTCTCGTCCAGGCCAAGACTCAAATCAGTTTGCATCATGGCTGGAGCTGGCTGGATTACAATGTGCATCTGTGCCTCGACTTTTCGGTGCAACCGCACAATATGTTCTGCCAAGGCTGGGTCCACTTTCTGTATCTTCTTACAGTCCTCGGCCTCCCATCTGAGCATCTGGCGTAATGCTACACGCTTCTGAATTGAAGACGCCTGTTGGTTTGGGTCATTCATGAGTGCTGGAGGCGGTGCAGGCGGCTGGTTGGTGACATCAGGAGCACAAACTAGAGCCATCGCAATGTCATAGGCATAGCTTGCACTACCAGCTTCGGAATAACTCTGCTTGACTTCGTCCAGGATCAACCTCAGCAGTTGTCTGGGCCCTAACATCTTGAGAGCGGCAATCATTTGACGATGTGTGTACGAGGTCGGCATGACGTTGAGACCTGGGTGGAGGCTCCATTGAATTAGGCCTTGGATGGTGTGACGGACCGAGGCAGCCAGACCGCCGTTGGCAGTGCCTGTCCAAGCCTCGAGTTCTTTGGAGTCGGCGCCAGCCGTTCTCGGAGGTACTTGTGTGTTGTCTCTGATTGCTTTGAGCAATGGCTCGATATCCTGATTCTTGGGATCATGTCGTTGATGGGATCTCAGTGCATGTTCTAATGGCTTTGCGACAATAGTAATGACAGCTGAAAGCATTGTCTGTGCCTCATTTGACCCTTGCTTTGTCAACAAAATAAGTTGCAAAATTCTGATGACAGCCTTTGGTTCTGCTGCCCGACTGGTTCTCAGGTGGTTGGCCAAAAAAGTCAAAGCCATCACCAAAGATGGTAGGAGGAAAGTGTCGACCAAATCTGATGAACGTTAGCAGCCTGGAGGACTGATGAAACAGGTGAACTCACATTCAACTCCACTCTTGAGGCTGTCTTCTGTCAGCCGATCCGTGCTAAATGCCAGGACGGTCTGATAGAATAGCGAAGAGATCAAAAGATGAAAGTCCTGAGGTGTGCAGGAAGACATCAGCTCGTCGCCAAGACCTCCACTGTCTGGATCAAAAAGGCCTTGTATCCAGCCTCCCAGTTGGTTCTTTTCTTGTTCGGACAGATCCTCATATTGCCTCGGCAGGTGACCACTACTGAGAAGTTTGGCCGTAAAAGAATCCGAGGCTCTGGTTCCCAAATCTGCGATATCCAGGTTATACCTGTGCACAAATGCCAACACGAGCAGTAGAATCGATCCAAACTCTTCGTATACTGGTTGATATTCACCTTGCTCCTCGTCGTACCTCCAATTGTCGAGCAATTCGCAAAGCGGGTGTAGAATGGTGATGGGCTTTTCAAAGAGCAATATCACGTCGAGAGATAGTGGCTTCTTGGCGAGCTGGCTACAAAGCTGTTTGAGAGTGATTGTCTCTTTACTAGCGCACAGCCGAGTAATCACCTATCAAATTCAGTGAGCTCATCTTTACTCGAAGGATATTTGAGTATATAAACAAAACTTACCTCAGCAAGAGCTTGGCAGACGGCACCTACATTCCCGTCCATTTTATCAAGCTCATTCACGAGGCCCTGTATCCTCTCGGAATCTGACATGCACTCATTCACCAATTTCTCCTTGACCCACTTGCCTCCCTCGGGAAGTGATTGGTACGTGATCTCGCCCAGGAGCACTTCTATGGCTGATTCAGGTATGAGTCCATGTAAGCAGCATGCCCAGCAAAACTCTTGTCTGACACTGTCGGTAAAGGTGTTATTGCTACTCGATATGTCAAACATGGCCGAGAGCGTGGGAAATGCATTGGTGTCGACCTGGCTCAAGGCTGTTGTGATGCAAAATTGTGGAGTCACTGGCGGGAATAGTGTCGATAGTGACTGTGCCAGATTCGCGAGCAATACAGGCAGCTTATTGATCAAGTATGAGCGCAAAAGGTGAGCAGTTCTTGATCCCTCGCTGCGAAAGACTGCATTGGCCAAGACATCGAAAGAAGCCAGGATTAGATCTATGAAGCACGATTGGTAGTCACCCTGCAAATGTTAATTTAATAATCTTGATGTGACCACAGCCAAGACTCACATTGTATCGATTTTGGAGATAGCCATATAGAAAAGCGTCGTCGATAAGCGGGCGTCCAACCAGCTACATGACGTCAGCTACATTCCAGGCAGTGAGTGCCAGTCAACATACCGCAGCATTTAGGTAAATATACAGACCGGCACGCGTGTTCATGACCGGCAGTTCAGAAACAGCCAAGTTATCGAAACCCAACGTGGAATCGATAAGGTCATCAAACTCTGCCTTGGCGGCCTCATTCTTCTTGTCCAGTGGCTCAAAGCTCGCAAGGGTGCCGGTGCGAAATGATTCGAGCCTTTCAGCGATTTGAGAAGCGCCACTTTGCATTATAGAAGGTATGAAACTACTCAGACTTTCCGATAGAGCCTTGCGCGCCTCTGATGTATGAATCCATTAGCTCACCATCACTTACGCAACACTGATCCTGGTTCATCATCTCACCTTTGGCCGAGGGACCGCTCAGCGCTCTGAGCACTGTTTGATTTTCGCAGACGCCAAGAAGCATCATGACAAAGGCAGCCCGCGACGCCTCCATGTCGTCCTTGGCTTGCAGGCTGTGAGCTTGACCCATAATGTCTTGGGCAAAGGCCGCGGCCGCAGAAGTGAAGAGGGACATCCATTTGGCTACGACTTTGCAAACGGCAATGGCATCACCAAAGGATTTGATGCCCGTACCCAGCGCGACAGACTTGGTAAGGCGGTAGAATATCGTTTCCTCCTGGCCATAGGAGTTCTTCCACCTAGTCTCGGGAGTCGCCTGTGCGACTTCTGGGTCGGCATGGCCGACTGCTTGCGCTTGGGTATGCGACGTGGAATGCTTGTAGAGGGCCTTGAGTATCGATGGCGTGTCGATGAACCTCTTCTCGCTCAGGATTTGTACGTATCGCGGCACGCGCGGATCGAGGTTCTCTCGGTTTGTAGGCTGCGGCTTCAGGAAGACATCGGCGACGGCGGCGGGCGGCAACGGGTGCCTCGAATGCAGGACCGTAACATAGGTCTCGAAAGGTTCCGGGTCGAGACGCTTGAGTATACACAAGGCAATGAACTTTTCCCACTCGTCGATTGAATGTTTCTGGTCGAGCGCCGGGCCTGCGCCAGCTTGTTCAAGGCTGGTGCTCATGTCGATATCCATATCCATATCTATATCCATTGTGGACAGCTGCGTTGCGGCAGCCGCGTGTCTGATGCCCGCTACACCGGACTCTTCCTTATCTTCTCAAAACCATTTGACCTGTGCTCAGTTGTACAGAGTAGCAGACGGGAATCGAAATGTCCTCGGTATGAATAGTCGAAGCTGAGGCGCATCGAAATGAAGTGCAACAGCTCGAAAGCCTCGCGAGGCTGAGAGGCAACTAAAAGTTGGGTGTGGTGGGCAGACAAAAACAGTGCTGGGGAGCCGACCGTGCTAGGTTACAATGTATGCGATTATTGGTGGTGTGTCGCATGCTGACTGCTGTTTGCTGCTTTGCTGGGGTACGCGGATTGAGGTACCGGTAGTGGGATGTTGCTTCTTCATTAGCAGCTAGTGCTAATTGTTAAGGTACCTACAAGCGTGCAAGGTAGATTTCTAGCAGCTAATGTACCCTGGACCAAGGTGGGCGCAATGCAAAGAGCTAGCCGAAGTGTGGCCTAGATTCGCTACAGCCGATGAGCCTATCAGACTGTCGCCGGAGGTACCCTGCCAATGTGGCGCTTTTAGGGGTCCCCTATGCGATGCGGAGGTGAGGCCGACGACCTGGTTGCCTCGCGAATGGCATCGTTAAGTTCGAGACCGCATGCAGGTTGCAGGTACCGGAACGTGTCTTGGTCGGACAAGAGTCCTGTAACGGACTAACATGATGTGCACTCTCTTGCCAGATTCTTCGTCAGCGCTGCAACCGCTCAGTCTCAAGCGTCATCGGTCTTCGGTAGCACCCTCGATACGCAGCCGTCTCGAAGGGAATGCTGGGTTTGTTCATTGACACGATGGCAAGTCTAGTGCGGCTGGGAGCGGGAAGCCTTACATCGGTGACTTGTAGACGGGGATGTGTTTGAGCGAAATGGTGGCCGAGGTAATATGGTCAGCATGGATCAGGGAGGAATTTGGAATCTTGCAACACACGAACGAATGCATGGCGTCATTAGCTGCTGAATTGTAATAGTGTAGTTCATTCAACCATATTCCTGGGGGCCCTCGGGACGCTAGTTGTAATAGCCTATACTACACCACAACTTGTAACAAAACCGAGATTTGTCTTGTCCATTCTCGGTGGCCTTGCTTGAGACTGTCTCCGTTAAGGCTGGTATGGGCAATAAAGGTTACAAAACTCAAGCAGAGCACATATTCCATGCTCTCCTTTATTTCCCGTCTGGCGAGCCCATGTATTGTCACCCTGGTTGATTCTCACATACCTTGCCCATATGCGTCTTTGTCATGTGGATAGTACGAGGTCATCTTTGGCAAGATCTTGGTGAGTATGACTGTCAAGTAGAAGAGCTGTCAGATTGGTTCAAGAATCCGAGCCTTTCGTCGCAGTATAAACGAGCATTGCCTAGTATTAGTCAACAACATGGTAGCGACCATGCCTGTCGTCTGGGGGTTCCCGCTTAAAACGCGGCGGCGAGTTGCTGGTGCCCGATCCTTCAAGGTTGTCCAGTGATCTTGGCCCTATAAGCCAGTCCTGCATGGCTAACCACTCACTCCAGTGCGAATCAGCGTTGGCAATCTCCTCCTCTGTCGAATGCTGCAACGGCCGGAGAAAGGGGACAGTTTGTCCCTCGCCCTCATCGTAGTGACGCTTGACGTCAAGCCAGCACGCACTCTTTGCTGCAAAAAGATAGTTCCGGCGCTCGACCTCGTGCATTTGACCTACTCCTGCCACCCAATCATCCCCGAAAAACCCATGGAGCACTCCCGGAAAATCAAACCCAGTTGCCACAAGACGTCGGATGTACGGGGTCAAAGTTGCAAGGCTGCCCGAGGAACTCGACAGTGGTATTGTCCCACCAGCCCGCGGTGAGGGCGATGGTATCGCCGAAGGAGAGCTTCCTGATCTTGATGACAGCGCGAGGTGATGAGAACGCTGATAGGGCAACTGTATATTCACAAAGGCGGCCACGGCTTGTACGGGACCGCTGAATTGTGCGTGATCCAAAAAGTACCTCAGACAGGATTGGAACTGTGGGTACCATTCAAAAATATCAAATTGGCCATCCTGCAGCCCAAGCATTGGGCTTGGCTGGAAATGGCCAAAATCAGGCATTCCTCCATGCCCGCGGGTCGTGGATGAAGATGGCTGAGGCGAGTTACGAGATCTGCCCTGAGAAAACGGCATTGCGAATGAAGATGAAGATGAGGGTCCACTGCCGCCGCCACCGCCGCCGCCGTGAGGATGATACGCCATAGTTATATCCGTAATTGGCGTTTCGAGGACATGAAATTGAGTTTTCTTTTCTTCTCCCTTTGGTTCGAACTGGTCTGCCAAGGGTTGCTGCCGAGCAGAGAAATGTCTTATCCTGCTCGATGGGGTTTGTATAATGGCGAGCGGCCTCGATGTGTCTAATAACACTAGAGAGAGGGACTTGTAAGACCCAAGGTTATTGTTAGTCTGACCTTGAATGTCAAGCCGTTGAGAGTGGAGCAATGAAGTTATGTATGCGTTGCATGTATGTAGGTAGTAGGTTCAGTGGTTTGCAGACCAGCCAGTCGGCCAGGCGAGTTTACTTACCAGGTTCGTTCCTTTTTCACGCTTAGAGCCGCATGAGATCACCGGCCGAAGTGTCTAACTACTTACTGCCGACGCCGTCCCCGAATCGAAGACATAGCAATGGGGGTTACCAGAGCCTCGGGTGTGAGAGCAATGGGATTCTGGCAAGGTTCAGTATTATATATACTTGTTGTTGGTCGGCGCAGGGTGGGCTGGGCTGGGGGTGGCCTCTTCTGCTATCATTCCTCTTTCAGTCTAGATCAGCCTGCCTTGAAGGTAAAGATGGATGCACACATTTTCATAGAAAGAAAAGCGAAAAATGACGGGTTCTAGGGGGGTGGGTGGGAAGCAGAGACCGGGGCAGGGTCGGGATCCAGCAGCTGAACCATGACCGACGGCCAGGGAAAAAGAGCCGCCCGTCCATCTGTCTGGGTTTCTGCGTCACGCCACTCACTCGAGGGGAGGGACAAAATGTTCCTGGTTGGCAGTCGCAAGATGCCGGCTGCTGCGGAGAAAAACCATGGGTACAAGGTACGTTAGGGTGAGAGGTTGAGGTTGGTCGGTAGGCAATAGGTATGTTTGGCCTGCAAGGGCTCCTTGTGTGTATGAGAGAGGGAGAGGGATTGAGCAATTAGGGAGGGAACAAGAAAAAAAAAAAAAAAAACCAAGGCGACGTTACGGTTGCGTTTAGCAAAAAAAAAAAAAGCACAGGGACTACAAAGTACCTACTACCCAGGTTACTGAGGTATGGCTGGTAAGCAATAGAAGGTAGGCTTAGTAGGGTCATGTCGCCGTTCCATGGCCTCCACTATACTACGTTTGTACATTCCTACCTACCGATAGCTCGCTCCCTGCATGGCCGGCGGCTTCGTTAGGTTGGCTGACTACCGGACAGCTTCGAAATAGAGGGTTTCTTATTCCCATCTTTCACATCCGATTGTTCCATTGAACGAGCATGTTTTTGTCCCGCGGAAGAAGTAGAACTGTCCATGATGCATCCACGCATCATCGTTAGCAGTGGCCAATCGGAGTAGGAGTTTTGATCAATCTCGATCTTGACTTAGAGTATAGACACGGGATTGTAGATATCCATTGGTGAGCAGCTGCATTGCTGTAAATGGCAGCTTTGCACCATGAACATGATGGACTTCAGTTTTGCCGGACTGCTATGGGCTGAGTAATCACATTTTAATGTCACAAACTCGGAAATTTTCCTTTCTCTTTTCAATGGTACTCTCTCCCTGCTGTTGAGGCGGACCCTTCTCTATTTCGAGTCGATTAGTTTGTGATTTTATTTTCTTTTTCTTCTTTCATTTCGCGTGTCGTGCAGTTTACATCTCAGGTATGGAGGGATAGTAAGATGAGGGCTGCCCACACTAGCCTAAAAGTAGCACTATAGATGACGGCACAGCGTCCGACAGGCTGTCCTTTGGGGATTAGTTAGTGCAACGCCGCCCCGGCGCAGCGGCAAGCATTAGCATGGGCGCATTGGACCCTGGAAATCCATCTATTTCATCAATTGGAGTATGTAGTAATGTAATACGTAGACACAAAGGGCATACGTACTGTAGTAGTAGTCCGGGAACATCTCAAAGCTCCTTCCTTCAAACAAGCAGCCGAAGGCTACTGTCCAAGCTACCTAGCCCCCGCCCTCTATGAAAATTTCCCTGATGTCCGCGTGTACCTAGTATGTATGCGCTGCAGTATGGGTGTTTTCCCTTTTCTTTTCCGTCCTACACATCTTTGCTTGTGATGGACCCAAGAATTCAGTCTTGGGACATTGGTATCGATTGCAAGGTTCTTTGACCTATCTGGGCAATGGATGTGCAAAGTGTTGGGCTGCCGCTCAAGTCTCTCATCGGTGAGACATACAGCTTCTCCTTCCGGGTACCCGGTACTGCACCAAAGCTACACGGACAAGGCGATCTGCAACGTCTGCCGGCGGCCTCGCCCGCAGCAGCCATCAATCCACATTCCGCCCAAAGACTTTTGCACCATTGAACGAACGCGCTTCCATCTCGAAGAAACTGCAGCTGCAAAGTCGGGCTGTGACGTTACGGCAATATCATGACAAATCCGAGCTCAGCCGAGCGCATCGACGACTCCCGAGTTCCTGGGCGCCTACATGCAATCACTGGAATTCGTAACCATCAATTCAAACCCCTGGTCTTGTAGGGCTATGATGGACGATCATGACCCAGGAATGTCCACAATAGTTGCTTACCATCAAGGGGACTACGCAAAGTATCGCACGAGCGCATTACAAACTATATTCTCCAGGATTGTCGGCCCTGGGGCACATTCCTAGGTATGCAGCTTGCATATGGTCAACTTTTTTTTTTCCTCTTCTCACATTTCATATTCTGCCAAAAAAATTATTCCATATCTGGCCTTATTACCATGTCAAGGGTCCTCAAAAAATGACCAAGATGAGAAAGAAAAAGCCTGTTCCATGTCTGGATTTGGTCATGCCGATGATACCAGGTGGAAGACATACTACGTACATACCTAGCCGTTCCTGATCAACCGTGTCTTCCCTCCCTTCGGGCGTTCCGCATCTGCATGCGAGGCCGGCTACCTCCCGGTGCCCGTCAGCCCCTTGGCGATCTCCCAGACTATGCCAAAGTCTTCGGACTTAGGCGTTTCGAGTACTTGCTGCAAAGCCACCTACCGGCAGCATCCGACCCGCAAAACCAAACAACCGCTTCACACCAGATACTGGAAGATTTACGATATGATCATCACATGAGGGAGCTTCAATCCGGGCCGTTACTCTTGATTTTTCCCCCCCATCTCCCGCTGCAGCAGATGCCGCGCGTCACAGCTGTTTTTTCGCCATTGTTTCTTCAACTCTCTGCATTTTATTCCTGCCGCCCGACTTCGGGTCGCGGCTATACGATAAGGTTTTGCTGGTATCGCGGCGCAACTTGCAAGCGAGGGCACAGGTAGCATAAAGGAGCAGAAAAAGCAACGACGCTCTCCTCACTTTGAGTACCTGTCAAAAGACAAGGGTCTGGTAAAAACCGCGTCACTTTAACATCTCGGCAATCTCGCATAGACGTTATGTCTCGATTTGACCATGGCACTAAGTTCATCCATGGTTACATCAATCAACTCATTTTGTGAAAGAAACGGTACGTACTTTGGATCTTCTGCTCGAAATTCTACCCCATCTAAAAACATTGACATGGGTTGCCGACACTGTGTCCTAGGCTTCCTTGGCCATGACGCTTTTGTAGAAGCATTATTGGTTTACCGTGAGAGTGATCGGCTCTCGATCTTCATGTCGGCGTGGCCGCTTCATACATGACAATTTGCGCTCTCTCTTTTGCTACTTTTACGAGACGGTAAATCTATATCGACTGCGAATGGTGAGCCAATAGAGATCATTGCAGCCTCTGTTGGACAACTCAAATATGAGTATGCCATTACAGCCATCGTGCGGATTGGACGCGGTTCCAATGATATCCGTCAGTAGTGCCGCCATGGCTGCAGATCCGTGGATCAGTGTGGGTGTGTTTCTTTATACACAGAGATCTTCCATCCCCCGACTGCATCCCGACTTGTAGCTTGGCTGCCTCATCAATTTTGCTGACTATCATTATTCCTTCACCGGTGAGTACCCCTCTGTTCTTTTTGTTGTCTTTAGTTTCGGGAATGGATGAGGAATGGGGACTATTCTTGAACAAAGAAACAGCCGAGCTTCGCTATGAACTCCCATTGATGGAAATACTCTTTGTCCTCTTCCCGAAGCCAATAAGGTCGACAAGACTCAGCACAGACTATTGGTATTACTCGCACTCCCTCGGCAAGCCGAAAACTTACATGTGCCCCAATGATATGGAGTCCAGGCATGTACAGCGATGTCGAGGTAGATCGCTATCATGATCCATCCTATCAAACCTCTCGTTCATGACTGACTGCCTCTCCTACCGAATTCTTTTTCTGATTGATTCGCCAGTATACGTGTTGGCAGTTTTCGTCGGCGATATCAAGCTCAATAACGCAGACTCTGCAGCGGATATCCGGATCCCGGCTGCAAAGCAATCACTCAACTATTCGCAATGGCGTCTGCAGAGTTCGATAGCCGAGTTCAGCCTCCTTAGGGCAGTCCGTCATAGCCAGTGGGCTTCCCTACACTCATCCCATGGCGGCTCCGACAAGGATACCGACAGCGTGCCGATTTCGTGTGCGTGATCGAGACCATACACGGAAGATAAAAAGCTTGTCTCAAATACGTGACTAGGTGATATCGCCTGACCTCTGGCACCAATCACCTGGTCTGAGACATTCTATATACTCATTTGCTGCAGCTCTCACACAGAGCTCTTCTTATGAGACATGGTACCTCGTTTCACGTACCCATCATATCCCGAACACTATCCTGATGTCAGAGCTGGAATTAATCGGCTGTACTGAGTGGCAACAAGCCGACCGACAAGCGTTCGACCTGTGGACATCGTTTTCGATGGCTGGTACTTCTGTCTAAATCGCATCTGCTAATCCCGCCACTAAATTACGGACAACCGAAGATATTTATAACTTTGGGATTATGGAAGCGCAATGTGTCCGATGCATACTGTCATGGGTAGATCAAGTAAACACTCACCAGCCGGCCAGAAGTGTGCGTACCGGTGCCGTATAGCTATCAAGTGAGAACTCCAATGAAGCTGACAACAGCGTTTCGACTGGAAAAGCAACCCTTTATTCGTGAAGGCTCATCGACAAATTGATCGTTTAATCTTTTCCTTTTTAGTCAGTTTCCCTTTCTTCATATGATATTGGTAGTCAATAGAGAATAGGTAAGCTTGGTTGAAAATGCTGATTCTGTATCTCTATGCTTGATGGGAATTCCGGCTTATACGCCCCAACCAAGGGTTTATGGGAGTTGTGCCAATACATTCTCGCCCATTGAACCCGAGCCTCGCACCAAAAGCACACCAAGTGTCTCATCAAGCGAATGACTCGTTTCTTCTCGTTTCTTCAAGTACTAAGTCAGACTACCATCTTCTTTCAATGCGTGGAAGTGCAATTTTAGCTGGTAGTCTGGCCCCTTATCGATGCAGACCACTGCTACTTCACGTGCATAGAAAGAAAACCAACTTGAGGAATTGCGGTGTTTGTCCTTCATGCAACCCTGTGGCGCAAGCAGGAACCGCCGCAAAGGAAACAGCTATTCGCCAGCAAACAAATCCTTGTCTCGGATATCTGTAGATCTACCCGCAATGCCGCTACTGCCGGCGCAAGCCACAAGTAAGTGAAAAATCTAGATCAGGCGGACTCAGTCTAAAGATCGCATACACACATGATATAACCTCTAGATTTCCCAGCAGGCATCTTCATATGAGCAGGGGGGTCTCTTCATACTCCAGAAGGACGGTGATGGTATTAGATGCAGTAAGCATTTAGCCAAGTTCGAAAACCCACCCCCAAAGGCTCTCGTGTAACATTCTCGCGAGTCGGACTCTCTCTGGCGACCGGTGACCTGCAGCCGGCAAAGCTCTTGTCCCACAATGTGTTTAATCCCGGTCTTTTTTCCTTCTGAGCGACCGGTAAGGCCAAACGCGTGCTTTTGTAGAAAAGAAAGAAAGGGACGGCGCGTGGGAAGGTGATACCAGCGGCTTGGGGCGGGGACTCGGTTGCATTTAAGTCTTTTTTTCCCCTCCTCCGGAACGTGGGTGACATTTCCCGTGAAACAGACATGTGTGTTTTCCCCCTTGCGAATTGATCCTGCACGTAGCAGCAGCAACGCCGCAATCGTCTGATGTGTGTTAATTCTTGCAACGGTTTTGACGTGTCTGATACGTCACGCAGCATCTTGATCCCTTTCAAGAGGCCATGAAACTCTGATCACTAGGACACGTGAGTGTCTACTCTGTAGCACAACAGGGAGGGGAAAAAAAGAAAGACTTTTCTGAAGTTTTATATACTAACAATATTGAGGTGGTCGCGAACTTGCACAACAGAAATATCAGAGACCGCGGGCATCGCACGACCACCACTGAGCATTCCATGAATTTGGCATGCCTAGGAACGTGTTGAGAAATAATTAGTGCTTGGCTTGGGCTCCTACAAGACTTGAAAATCAAAACAAGTACACCTTTGACAGGAATACGATACAATTGCCCTAACTGATATGATAGAAGCTTGCAATGGAGTTGAGAGAATACCTAGTTGACTAGTCGCTTGTCAAGCTGAAGATGAGACACGATATTGACTATAAAGCAAAAGTCATCTGCACAGGTACGGAACCACACCCAAAAAGTCCCCATGGTAGTGGAACTTCAACCCGAAGAGCAGTCTTTCTCAATGGAGATAAGCATTCCCTGAAAAGAGAACGGAAGACATGATCAATTTGTCAGGGTCTCCGTCCTCCACATTCATGACTCGGCCCACGGCGGTGCTCCTCACTCTGACTATTTGGTGCAGACTAGACCCAAAGAGAGAGATGAACAAGACTCATTCGGCTTGCCTGTTGATCTGTCAAAAAACGAAGGATGCCCTTATTTTTGCTAGCCCAGGGCAGTCACCCACCCGGCGACGGTCCTGGCAAATGAGGCCAACTCCTCATTGGTCTCTGGGACGGATCAGCAACAAGACGACCTCGTTGCCAAGACTGGAACCTTTCAGCTGCTCGCTTCCTTAGCTGCTAGCTTATCTGCTTGAAGCTTAGTTGGGTATAAGGTTAAAGGTTTCGCGTGCCCCACAACCCACCCCAACGCGAACGAACCAGTTTTTTGGAGCTATTTTGGGATACATCGCGAGAAACCTCAACGAAGCGGTGGGGATAAGGGGGGATTCCTTTTTGGTTCGATGATTGGAAGACACGAGCGAGGGAAATCAATTCGAGTAACATGAATAGAGGCATGAACACATATCTAGAAGAAATAGCAATGGTAACGCGAATAAACAGATAGTAAACAAATTGAGACTCGGAACGCGGCCGCTGGGAGAGGAAAAAAAGTGGTCATGGTGGAGCTGCATCTCAGCTGAGGCAGAATTTGGCGTTTGTCCTTGCAAACGAACGGCCCTTGCTAGACATATGGAACCTGGGTAAGCAATCTAACTACTTGCCTGCCTAGCAGCTACATTATCTACCCAGCATGTAGAAGAATAAAAGTTCCTGAGGGGAACATTACCCAGCCGTTGCTTGGCCATTCCGCGTTGTCGTCTTTTTTTCTCTGGTTTTCCTTCTTTCCCAAGGCAACCACCGCTCTTTTTTTCCCCTCCCTCTCTCGGCATTGTGGAAAACAAGCAGTCAAGGCGACAATCACACAATGGCTTCGATCTCGAGGTTGACAATCCTCGGCTGCGTCGCTGCAGTCGCACGCGCACAATTTGTCAAGCGCGGCACCGAGACTGAGAGATGGGAACCGGCGCGCGAAACGGATGGAATCATGAACCTGGACCCCATGGGCTGGACACCGAAGCCAACATCGGCTCCGGAAGCCAATGCAGTCGAGAAGGAGCTGCGAAAGAGGGATGGCACTAGTACTTGCGGATACTATTCCGGATACTCATCTTGTAAGTCCTTTCTGGAATATCCACTGTTGCTTTCTTTCCTCAATACTCAAAAAAACGACCTTGACTGACTCTTGATATCAAAGCTGCCGCTGTCGTCTGCCAAGGCTCAGCGCAGTGTATTGTTAATGACTGGGATGCGGTCATGGGATGTTGCGCCTCTGCAGACATTAATGACTGCAATATTTATACTTCTTGCCTTCCCTCGCGATCTGCCGCCTCATTTTCGGGAACCTACTCAGACTATACGCTCTTTTGGTAAGCATGCTAGAACAAGATTGCGCCCATAGGCAGGAGCACTTACACTCTCGACAGCACGGAGTCAGATTATCCCAACTGCGTCACATATTCTTATGACAGCTACGACCCCTTGTACGCTGGATATAGCGCGCTCGGCTGTGGCTATGCTGCCGGCGTCTACTCGGTTGAGTATTATGCTCCCATCCTGGGAAGCGCATTGACCGGCTCCTCTACAACCAGAACCACTCACACGTCTTCGAAGACGCGAAGCTCGGCAACCTCTGGCGACGACAGCCTTCCGGGTTCCACATCAGCCTCCTCATCGTCGATGTCAACCACCAGTAGCGGAAGCACATCAACCTCGACTGCTGCCGCAGCAGCATCTTCTTCCTCGGGAGGTTCTACCGGCGCCATTGTTGGAGGTGTTGTCGGAGGTATTGCCGGCCTGGGATTACTTGCCCTCGGCATCTTCTTCCTCATTCGCCAGCACAATAAGAACAAGCAGCAGCAGCAGCCCCCACCGCCAGCCCAGAACAATGGCTATTTCCCGCCGCCGCAGCAGCCCAGTCCCGGACCCCACGACTCCATGTACGGCTCCGGCCAGCAAATGGCCCAGGCATCTCCGCAGCAGTTTGCCGGCTATCCCCAGGCAGCCTACATGCCGGGCCAGGACCCGCGCGCCAGCATGGCCCCTTCGACGTATTACGACCCTCATTCGCCCAAACCTTCCCAGTACGACAGCATGATGACCGGATCCGTCAGTCCGACTGGCAGCCCCCCACCCCCCGCCCACACGCCGCCTCTGGCCGCGGGCGTCCACCAGCCGCAGCAGTATCAGGCATATAATCCTGCGCAGGCTGGTCAATATGCTCACTACAACCAGCCGTACGGACAAGTTGCCGAGTTGCCGGCCAGTCGACCGGACGGTGAGCTAAGGGAGCTCGCATAGAAAGACGGGTGTCGTCTATTTTGACCTTGCTTTGATCCGAGCTTCATATTATATAATTCTTCGGTGAATCCCGCCTCGAGAGGGATGCTCATCGTTTTTGTAGCGGATTGATTGAGACTTGATACCAAATAAAGCACCTCGGAATGCTCCAAACTAGAATGCGTCAAATTCTTCTCTCAAGTTTCTCCCTTACGTGCCGAGACAATCGGGGGTCTCTTATGTTTCGTAGCCTCAGTTGGCTGCATTTCATGCATGAGATAATTAATCATGATGGTATATGCCTTGGAACAAGAAGGCACAGTCTCGTGTCGGCATTCAACAAAGAGCAGATGATATGAAGTGGTAGCGCTGTCCCAAAAAAGATAGATTCTGTCACTGTCTATGTAGGCTATTGATGTATACTAGCAAGACACCCTAAGATAGCGCCGTCCAATCGGCAAACTGACTTTGTCAGCCCCCACATGCTTGAAGATAGTGATCAGTTTTCCAGGTCTTGTTCTCAACTTCATTCAAGAGATAAGGCTTGTAATCGCTTGCGACTCATTACTACTCAGTCTTTCGAGCAGACACATCAACATGGCAACACTCCAAGCACTCCCAGAAAACTATGCAGCCGGCCTAAGACTGATAGACGAGGCCCATGCCACAGACCCCCGGACCACGGCCGGCCAGGGCGGCAGCGACCCCATGGCGTATGAGCTGCACTATGCGCAAAAGATGACCAAATGGTTGGCGGCACGGTGTCCAGACGCATCGCCGACACTACAGCTAGCCTGCCGAGCTCAGCACTTCAAGAGGTAAAGGGAAATGAAGATGGCTTGATTTTGCGAGAAGGAAATAACAATTTCATCACTAACAAGATTATTCGGGACACATACAGATGGGAGATACCCAGGAGCTCGTATCCCATGACTCGCCCGGGCTACCTCACTTGGCGGACCAAGCAAAAAGCGCAGGCCGCACAGCAGGTCGCCGAGCTGCTCCAGTCCCCCTCCATCACGCCGGCGCTGGCTACGGAGGATGTGGAGAGGGTGGCGGCGCTTATTCGCAAGGAGAATCTCAAGAATGACGAGGAGACGCAGGTCTTGGAGGACACGGCGTGTCTGGTATTTCTCGACGACCAGTTTGATGACTTTGAAAAGAGGGACGAGATTGACGAGGAGAAGATGATTGGGATTCTGAGAAAGACTTGGGGCAAGATGAGTCCCAAGGGCCAGGAACTCGCGCTGGGGATGCAATTGAGCGACAGGGCAAAGAGCTTGATTGGAAAGGCATTGGCAGGTTGATGAGAATCTACATGTACTGTACCTATACAGCCAGGTAGGGTAACACGAAACATACAACTCGGCGCTGCGTGGCTATATTCAGCTACCTACTTCCGAGTTGTTGCAGCATACCTACGTGAGGCGATAAAGGAAACTTGTAATTGGGTAGCTCGGAATTTCACCATCAAGTATACATCTCAAAAATTGGCCTGCTAAGAGCCACAGATTGATCATGTCTTGCCACCTCAAGTCAAGCGGATGAAATGATTGAGGGAGACGAACCAAAGGACTCCTAAATTTACCCCTCAGACTACTCGGCATATTTGTAGCCGAGACAGCCAAAGTCCGTCAACTTATAGCGATTATAGTTTGCCCGAAGTCACGGAAATAATACTAAGCATCCTTGCAATGTGATAAATGATAGAAATTTCATCACATTCCTCTACCGGCAATATCGAACTCAATTTAGTCTGAATGCAATTCATATACATGGTCACATTAAGATTGCACACTGGGAAATAATTGACGAAAGCGATATGCAACAGCGCCTCATCTCTGTCGAGGAGATCACCAAACACTCCTCAGTCGACGACTTGTGGCTAGTCGTGGACGGTACAGTCTACGATGTCACGGCATTTGCACCTAATCACCCCGGCGGCGTCAACATACTCTTACAGTACGCCGGCAGAGATGCGACCAAGGCGTACTCGGAGGTGCACTCTTCCTCTCTCATCAAGACGACATTGCCATCGGCTTGCCATGTGGGAAGACTCGACACAAACACAATCACAGAATCGTGGAGTACACCGCCGAGTAAGAGCACCTCACCACAAGATAAAGGCGAGATCCTAAAGCCGCCGCTGGACAGTCTCATATGCGCTCATGACTTTGAGCTGGCAGCTGAAAAGAGCTTTACTCCCAAGGCGTGGGCCTTTGCCTCTTCGGCTGCCACGGACTGCTATACGCGGGACAGGAATCGCGAGGCATATCGCGACATCATCTTGCGTCCACGTATCTTGCGGAACGTAAAGGATGTGGATAGGAGCACGAGCATGCTGGGATTCAAGATGAAGAGCCCAATCTTTTGCTCCGCGACTTCAATGGGCAAGATGTTCCACCCCCAGGGCGAGAGGGAGATTGGACGGGCGTGCAAGAGCCTCGGCATCCCGCAAATGGTGTCGACGAGCGCTTCGTATCCGTTTTCCGAAATCATGGACGCACACGAGCAAGTCGAGCTGGCCAGCCACGAGGAGACACCCGTCTTTTTCCAGTTATACATGAACAAGGACCGCAAGAAATCTGAAGAGCAGCTCAAACAGGTGACGGAGCGGGGCGCCAAGGCCATTTTCCTCACGGTAGACGCACCAGTCACGGGCAAGCGCGAGGCCGACGAGCGCATCAAGGCCGACGAGAGCGTCGCCTCTCCCATGACGGGACTGCAGGCCAAGAATGACAAGAAGGGCGGCGCGCTAGGTCGCATCATGGGCAGCTTTATTGATCCCACGACGGTATGGGACGATATCAAATGGATCCGCCGGTGCGCACCTGGCGTGCCTGTGGTGCTCAAGGGGGTCCAAACTGCGGCCGATGCGGTCAAGGCAATGCATGCTGGCGCCGACGGGATTCTGCTTTCCAACCATGGCGGACGCAGCCTAGACACGTCGCCAGCCACCATCTTGGTTTTGCTAGAATTACAAAAGTGTTGTCCACAGGTCTTTGATCACCTCGAGGTCTATGTCGACGGCGGTGTTTCAAGAGGAACCGACATTTTCAAGGCCTTGTGTCTGGGCGCCAAAGCTGTTGGGATTGGTCGAGGGTTTTTATATGGCCTCAACTATGGCAAAGAGGGTATTCAACATTATATTGACAGTGAGTCACACTTTTGCACCTCAAGAAACAAACCATGTCTAATACTTTATAGTTCTCAACGACGAGCTGGAGACGACAATGCGCATGTGTGGTGTCACGAGTCTCGATCAGGTTCATCCCGGACTTTTACACACTGGTGCCGTCGATCATTTGATCCCTTCCGGGGAAGACCATCCTTATGCCAGATGGCATCCAAAAGTGAAGAGCAGGTTATGAAGCACTAATACAGTAGGAGCCAATGAAATGACCTGGCTTAATTTCACGGGGCAGTCAATGTTTCCACGTTATTATTCCACAAATAAAGAAATTCTCATATCGGCATTGGGCTGCAAACGACAATAATCAAACGGCGTCACCGGACAACCACCGTCGTCTAGCTCTAGAAAGGTCATAATCTCCTGGCCAACAACATCACACAATCCCATCACCGAGAGGTGAAGCAGTATTTATTACTTGAATCATATCTCATCATAAACGCCCAAGGAGTGTTCGACTTCTGGCCGGGCCCCCTGATTTCAACCCGAAAGCACACGGCAGAACAAGGTCTCGCCAAACGCCCACCACAAGTCATCAAGTCTGGCCTATACATCGAGAGCCCTGAATACACAGGACAGGTCAGGCCAAGCCCGTAAACAAATCACAAGCCATGGCCGACGACGACAAAGACAACGCGCGCGACGCGTCCGCAGACCCGATCCGGGACAATAGCCAATGGACAACGGACCAAGACGGCGCCATCTGCAAGCTCAAAAAGGACGGCCTGACTTGGGCCGCCATTGCCATGTCGGTAGGCCGCAAAAAGAACCTCGTCAGGCAGCGCTTCCAATTCATCCGCTCGCAAATCGAGGCCGCGGGTCTGGACACGGACTCGATTGGCGAAAACTGGGCCGAGGACATGCGACGGCAAGGTCAGGAGATTCCGTCTCCGGAAAAGCCCATTGCGTCGTCGCCGCCAGATGAGGTCGTAGTGGTAGCAGAAGAAAACAAGGAGGATGATCAAGAGCAGAACAAGAAAATCGCCTCGCCGCTCCAGACTGCCATTGATCTCACGCAAGCCCTCGACGAGTGTGTCAAGGTGGTGAAACAACAAGCCAAGCAACCTGTCCACGCTAGAGGCGGAGGGGGGAAGAAGAAGAAGAAGAAGAACAACAACAAGTCATCCACCTCGGCCACTCCCGAGTCGGGCCAGATCAAGCTCTCGGGCCGGGTCATTGAAAGGAACGGCGTGCGCTTTGCCGAACTAGCCAACTCGTCCGACTCGGACTCGGACAGCAGCGGTATCGGCAGCACCGACAGCGACGACGACTTTGACCACGAGGCCGAGCGCGAGGAGCAGAAGCGCTTCGTCTACCACGACTACTGGAGCGAGCTGTACCCGGAGCAGAAGACGTACTCGCCGGATCGGCACTGGACCGAGGGCGACTGCAAGGTCTTGGCCGTCATTGAGGCCAAGGATGAGGCTCTCAAGTTCAAGCGCATGCAGGCCGATTTCTTCAACGCTACGGGTCGTATGGTTTCCGAAGAGGTCATCAAGTACAAGATGCAGCAGGCAAAGTGATATGGTCAAGAGGCCTCACGGGAGAGTCGTTGCCATGTTTGACACTGTTTGCAAAAGAGGGGAGTAGTTGTGGTATAAGAAGCAGGTGATCGTTCGTGTATTGCTCAATATCTACCAAGACTCGGTCAACAACAGAAAAAGGAGACCACGCGAAAACAAATTCCTGTTCAACGTGGATTCCCTGGCACGGGGTGGCTATTGTCTTCTCTGCTGTTGGGAATTGGTAACAGGAAATCAATACAAAAGTGCCGTAAACTTTACAGAGACATTTGCTGGGTGGTTCGGCTCGTTGCCATTCACGTCACACTGGATGCAAGGCATGGGTATGTACTTTTGAAAATAGTAATAGCATTATCAATAATTTGACCTCTAGGCCATGATCTTCACCTCGCTTGTAGATGTATCTAAACGCTGAAAGAATTGAGGTGTCCCTTCATTCTCCACCATGTGCACTGCAATTTAGTAAAATGCAGTCGACAAGATATCCTGAAAGCTGAAGTGTCGCCAATTAATACAAAGTGCCCCATTGACCAGCTTAATCGTGCTGTATATGGAAATGCAAACAAGATGCTCCTGTAAACTCCAGCCGGCTATGCAAACCCATTTTTGGGAAATAAAACAGGGCTCAAGCAGAAACGATAACAAACGCCAAATCTATACACATTGCTTGGCCTCTCCTGGCTAGCGCTTTACCCGTTGATTTCTATGAACAGAAAAAATCAAATGGGATTCTGCATGCCAACAGGAGGAATTGCTGTGGCCACGCTGTCGGATCGAGATGGGGCAATGGGTGCTGGGCTTGGACCTCGACTCCGCGACGGGTGGCCCGACCCCAGTCCCCGTTTCATCATCTTGCCCAAAACGGTCACAAGTTCGCATGCATCGTTGAACATGTCGTCGTCCATGCCCTCTTGTGCGTCGTAGACTTCGGCTATTGTCCTCTTGGCCAGTCGGCGGCTTCCTTCAACATCATGCACGCATTCGTATAGAAAGGCTGCATATTCAGTCTTTACAGAAAGCCGCAAGGAATGAGACCCCCACAGGTGTTTGTCAGCGAGCTCGACAGCTTGTTTAAAGTAGCCATGGGCTGTTGGTAAGTAGTCAACGTGGGGAAGGAGAAAGGATGCAATGGCTTCGGGTGCCGGTGGGCCAAAGCCGGGAGGAGGACCAACAGGTCCGCCCTCGAGGTTATGAGTAGGTTGCAAGGATGACCTGGCTGTCTCGGGTAGGTCGTCATCCCTGGCCACACCTTTGCCTTTGTCTGGTCGTGTTGAGCTCAACGTTGAAAGTGCAGCCGCAGTCAAGACCTCGGGCGTCATGGTCGAGACGGGTGGGTTGTTATGGAACAAGACAAAGATGTGGTAAAAAGAAGCGCGGAGCTTATATGCAAGCACTCGTAGCTCGATATAGTTTCCCACCATGGGCAAAACGTATTGCTCCAGCATTACGAGGCCTTCCCGCGAAAGCCATATTATGTGCAAGTAGAGCTCGAGCGACTGCGTCATACGCGTCGTGTCTAGGCGTCTTTGTTTTCGAGCCTTTAGTAGATGATTTGATAAGTTTATGGAAAGACCAAGGATTTTGTACAGCATCGAGCTCAGAAGCGCATTGCTGGGTTCGACAGCTTTTGCAAGCCTGCCGAGAAACTTTTGGTCCACCTCGGAGGATGCCATTGAAAACAAGCAGATCCGACTGCCTCACACCTGTCTGGCCCTTGGTTAGCTCAGCCTCTCATCAACTTGGCTCGCCTGTTTGAAAGAGACGTTGCACATATATATCAGGTGAATTTGCAGCACGTAGTAAAGCTTGGCGGATTCAAGCGTGTTGCCGTGACTGGAGAATATATGTGGTCATGGAGGAATGAGATTGTCATAATGGTCATACCTTTACCCAGTCGTAAGGGCTCAATTGGTTGGTTGCCAATTTTGAAAGGCTCGAATAGTGAGGAATTGCTCCGTCCACGTCGATCTGATGTAATTGATACGCCTTGACGTGGCCTTCAGAACAGTGAATGCCAAGCCCGAATGCCTTTATGATATTGGCTATCAATATCGAATTGTCAAAACGAATGATTGCCGATCGGATGAAACGAATGACAAAAGACACTCAGGTGCTGATCCGGGTGTCTTGAGATATTGGCTGCGGCCAGTAAATTTGTTAATGAGCGGCAGCTGCAGAATTAGAGGTATGATTGCAGACTCTGTGTATCATGCAAACCCCAGGATTAAGCCCCAGTAGACAAATTCCCGAAAATGAAATAGAGCTGCATCCATTGTCAGCTTGAGTTTGTAGGTATATCATATGGCATCGAAGGAAAAAAAAGAATGGTTTGGATGGCTTAAAGCAACTGACCAATATGACACAGCCAAGAACCGCAACGCCGATGGACTGAGTTTGAAGATTCAAGTAAAAGAGACCAAGGATCGCCTTAATGAGACAAGTATATCAAGATGAGTGGGTCGGTTGGAAGAGAGGCTATGATGAGGGAGGATGCGGCGGACGGTGTTGCTGCGTTCCGTCTGTCATGAAGCATCTCGGCGTTGTCGAATATGGCCTATGACGATGATGGGGCCCAAGGCGCTAGGTTAGGCGGCTGTATATATATGATCGCCACGTGGCGGGGATCTCCTTGATACCGCAGCCGACGCACGCTGACTGAATGAGGTTTCTGGTGGCGGGAGGCCTTTCCAAAGGCGGTGTGCGGTCCACCAGCTGATTTTGGATCTTGTAAGTGCACTGGTTGACGATGTGGAGCAGCCGTTCGTCGAAGCTCTGTGGCTTGGCTGAATCCAACTATCGTGAGATGGACTGGCTGACTGACTGGCCCGAAGTTTATCGAGGTCGATCACGGACAGCAGGTGCAATGGTTTGAGCACCCGGTGAGAAAAAGGACTGACTTTTAAAAAGAAAAGTAGTCACAGACGTAGGGTTACTAGAAGATGTATGTACGTCCGGGGGGTACGCAGGTCATTATGTATGGGCCTCCCAGTATTTGCAAGGAATGAGTGGCAGGTTGCTTCCAATGCATGAACGGCAGTGGGTCGTCGTGAGAGCCGTGCAGTACAAATTTGGTCGCTAGAAGACGAAGAAGAAGAAGAAAGCTCCAGCTTTCGCCAGGCCTTGCTTGACTTGAATTGACCCGGGTTGTTGAATTCGAATGGCGGGTAGCCGAGCACAAGTGGGTAAATAAAATGGGTAGTAGAAAAAAAAAAAGGACGCCAGGCAAAAGAGTGAAGAGCGTCAGAGCGGCAGTGTAGTCCAAGGCTTAGTTAGGCGTTGGCGTAGGTAGTAGGAGTACGTAGTAGTACGTAGTAATAGCAGGAGGTCGGCTGGCAGGCCTCGAGGACGAGACGGACTGCGCGATTGACAAGCCCTGGTTCGTGACCTTTGACGCTTGTTGCCTCTGGTCTGCGATGCGAACGTCAATGGACCAGGGGAGAGTCAGGTAACCTTCAAAAAGAAGAGAAGGAAAAAAAGACGAACAGGCCGCCCCTGCCAGAAAAGATAGATCGGGGCCCTCGGAAGACTGGGGCAAGCGAATGAACGAGTGAAGGAATGAATGGAAGCGCAGTCGAAGACTGAAATTTTGGTCGAGGGCGCGGATGCGTTCGTTTGATGCAAGATGAGTTGTCCAAAATGTATGTATGTAATAATCCCTCCCCTCCTCTATTTCGTCGTAGTACTAGGAAAGGAAAGGGCTCGAGAAGCAGGAGAGGCGAGACGAGCGACGAGACGAGGATCCAGAGAGCCGGAGGCGGCCAGGTGGAGCTCTGATTGGAACCAGCAATCCCGCCTGCTTATGTACCCTGGGACCAGGTACTCTATGTAGTAGATGGGCGGTCCGGGGCCGACGAGGTTCTTTTCTTTTTTCCCTCTTTTTCTTATCCTCTCTGGCAATTTGGAGACCCCAAGCAAGCCCTCGTCATAAATTAGCTGATTGACCGCAGCAGCAGCAGCAGACCAGGACTCGGATGACCGAAACAGGGTTCAAAACCTCGTCTCTCTTGTATCTGGCCAGTCCGTGTTCCGGAATTCAAGATGTCTTGGGGATGGGCACTCGGAATAGCCTGCGTATAGTATCTCCTGTCGCAACAAGTCCTCCCACGGGATGATCAGCTATCGCCGTGACACGTCGGACGCGATGCGATATCAAGCCGGCCAAGTATATCGTGAGAAGCTGGATGCGATACACCAATTTGGCGTGGAACCGACGTCGAGAGCTTGCAGTATCGTCTTGCCGTCTTTGCAGATGTCAAATGCTAGTGCACACTGACCTAACGAGTTGACAGTTGAGCTACTGTAGTTAGGGTTGGTGTCATTTGTTTTTGCAAACCCGTTCTTGAAAGAAAACATCCAGATCGCAAACTCTATTTCACTGCTCAAGTGAGGCTTCTCCATGGCAACGAAACGCCAAAAAAGACGCCTCGCGCGCAAAATTAACTTTTGTTCCTACATGGGCGGAGCGCAATTGAAGATGCAGGCAGCCCAAGGCCAAGCGGGTGTCCCTTTTTTTTTTTTTTTTTTTTTTTGGCTTCCTTCCCCACGAGGGGAGACACTCTTGTCTGAGACATTGAGACCGTCACGGTCAACGGGAAAAGGGCAATTCCCTTGCAGCATACTCGCGCCTGTACGATCCCACCACCTGTGTGTCCGTTTTGCGTCGCAGTCTTCATTATCGGGGTATCTAGTATGATTTTGATGGACTGTTACTTGGGCGAGAAGGCAGTACATACAGCGATGGTGGGCAGGTGCTAGGTACCTTAGGGACCTTAGGTAACACGACAACTACCTTCCGTGTCACACCAGTGCATTACCTACCATGAAACTCGACCACTTTTATCAAGTATAACAATCATGTAACCCGCATTCCGTCTCCCTTCTAGGGGGGGTTTTATTTGCCATGAACTCGACAGGTTCAAAGATGCCGGGAATGTAATTATCAGTTCTTGCCCGACGATTCCCTTCAAGCGCTGGGCGCATTGTGGATACTACGGCGGATTGCCATCTGGACACAGGCCCCCTGGTATTTGGATCGATCGGGTTTCATGATATCGAGGAGAGGACGGAGTTGATCCAGTCTCAATTCTCAAATCTCTCGAACCCTTGACGCAGCTGCATAGGTCAATCTCCCGGTGCATTGCAGACCTACATGCCCGCATACTGCCTCCTACAAACATACACAGCAACTTGCAGCGCCAAAATACCAGGGAGAGCTGCATCAGACACAGAGAGGCGCGCGCAAAAAAGATATTACAATATGTAGGCGCTCTAAGCCTCTGGACATGCATCTTGGACAAGACGCAGGGATCTAGACATTGCCCGCATATGACCGCATAGCTACCTTGAGGTTTAGGTACATTACCTCACTGGACTATGCCACCTTACCCCACGTTCGTACACTAATGGTAGTCCAAGGGCCTACCTTGAAGTACATTAGGGGGGGTCCGTTCGTTTGGTTTCGAGCTCCCTCCGCTCCCTCCCAGCCCCCCAATTTTTTCCCCTTCCACAGCGGGAGCTAGTAGGCAAGGGACGGGTTCAGGCTCACCTTGGGCAGGTAGGTACTTGTCAAGCTCTAGGTGATACGGGCGCCTGCCAAGTACCTTACCCTGGGCTGGGCATGGAAGGCATGGCTAATGTAGCACGCCGGCGTACCTAAATGTGTGTGAGCCTTGGTTGAGATTGGGGATAAGAATAGCAGCCGCTTTGCTGGCCTCGATGTATGCCGCTGTCTTCGTCCTCGTCGGTCCTCGAAAAAAAAAAACCTGCCTGTCATGTCATCGGGTTGTCTTGTCACTGTCAGTGTCATTGATGATTACATTTCCGGCCCGTCACCCAACCAGCTCTTGACAGCGCACCAACGCCGCCACTGACCATAAGCTTTTTCGCAGCGGAATGACCTCACAGAAGAAAGCAAGTGCCGTCGAGCAAAGAGGGAACCAAAGAAAAGCAAAGGAACAAAAAAGGTTTCCCGCGGAAGACGGAATGATGGAATAAAAAAAAAATAAAAGGTCATGTCCCCTTGATTACTCGTGCATTTGGCCTTGAAATATGCGGCCATCCCCTCCATGATTTTCGCAAAATATCTTTGTTTTTGCAACCTGCCTGTCGCACCCGGAAGTTGAAACCCCAGATGCCCGGGCTCGCTAATTTACACCTGCACCCAGCTCTATATTTGGCTTATCCCATTCCCATCCGATTTTCCTCATTGTTACCATGATCATGTCGTGAGCATACAGACGACGACATACCTACATGACAAACTGGCGGTGAGGATGCACATTTCGCAACTTCTAATTGATCTCCAACACTACTTCTTTGCTGCGTCGGCACCTTGCTGTTGTTGCTGTTGTTGCTGCTTTTACTGTTTTGAACTCGCCCAGTCTCCTCCGGAATTGCCAGCAAGGTTGTGAACTTGCACGACACCATGGCCGCTCCTCGGGTTTGCTTTCCAGAGGTGCCCAGCGTGTCACAACAGGTAATTATAGTTGCCAACTCAATCTAGGTTGCAAGTGTTTCCCTCGCTCACTCTACCGATACTCACTCCAATATACAACTTGTGCAAATGGACGAAGACTGTAGGCGCAACAGCTTTTGAGGTGCCAGCATTCTAGGTTTCCAGTATTATCTCATTTAATGCCCATCAATAAAACACCAACTTTCAAAAGAAATGGCCTATACGGGTCAGATTATTGCCAGCAATCACCAAGAATGACTCGTGCGTACATGACATGGCTGCCACGAAAGAGTTGTCGAGCCTCGTTTCGGGCGCAACTGACATACTTCCGCCCGCCGGCTCCATACAGGACAAGACGAGTATAATACGTGCGACCTGTGGTCAGCCCAAATGCAAGCCAGGTTTTCACCTGCGTCAAACACAGCTTATCAGACTGGAGATCCCCACACCCACATCTATCCCATATCCTCGGGAACAAGAGACGTCTTTTCTTTCATATTGCACCACGTTTTCCTCTCCCTCTCTCCACCTCCATGAGGAAAGCAAGCACATGTCCGTCTGTCTGTCTGTCCGCGACCGTGCCCAAGAAAAAAAAAAAGGTTCCGTGCACACACTTCGTGGCCAGACTACATATCCGCGGACCTTGGGCAAAAAAGAAGAAGGCTACCTACAGGCCTTGGGTCTCCTCGGCTCGGAGGTTTTGGGTCGACAGAAGGAATAGAAAGCTCTCTAATTTACATTCTGCCCAAAACTTCCTGTCTGAGGCATATGGACAGGTGTCGTTCGCCGAGCGACCGCCCTATAACTCGTCCATGATTCGCCCATCGTGTCTAATCTTCACATGTTGTGGAACTTACTCAGCCGTGCTGAAACAGGCTACTCGCAACCGACTGCCGTTGCCAAATTATGATCCAGGCTTGTCGTCCCAATCGGGGTCGCTTAAACTGACGAACATCACGGCCTATTGCCAAAAATTGACAAACGTAGCCGGATAGGTGATCCTTTTGATTGACAATATAATCAATCTCTGATGGAGTCATACCGACAACGTCTTGCTTGCTTGCTTGCTTGCTGGCAGTGCTTGATTGACTGCTTGACCCTTTGGGAACCACCCGACCCGGACCTCTAAAAGTAGAAGTGATGCCTGGCAGGCAGGTATCCATCGTCACTTTCTAGATCCCCATCCAGTCCACTTCCAGTCCAACAGGTGGTTGTCTGCACCGTATCCGTAGTGTACCAGCAAAGCAGCAAACTCCACACGCTTCAGACAAGAAACAACATTTAAGAATAGCACCCAGACACTCTCTCGACTCTTTTTTTGATACTCCTCTGACTTGAAACGTTTCCCGGACCTTTTGAATGACTCGCACGGTTGCAGCCATCAACTTTGTTGTCCGATGTAATGATCAACAACCCCAGATCTGGCCATCTTTTTTCAGACTGTTTCTCTGACTCTTGCTTGCATACGTCGTTGTCGTCGCCGCATCATTGGTAGCCGGTTATCCACATCCACATTCTCTCTCTCTCTCTCCAGAGATCAACCACACAACCTTATTCGGCAACCTTGCTGCCCAACAAACAAAAAAAGCAAACCTGCAAGGCTCGCCACACACGTCTTTTGAGCTACGTCCCCTGAGTGGGCGTATACCTCTCATTGCTTATTAGCATACACGCGACCATAAGAACAACCCATCAACCACCTTCCCTTGACAGAAAGAAAAGAAGAAAATCATTTCAGAACGACAGTAGTCTCTCACTTGCTTCGACTCATTTCCACTCCTTTACTCTCATCACACCGACATTCACTTATTTCAATTGTCCATTTTCCCTCGGATCTGACCATTCATTTTGCCATTTAAAACAAGACAAAGAGTTCTTATACAACACCACACTCACTCACTCTCACACACACACTCTCTCATACACTACCAATCTTGAGCCAACTCTTTACTTTGCCACCAGACTACAAGCCAAACAGTTAGACACGACCTTTATACACACACAAACAAGACCATCAAACCTCTTGATATAAAAGGAGGCAACAAGAAAGCTCTCACCCAAACTGTTTACCACCACCACCATCGCCACCATGTGCAAATACTACGCCCACGCCTTTAGCTGCAAGCACATGTCCTTTACCTTTGCCCGGTTCTGCAACCCAGCCTCGTTTACTCAGACCCCTTGCGACAAGCGCACCATTTGGCACACCATTGGCCTCGAGGAGGCCTGCGATGAGTGCCAGATCTGGTGTCCCGACAAGTGCCCGCCGCCGCCGCCCGTCGTCAAGGTCCGCCGCGGCGGCGGCGGCGGCGTCAAGATGAGGAGATCGTGAAGGAAATTTCAAGAACAAGACTAGAATGCTTTCGACTCATTCTTTTTCTTTCCTTCTCTCTCTTTTATACGTTTTCCTGCAAGATCTGACGTTCCTTTCTTACTACTGAGGCGTCTGATGTGTTTTCTCATCATGAGCACGTCTGGTGGATCAAGAACACACCACGGAACTCGTTATTCCTGTTTGATGTTCATGAAGCGAGCAGCGGACAGCACTTGTATACGAATGGAGGACACCAAACGACACCATATATTATCACGAACCTTTATTTACGACTTTGGGTTTTGAGCCAGCGTGGGATAGACTGTGGGACCCGGCGTGGTTTGCGGAGTTTTTGGGCGGGTTTACCTGGTTTCATTCTTTTTTCCAATCCTTCTGATCTGGGTTGATGCAATTTTGTTTGTGGAGTTTCACTTCTATTTGGAGCTTGGGAGATCAACTGGGCTTGGCGTTTATTCTCTCTTCTTGTTATTACATTTTCATGTCGGGCTGTGACGGATTTCAATTGTGTATGATTGCTGGCTCAAGATACACACACACACAACAGTAGAGGAATGACAGTACAAAACAAGAAGGGGGATTGATGAAAAGGTATACACAAAAAGGTCTTGGGGAACAAGGTTGCGTTGCCAAGCAAATGAGCATTGCTGGTAGCTAGATAAGATCCGGGTTATAGACTTTTGAACTTTTTCAGTGTGCAGGATCTAAATCATTATAATTCATGTCTGCGTGTAATTTGCTTTCTTTTTTCCTCTGCAGTAGTATAGACTGCTGAGGACCTTTCATCATCCAAGTAAAGCCAACCATATAAAAAGCGCCTGTGCCCATGAGGATTTGTATAGACGTGATACTAGTGGTATCCCAAGTGAAGAAATAAAGTGCCCGTGTATGTACGACGCCGAATATGCTGTCCCTGTCCGTGTTTTTTTCCAACCATTATCCATACCCATATGAATTAGTTTATAAGTAAGTATATACAACGCCAGATTATGCAATTCGAGTGCATCATTTCAGCAGGGCCGCAGGTCTACCTCTGAGAGTCGACGGCTTATTACGTCTTCGACTCATGATGGTACCTAAGCCGTCCTCCAATGCTGAAATTTCTTCACTCCCTTCGAATCGCTCGTTGCCGACTAATATCACTTTGATGACATTGCTAAGCCCGATTGCGACGCTGCCTCTTCCGACGCGGACCATTGGTCCAGTCTTGGTGACAAAGAGATGTTCGTCGTCAGTCTCCCGGCATAGGGGTAAAGTGTCCCAGGACTCTTTATTGTCCGCCTGGGAGAGCATCCATATCTCCCACATGTCCTCCATTTTGACAGGAGATATCGGTTTCGGCGTGTGACTGGGTCGCCGCCGGCGGAGTTCTCCATTGCCATTCTGATGAGCACTTCCATTCTCCGTCCGGGCCTTGGGTGAAGGCTTCTTCCTTACACCTAGTAATATCCTGGAAGGAAGTGCTTCCCATGTGCCCGGGTCCTTGACTACACTCCTGCGCTCTTTGGTTTCGGGCCATCGACAGCATGTCTTGCTTACTGGCTGCCCGGGTTCACGGAAGCAAATAGACGCGCCTTCGTCTTGCGGGGTGTACGTTTGGACGACTAGATCCCGGGTGAATGCATTCAGGTAAGCGAATGTGAGATATTTGAGACCGACGGAGCCACATCGCATCGTTCTTCTCTTTGAGTGAAAACATTTCAATGTTTTCGGTTGTATCGGATCAGTCTTGAAGGAATGTATAGCACAATATGAAGTGGCATCAACCAGATCGATTGATTGCACTCTGACAACAAGGATGAATCCAAGCTCGGGCAATGCCACAAGTGACATGAACTCTTTGTCTCTTGGTCGTGGTATGTCAACTGTGTTGCAGTTCCAACCTGAAGCTTCTTGACTCAGGCAGTGGACTTGACCATTACGGAAGGATGTAATAATTTTGGTCGTGGATTTTGCTTCAATAGTATTAGTAGATAAAATAAAGATGAGTGCAATAAATGAGGAATCTTTACCTTTCTCGATAAGAGCGCCGACTGAGACAAGGGCTCCTTCGGAGATTTCATAGCTGACAGTCGCCAGCTGTTCCGGTTTGATCTCAGTCATGATACCATTGCGACGCAGTAATATGACTGGATGGACTCCCTCAACCTCTTGCGCAGCAAAGAAGAAAGCTTCAGGTCGGTGACCGTGATCAGCCACGGATATAGTTGGGCCCCATTGACACTCCTGCAGGTCCCACAAGAGGACGGTTTTTGTCATGAGTAAAGCTAGCCACCGGGACTCGTCGTCGATACACATGGCAAGAATCGGAAAGACGATCTGAGCTGTTTCGCTCCCTTGGAGATCGTAACTCCCACCAGCTTTCACATCCCAAACTCGTATGGTTCTGTCCAGTCCAACAGAGACGACATGCCCGTCAGAGGACGCACACAACGCCACAATATCCAGCAAGTGACCTTGACCCAACGTCTTCACGGTCAAGAGGGGCTCCTCTTCCGAGCCGTGTAGCATTATTGTATTTTCAGACATTTCATCGTAAAGCAGATAGTTCATGAGAATGCGCACCAAGGCGCCAATAACCAGAACGGTCACAACAAAGGGCAACGTTTGGTGCCGTACAAAGTCATAGACTGCGGGTAGAAACGGGGGCTCTTTGGTAGAGAGCATTCGATCGGCCCCCTTTTTGACAAATATAATCGGGTCGAATACCCTGGCAACGTAGCTGTGGGCTTCTGGTTTCACCACATTGATGACTTCTCGGGCCGTTTCGTGATCTTGCAGTCGCAGCCAGGATGTTGGGCTCCTGGCCTGATGAATATCAACAAGTAGTGATGACTTTGGTGTATGGTCTTTGTATTTCCTGGTTATCATGGTGATGCGACCCAAAGTTCTCAGGAGGCTTTCGTTTTCGAAAAAGTGCCATTGCGCAATCAGCACGAATCCCACCATGACAATGGTACCAGCGATTCGAGTTGACATGGCAATCTTGCCCTGCAATAAGGCATCGAGCCATGTTTGCCGGGCTTTTGCTTCTGCGGGCGTTCGATGATTGCGAATGGAAGCCTTTGCTAATGCGTCGCTGAGTTCAGTTCGGCGGACATCCACGCTGAGAACCGAAAGAAAGAAGGTTGATAGGTAAAAGAAGTCGAATATAATGGCTATGGCGGCAAAGGAGCAGAATGCTTGAACACCAGGCGACACAATATAGGACAATCCCCATAGGATGAGAAGATTTTGGCCAACGCTAGCGAGCGCAACATGACTGGTTGTGCCAAATGCATGGCCGATGCGATTGCTGGTATTGCTTTCAGATGGGGTCAGAATGACGGCATTGATGAGCCTGAAAATGTTTTCCAGGCTCATGGAAAAGATGGCGACGGGATATGCCAGCTGCGGGATCTTTGATAGATCGATTTTGAATATAGCGCAGAGCGTAAAGCTGGATAGGATCGAGAGGACGAGCTGCGCCATTACTGTTACAACCAGGCCAATCTTGGACTTTACGGCTCGCAATTTGGTGAGGCTGACGACAAAATAAGCAGTCGTGAGAAGATAGGCAGCACCCAAAGCAAGACCATCGTGCAGCGACATGGGCCGGAACTGAAACTCGTATATCTGGCTGCGATAGCTAGTTCCATCAGATGGATATACGTCCCATTTGTCAGCCATTTTGCGGGCGAGCTCTTCGGATTTCGCCTGCCAGATGCGGCCAACGGGGGAATTTCGTCGGTGAATCAGGGTAATAACAAGAGCATCAGCAGCCGCTAATCGACGATCTTCAAATCGCTTCCCACTAAACACTATCGAATGGCGTAGGGTGACGTTGACTGAAGTGTGCTGCGTTTTCTTGTTATTGACCGTGGAGATGATGTCCGGATCGGTTTCAACCTTGTTCATGTCGCATGACCAGTAGAGTAACGGCGAGTGAAAGAACCAAGACTCGTCTGTCAGGCCATTGATAATGTGAAAAGTATCGCGCTGCCGGGGGTTCAAATCGAGGGCGGTTGTATGCGAAAAGTCTATAGTCTCGAGAGGCAGAGGGAGCTGGCGAGGACTAAAGTCAATCGTTGGCCCGAGCAATTCGTTTTGCAATTCCAGAGCGCCCATCAGCACATCTCGATCGAGAGCTCTCATGTAGTCGCCATGAACCCAGATGTAGCGCATCATGACATCGGGCTCAATGCCGCTCTTCTCTTCAAGCGGTTGCGCATCGGTCCAGACATGGTGAGGGAGATTGGAGGCGCCATTGGTAAAGTCAGTGGTATATAGGAACGGGAACGGATATATCAGAACAGCTGCAACAGTGACTGATATTAATAAGGTGGTAATGACATGACGGGCAGCGTATCTGCCGTATCGGGTGAAGGCATCGCGCAGAGGATGGGTCGGACTGAGTACGGGGGCTTCGGTCGTTCTAATTCAGGTGTCAATAGAGTTCTGCGGGATGCGGGAGGGAGCAGCAGCAGCGCCAGGGCTGGGCAGGGCAAGACAGGAAGGGCTGGATGAGAAGGAGGGACAGCAGATATAAAGCAGCAGAAGCCAATTTACGCACCCTCTAAAAGGATATAGCAAGTACCAAATCATCCTCTCGGCGCATTGGTGTGTATGTGTGAGCGGGTTGTTCTATGGATTGTGATGTCTGAATGGTGGTTCTGATCGGTTTCGCCACATATGGCTGTCTGTCGCGAGAGCAAGAGGGGGCATGATCTTGAGGAGTTGAGGACGAAGAAAGGCGCCGCTAAAACCCGAGGCGCAAGTCGAGCTTCATCAAGTGCTTTCCTCCTCTCGTCGGTGAGTAGGAAGGAAACCTGGAAAGGGTGTAGGCAGGCAAGTTATGTAAGGTAGGTCGTAGCAGTAGGTAGTAGATAGATAGTCGGCGGCTTGAGACTTTTGGTGGAGGAAAAGAAAGGACCAATGTCGTTAGCCCCAAATATGTTCGCCAAAAAACCACTTTAGCAGTCGGATCCGAGGCTGTTTTAGGCCTAACCGCCACCAAGTCGTGAGATGATCGAGAGAGAAGGAGAAGGAGACCCAGACAAGTGATTTGTGCGCTACTTACATCTAGGTACGCAGGCGATCGGTGGGTTTGGATTGGACCAGACCATTCAAAGAAAGCAGCCAGGCAGGAAGGTCTGCTGGAGTTGAGCACGAACTGGGCACGAGCACGTAGCTGCATTTGGAGATGTGGGCAGCGGTGCTTCTTTTCGGGCGGGCGGACGAGTAGGTAGACTGTCTAAACTACGGACGGAGTACCAGGCTTCGGCTTACGCTAATCAATGTACCTATCTACGCTAATGCGCCGGGGAGGCTCATGTCATTCACACTCATCCCGTCAACTGCCCAGCGTGCCAGGTGGTTACTGGAAGTCTCATCAGTCAGAACCTTGCAGCCCATTCAATTGAATTGGAGGTCACTAAAACAAGGGGCCCTTGAACACGCCAGCGCTTGGGGCTACCTTCAATTGCAGTGCAAGCTAGGGGGTCCCCATGCTGAGTGGCACCTTGGCGGGGTGCTGCCCGCTTCCCGCGCAACCTGTCTCCCGTGCGTACCGAGTGGCCGATCCTCTGTGAAGGATTTGATTGATTGACCCAAAGTGTCCAATTGCTTCCTCAACATCTTCTACGGAACAGGTTCCGGTACATGTATTCATGGTGATCAGCCTACCAAGCGTACATATTGGGAGTGTACGAACTGCAGTGTGCGTTTGATGGAAAGCGAAGCGGGTATGCACAGACGAACCTTGATTATAGAAGCATGTCATATAAAAGGTTCTTCTGCGCATATGGGCATTCAAGACGAGAAGAACTTCTCCTGAAGTTCAGCAACGACGTAAGCTCTCCCTGAATGGAGTAGCATGCCCTATCAATGTAGCCTAGCTCGGCCCCTCAGGGTCTTGGGTCCCCCCAGCTGAAAGAAGGAGTCCAAGACAAATACTCTATTTGCTGTAAGCAATGCGAAACCTGACTCGTGGGCTGCTGATCGCATCCCCAAGAACCTTGGTCTTGGTAACGAAGTTACGAGCCTGCCAACATTGATGCCCGACAGCCGCTGATAAATGGTGACAAAGAAAAAAAAGTCGGTGTCCTGCAAGACAACTTGACGATTTGCTGTCCGTCTTATCAATTGGCAAGCGTCGTCACACATACATATGTAAGTATATCAAGTAGGTAAGAGTAGGCAAATGTTCGGCGTAACGGACGTTGCTTTGCCCCACCACCAAAACTCATCGCAAGCGAAGGTCATGTACGAATCAGTAGTGTCAACATTGTCTCTGGTTGCACAAGAAAATTTACTTTATGACTTGGAGCATGACCCATTGTCCAAGGTACTTCAAGGATCTAGAATTTTGTGGCCGTTGAACTCGACGTTGCAACTTGGCCTATGAGCCATGGAAAGGATATATTCATATTTGTTTTCCCCATGACTGTAAAAAGAATGCAATTTTGAACAATAGCATGTCTAGAGAGCAATGGCAGCACAGCGCAACCTGTGCTGTGATTTAAGGTATTCACTCGTCTGCAAATTCTCCCATTGGCCAGCACGGAGCGAGAAGATGGAGACTCGCCGGGCACCCGGGCCCGTCCCACACAACCAACCAATTTGCGGAATTTGTACCGTAGGTAGCCTCATCAAGCCAGTCCAGCCAGCCTAGGACAAAACATACGGCTATGGCTGCCACTATCTTACACCATCGCCTTTTTGTCACACCCTCCATTGCAGCGCAACTCAAAAAAGTCTTTCATTGATCGTACGACAAAATTCCATAAATCGACTTGCCGGAATCGAGCACGCTATCTCGGCCGAGATCTCCGAGAGATCTGCTGGGTAGAGCCTTGTGAATCCTGCCGCCGGCATAGAGATCGATCTGCAGATCCTAGCTCAAGCCTTGGACAGGGAACCCGCTTCTGCTGAATCTGATTTGGGAATCAAGAGCTGGTCGAAATGGCATTGGCAAACGACACGCTCCAAGAACTCATTGTGAGCTACAATGAGCTGAACTCGTCAGTCATTGAGGAGCTGGACGAGGAACCAAGTCCTCTGGAATTCATGCGCTTCGTAGCAAAGAACACGCCGTTTGTCATTCGCAACGGGGCAAAAGACTGGCCAGCCACCAAGCAATGGAACGTAGAGTATCTAAGGGAGGCGCTGAGGGGCCATCAGGTCAATGTTGCAATCACGCCGTACGGGTATGGGACCATTCTCTCTTCCAGCCGTCATATAGAGGCAAGCAAAGCAAGGACGGTAGCTCACACGGCATTTGCAGGAACGCCGATGCACCGACGCTCTATGCTGACGACAATACCGTATTCGCCAAGCCACACGAGGAAGATCAACCCTTTGAAGATTTCATCGACTACCTGACGAAACAGGAACTAGAATCGCCCATTGATCCCGTCGAGGTGAGGTATGCACAAACACGTGGGTTTCAACTACCAGCTGCCTAAGCAAGCCACCATCTCATGTTTGTGCCACAGAGAATGATAACCTACGCCACGAATACTCGTCCTTGTTTTCGGAAACCCTGAGGTCTATTCCGTTTGCACGCATAGCCCTGGAAAAGGAACCTGATGCCATTAATATGTGGGTCGGCAACTCGTTTTCGACAACGGCGATGCATCGTGACAATTATGAAAACATTTACGTGCAGATTGCCGGTCAGAAGCATTTTGTCCTGCTCCCGGCCCTCTGCCAGCCCTGCATCAACGAGCAAGACCTGCGTCCAGCTATCTACGTTCGGGACGGAGACAAACTGGAGCTCAAGCTAGAGGATGGACCTCATGTTCCCTTTGCCGTGTGGGATCCCGATCGATCTCATGCAAATACGACTAGGTATTCTCACCTCGCACAGCCTATGCGAGTCACGCTGAATCCGGGAGATATGCTTTACTTGCCAGCCATGTGGTCAGTTCACTACATTAGTCCGAGTCTGCTGGACAAGGTTTGCAACTAACACTGTCAAAAAGGTATCACAAGGTATCGCAGTCTTGCTCAGAAGAAGGGCTCTGTGTAGCCGTCAACTACTGGTATGCTCTACATGCTGTAAGAATGCTTGAATGTCTCTGTTATTAATTCCACCAAAAGGTATGATATGGACTTTAGCGGTCCCTTGTATCCCTTGACATCGTTTGTCCGGGACACGGCACGTCAGACATAGATCAGACACAATTGCTTGTTCCAATATCATTTGGCAACTCCATGGTCGTTCAGTCGTAAGTCTTGTTCATTATAGTGCTGTCAATGATCTCATAATACACAATCATGATCCTGAAAGTTCAGTTTGATCTCTATTCTGTTTCATTCCGCTTCATGCTTCCAAACTCCTCGCCTTTCCAACCCATGTTCCAACAAATTCCAATCAAGGGTGCTTTACATGTTGACGCGTACACCCAATGGATTTCTCAAGTTATCTTCCACGAACCTGCCCTTGTCATCGCAAATCTTCCTCTTGAACAAGGATAGGTCCTTGAGCAACTCATGCATGTAGTCCTGCATCTCGTTTGCCCGTTCTTCGTGAACCTCGGGGATGTAGTCATCGTCGTCGTCGTCGTAGTATTCGTCCGACTCGTTTCCTGTCTCCGAGTCTGCTTGCTTCTCGCCCAAGTCGGGTGGATTGGCATTTTCCTTGTCTACACCAACCGCCTTGAGTGGGTCATTTGTGTTGATAACAACTTCCGGGATTGGGTTCTTCAAGCTGTCGAGTGCCAATTTAAGGTGTAGTCTTAATGCTTCATTCTCCGTCTGCAAGCTGCGAATCTTGCCCTCGGCGACCAGGCTGCGTTCTTCCATCATGCGCTGCATGGCTGCAACGCGATTCTGGTATTCTTCGAGCTTCTCCTCGCTATCCTTTTGATCCTTCTCTCTCCTTCGGGTATCCGCGACTGATTGTTGCAAAAGCCGAATCTCTTCAGCCATGGCTGCAATCTGCGCGTCTCTCTCGGCGGTGGAGATTTGGTCTTGATTGACCACGGCGCGTGTGCGGATACGCTTGGCTTGGTCGGCGTAACGCAACGTCGAGAGAGTTTCTTCATAATCGGACGGGGCAATGCAAGCAATCATGGCCGTCTTGCTGTTGCCACCCAACGAATCCTTGAGCAGCCAGGTCAGGATTGAATCTCGGTATGGGACGATATCGCCCTTTCGTTTGCCCCGGCCGTGCTTTGGATCTGCCAAAGCAGCAATGACGCGACCGAGGGTGGTGAGTGACTTGTTGATGTTGCTACCTTCGCGAAGCCGTGCCCCAGTTGCCTCGGTGGACTTTGCCCTTTCGCTTCCAGCCAAATCGACGAGTCTGATTCTCGAGCTGCGCTCCGTGGTTTCGTCCGTATCCATATCGTGATGGATTTGCTTAAGCATGATGGTAAAGACTGCGTGGCTTCGACTACTGGTGTCGTTCATCTTGGTACTCGCCGTCGTCCGGGATGAGTCGCCCATCTTCATATACCGTAAAATCTCGTTCAAGCTTCTAACAGGGACCTCGGTCAAGTCTTTCACATATGGGCCTTCGGCCGGTGACTCGCGGATCTTGAGATAATACGGTGCTTGATTGGGCACCACGGGGACGAGCAAGTCTCGCACATGTTCGTTGTAGACCTCAAAGTACGACGCGCGAACGTGATACGAAATGTTGGGCGTTTCTTGCTGTGCTGACTCGATGCGCTGGAACAGGTCCTCGCAGGTTCGTGGGATCAGGCCTGGCTGATCGGGTGTTCCCATCATGGTGTACGACTTGCCAGATCCCGTTTGTCCGTAGGCGAAAATGCATGTGTGGTATCCCTCAAAGTTGTGGTCCAGGAATTCCTCGCCCAACACATTGTAGACATCTTCCTGGTGTGCATAGTGTCTGTCGCCTTTGTCGTGACTCCAAAAGGAATTATCAAAGGTAAAGTTCTTCTCTTCGACCACCTTGCGTGTCCTGGCTTTGCTGTTGGCCGGGTCGCTGTCATTTGGGACGTGCAGAGTGGTTGATTGCATGATGGGGTCCATGCTAATGAGGCATTGCGCTCCCCTCTCGATTTCTATATTCGTGTTAGCTGACAAGGTCCACGATTTCATACAGTGAAGCCGACATGGTCGGGACAAGTTTGCGCACCTCTGGGCAGGAAAGCCCGAACTCTCACGACCACCTTGACATTACCACCCCCGTCCATCTTCATGTGTGAAGGCAGTGCGCCATCTCTCGAGCGCAGCGACGGCGTGGAGGCAGAAGAGCGAATGACGCTCGATCGCAGATCCACCGAGGCCATCGATTCGGGACTGTAAACAGGAGACTCTTCGGCGTCGCTAATGTCTCTTTCAAACAAGGGATGATCCAAATCAATCACACAGATTCCAGTCAGTGTCTCGCAAATATCGTCGACAACGTCGCGGAATCGTAGTCTGTGGAATGTGCCGTACATCTATTCCGTGATATTCGACCGTCCTCAGCAGCAGTAGTTGCACATGTCAAGTGGGGTCTGAGATGTTGACTGTGGTTGCCACGGGCAGCGGGGCGTTGGTGAAATGGTAAACTCGCACCCAGCTTGGGGGGTTAAGTTGTGTGGGGAAGGGTGCTGAGCTGGGCCGGCTTTGGGCTCTGGTTTGTTGTGTGGGTGTGACGTGGTGGGCGGATTGACCAGAGGACCTGATCTGCGCTGGGATTAGGTATTTTTAGGCACGTACGAAGGCATATTTCAAAAGTTTATCTTATGGTCCGTGCATGCTCATGTGCGATTACTGCCTTACCTTTACCCTAGTACTGTACGGTGTACTTGCCTCCACTAGAAGCCCCCTAAGGTCCATTATAAGAAGTCCTTATTAAGTGGTATTTCTAGGGCATGCCCGCTAAATAATCTGCTGGAAAATACTGCTCGACACTACTAATTTGAACCACAAAACAACGCCGCATCGAACTTTCATTAATTTCTATAGTAAAAAGAATCTATCGCGGCAAGGTTCCATTAGAATACGTATATAGTGATTTGAATCAGAAATAGAAGCTGTATTTGCGTAAAAGTGCTAAGTACCCTAGGAAATGCAGGGACGTTTTCGCACGGTAGAGCGTGCACGGTCCATGAGATAAACTTTTGAAATATACTATCGTAGAGAGAGCCCCAATAGGTACAACAGTGTAGCGTTAGAAAACAGCCATGACCAAGCCGTGGTGCCAGTGGGACATTGTTGACTTTTACGATCAAGGGGAAAAGATTTGCTCCGGGCAAGAAGATCTAGAGACAAGAAAATTCAAAAGGTAAATATGGGAAGACGGAGATTGTACAACCCTGGTCAAATACTAGCTTCGTCTGGCAGTTTTGGGTTGCGTTGATGTTTGTTTTGAAAGTGCCGAAATCAAAACCTTGATGCAAGCCTCCAAGGTGTTTGTAAGCGACATGACTAAATGACCAGATCCAGCATTAAGAGTGATCAGCAAAGAGAGGCATCTTGCTTTTTCGATGTTGATTTCTTTCATTTCTCTTACACCTGTGGTACTTTAATGCGCGAGATTGATGCAATTTCGTGTATAATAATATTATCCATCATATGTCGTTCTCCCTTTACTGGAATAGATTCCCATACGAAGAACTTCCTTTGCACCAAGGTCGATCTAGAAAAACAACAAGCTCTGGGCAGTTCAGCCATGTTCCTGTCATATATAGCACTCAAATGAATGTACTAGTAGTGCTGTCAAAGCGACTCTTTTTTTTTACTTGTTTTTTGTAGGCTTTTTAAACAAGATTATCGCTCTTGCTCACCGGATCTATCATTTCTGATTCAATGGCTATTAGAGATGCTCCCATTGAAAACCATGTGGGAATTCATGTATGGGCTTCTGAGAACGGTTGAAATTATTGCATTGCAGACGCCTTGGTAAACATCTTGGAGGCTTGTATGCAGTATATCAATCGTGATTTCTTATCGTCTTCAAAGGCGCAAAACCGACCAAGCAGCCTTCGCGTTTCAACAAGTCAATCTCATGAACACTCTGTTGAGCAGTGAAGGCAGGGTCAAGTATTCGGATTTCGGCAGATTTGACCTTGCCTTGGGCTTGAGTACCTAAACTCGCCAGAAGTCGATGCACATGATTGAATATTTTGCAATAAAGATGCGCTTATCATTTTTATTACGATCGAATTCACATCAATTTATTCTCCTCTCCCGGTAGTCTCTGAAGCGCCTGTCATAATTGGGCATAACTCATATGGATTTACACTGGCATCTCCTACACCGCTTGAGCCACACTTCCTTTCATTTCTTCCAGCTTATTTGCTGCCTTCTTGGCTTCCAGAGCTGCAAAGTTGCGTTTCATGGCCGCTTGGGTGAACTGTGTTCCCGTGACTACGGGGTACTTTTTCAAAGGTCCCTGAATCTGACAGTCGGTATTTGGCTGGTTGAAGTACGCCATGCTGTATCTGGGACCATAGTAGTCCACCTCTGGGTTTGTGGGCGTCTTGACGCGGTGGAAAGTCGACTTGAACCGGTCGTCACTCCATGACATGAGGAGATCCCCGCTTGATCATGTCAGTGTCCCGTAGTAGTGTTCGTCTCTCTGGCCAAAGGACTTACATGTTGCAAACAATCTCGCCCGCAGCAGGCTCAACCTTTGTCCAAGTATCACCCAGCCCAAAGGCAGTGAATGCTTCCCTGCCAGGGCAAATCTCCAGTCCGCTCTGGCCTGGTCTTTGGAATAGCAAAGTCAAAAAGTCCCAGTCCGCATGCGCACCAGCGCGGCAGTACCCATCGGGGGTCGGCACTGTTGGGTCGACTGCAAAATAGTGCAGGGCCCGGAGGACTGTTTGGATGTTTGGCCTGGCGATATCGTGCACCTTGATAAAGTAGTCATCAGGGAATCCCAGGCCCCTGGCAAAACACACCATGAGCTTCTCGGAAACCTTTTGCACCTTGCGCATGAATCCCAGGCTTTGCTCCTTGAAGCCCGGGATGGTGTCCTCGGAGAGCCACATGCCGTCCATTAGCTCGCCGAATTGCATTTGATATGATTCTTTCTGATCAGCGACTCCCGTGCTGGGTCGGATCTGGGCCTTCTTTTCCCAGCCCGTGTTCTTGTGGGAAAAGGGGACTGTGGCCTTGACGTCGTCGGGCAGGGAGAAGAAGCGCTCGGCGGCATCAAACTGTGCCTCGACTTCCTCGACCGGGATGCCGTGGTTGACAATGGCAAAGAAACCGTCAGTCTCGGCAGCTGCAACGAGCTGGCTTGTGATCTCGTCTATCCTGGACTCAAAGTCATGAAGAGAGATCTTTGGGATGCTCCGATCGGAGTATTTGGTGTCGACCATATTGGCTGCCCGGCAAATGATGGCAGATAGCGAAATCACACAAATGTACGAATGGAAAATGTATGAATTATAGGAGATCGTCAGGTCTTGAAAGAAACTGATGAAACTGAGCCAGTCCGAGATGGTAGGTGCTGAGAGGTGATTATGACTGAAATATATACGCCCGCGGCCTTCCGTTCCGTTTGGTGAGACTCCACCATGTCGGCCGCTCTCATTATCAGTCGCGGGCTCACCTTGTCTTCCAATCGCCTTCGGAATTGACCCATAGCCAGAGCAAAGATTAAGAATTACCCGGCTTACTCGGCCTGCTCCGGGTGTGGGGAAGCTCTTGTGTGGTTACCTGCCGAGCTATCTTTAGGCACGAAATGCCGAAGTCTTTATCAGCGACGGAGGCGACCGCTTCACTTACCACTTAATCTACTTGGCTGCTCTTGGACTAAGAGTAAGTTTACCATGTCGGGTCTCGAGCATGCAAGCTGGCAAATTACATTGAGAAGAATTTGCAAATTTCAAGCGGTTCGAAATTCGACCCCGAAATAGGATACTTGGTGGGTTCTCTAGTAATTCTAGCAATTGGAACTGAAGCTCGAGTATCGAGTATACTCCGCTCCTACTTTGAAGTACGGTGCAATAGGTTGAAGCAACACTCCGCCGTCGACAACCGGTTCACTACTCCTCCAAACGATGAGAATGGATTTCGACAAGAGCCATCCTGAATATTCCATTTTCCATTATCTGTGTGCGAACTCGGGGCTTTCAGGGGATGCAAATGCAGGCAAAAGCAATTTTATACTTGCCCCTGACCTCCCAAACATCGTGTTTGATCATACATGAGGGAGAGGGCAATAAAAAAAAAAAAAAAAAAAAAAGGAAGCTGACCATCCAGTGTCGCATTTCACGGTCAATGCTACATAGTATTGTGCTTTTTTATTAGCCTGTTTGGCATTGGAGGATGGTGCACGGGCCCGATCCCATACATGTATGTCAATTGATGGTGCTAAACATTGAGGGTACCTCGAGCTCAGAGAGACGCGCCATCAATGCCCACCATCATCGAGGAGCTAGCAAGTCGCGTTTGTCTATGGTAGCTAGAAAGAAAGCTCTTGTGTTGCCGCGACCTCCCCTTCATTGTGTCTCGACCGGCACCTTATTTTTTTTTTTTTTTTTTTTCCCATTTTTTCCACACCTCCCATCAAAACAATTGCATCCGACTTCCATTTCAATCCTGTCGGCCATCCATTGACAAATCGTTGCGACTTGATGTTCTATTTTTTTTCTATTTAATTGAAGCTCAGATTACCCATTCAATGGCTCCTTCACGTACGCGCGCCCGGCCGACTGGTCGCGAACAACGCGCCACAGCCAAAAAGGACGAGCCCATCACAGCAGCCGAATCCGGCGTTGCTGCAGGCGGCGAAAAGCCTAAGCGTGGTCGCGGCAGACCTCCCAAGAACGGTGTCAGCAAGGTTGTAAAGGTTCCCTCTGGCAGACCCCGTGGTCGTCCCCCGAAGGATCCCAATGCGCCTCCCAAGCCCAAGCCCGCTGCCGCCACCACCGCGGCCACTGGCACCGGCCGTCGCGGTCGCCCTCGCAAGTCCGACGCCGCGGCGACTCCCAAGAAGTCTGCGACACCGAAGAAGGCCGCATCGGCTACCAAGCCCGCCGGCAGTGGCAGACGCGGCAGGCCGCGCAAGAGCGAGCCCATTGAGGAGCCCGAGGACAGTGGCGCAGAGGAGATTGTCGAGGGTGCTGAGAGCCCTGAAGAAGATGGAGGTGAGTCTCTGAAACCAATGCTGCGTCTCCAATCGCAGTCGCTGCGCCGCGATTGGAGACGCGATTCGTCACCACAACGTGACAGCTCACATCCCTTAGATGCTGGGATTGATACGGGAGCCGAGGCTGATGTCGAAGTGGGTGATGCTCTAGATGGTGAAGAAGTCCCGGCCGCAGAAGAAGAAGAGGATGACGATGAAGATGCCGTTGCCGAGGATGACGACGACGCAGAGGTAATGCTAAAATCTATGATTAGACCACTTGCCGCATTCTAACCAGAGTCCTCTATAGGACGAGTAGTGCAACCGCCTTATAACCCACGCTATTGTGGCAGGCTTCGCTCTCAGTGCCTTTAAAAGGATCAGAGAGAGGAGAGGGTTGTAAAACTGATACGGCTGGTCAACACCCATCGCGTCTTGTATTTTTTGCTTGTTTTGTGCTCTGAACCGGTTTCATAGGAAAGATGTACATCTATTTTGAAGAACTTGGTTAGCCGGATGTGCTTTGGGGGAAAGGAAAAAAGGTTCCCGTCATTGTCATACGCACATACCTGCAGTGTGTCTATTAAGTTATGATCAAAAGGCATCCAGTCTCTTGCGTATCTCCCAAAGAGAGATTTGTTCAAATCCTAGTTTCATCTTTGATATAGTCCTGCACCAACCCTCTATGCTCTTGGTCCCTTTTGCCCAGGGTTACATCAGCAATCATGACTGAAATGATGGGCCATAAAGATATAGAATGCAGTAGCAGGCATTACGGAACCAGCGACCAGTGTAGGAGGAGCATATTTTACAAGCACTATTTATATCTCATTACAGGTTCCTGTGTAGCTCTGGTATCGTTATGTACATCAACACCACCGCTCATTCTCTGGTCAATGACCCCGAGAACTGGGTCACTCAACTCAATCAATGAGATGATAGTCCTCCGCACCAACGCAGACGTTTATTCTCTTTTCCATTGCTCAAACTCCTCTGCCAAGTGATCCTTCAACTGTTTGAACTTGTTGCCAAAGTTCTGTCCGCACCGCCAACACACGAGATCGCTATTGAGGTATCCGGCGCGACCTGGGTGACGCCGGGGGTCGTCCTCGGCGAGTGGGAAATCGGCCACGTCGACGAGAAACGGCGTATTGAACGAGTTGTAGTGCTTGCGATGCCGCATGCAGTCGGACGACATGTCGCGCGAGATTACGTGGACGTGCAAGTCGCTCATGCTTGGGTGCGCATGGATGCCGACCTTGACCTCGCGCTCCCAGTCGCGGCCAGCCGGTAGATCCTCACCATCTTGTAGTTCAACTTGGCCGCTCAGGACCGCTTCGCGCAGCTTGTCCGCTGCGCTGTATTTTCCAAATTGGCGTTGTAGTTCCTTTGCTACCAGCTTTCGCAGCTTGGTGGCTTCGGCTTGGACTTTGGCCAAGAACTCGGCATCCTCAAAAGCTTCGAATGGGTGCTGCTGGCTATGCGTTGGTGACCTCGGCAGCAAGAGCGTATGAACTGCCGATTTGGGATACAAGTCATTGATCACGACAAAGTCATTGTCATAGTAAATGACCCGACTTGAAGGAAAGGCAGCAGGGTCGTGAGTGTATAGTCCTAGCCCGGCCCTGTTCTTGAAGCTGTGCCCTGCGGTGGATGCCTTGGAAGATGAGGTTTTCGACTGAGCAGGGACTTTTGGCTTTGGTCTCATGAGTTCTGTGACTGAAAATATCTTAGTATTCATCGCCAAGACTGGGAAACATAATGACATGCATGCATTGCTTTTTGTAGTGGTCTTGGTGAGTCCGGCTTTGGTTGGTGGTGGTGCTGAAGCTTCACCAGCAATCTCCTCTTTTGTAATGGCATCTTCATTATCCGAATCTGTCGTTGGCATTTTTACGGTCGAGAGTGATTAAATTGGCTTGTGATTGTATTCCTATGCGTTCTCAGAGATGTGTTGTGCTTTTCCTGTCTTTGTTAAGTTGATGCTTGGTTTGGCAGCTGAATTGTTCGCATTCACGAATGATCCAAAACCACGGCGTCACCAATACACGACGTAATACTGCTGAGAAGTAATCCCGCACTGTGAGACTCAGGCAGGATCTCGGCTATCAAGGCGCTGATGCCGTACAACGGCGCTAATACAATACAGTATTTCGCATTTCTAGGCACTGTCTGAACAAGTGTGGAGAATTGCGACTCAAGGAATTTCAACGTAGCTCGTCCTCAATGATCACTCGAGTCTCTGGCGCCTCATTTCCAATATTGGCTTGCGTTACCTAGCTTGTTACATGTACATGCCATGACCTGAGTCAAAGTACATTTCTCTGGGAGCAGCCTCGCACTGGATCATGGCGAAGAAGGGAAAGGAGAAGGCGCCCGCAGCTGCCCCTCCAGGTACAGCAGGTACAGGCTCAGCGGGGGCCAACTCGTCCAAGAAATCATCAAAGCAAAAGGCTCCAGCACCCAAAGAGGACGATTTTATCGTCTTTACCAACTCTGACAAGGAGCCAAAGGCCAGAAAGAAGCAGAATGCTGGCTCTTCAGGCAATACGGACCCTGCAGACGGTCCGCCGGGACCCCCCAAGCCGACGGTGAAGCAGATTGTGGGAGGGGCCAGTTGGACGGGCAAACTCCCGGTGAACCTGCTGTCGGAGCACTGCCAGAAGCAGAAATGGGAGAAGCCCAGCTATGACAATGTGAGAACTTCCTGGTCTTTATAAGATGTACCTAGTTAATAAAAGAAAAATCTAGATGCGCAAGGACAAGGATACTGATGGATTCTGTTGCTTTGTGACACTCAGTGCCAAGCATCCCAAGACGCAGGAGATGCAGACACTGCCGCCTTTCAAGATTCCTGCTAGTCATAAGCATCTCATCACCAAGCCAACGGCACTCGAGGCCAGACATGCAGCCGCCACGTATGCTCTGTTCCGTGTCTGTAGCATGAAGAATATACACACGACGCTGCCTCCGGACTACAAGTCGTTGTGGAAAGAGTTTGAGGTTCTGAAAAAGGAAGACGTCAAAAAGGATCTCGCTTGGCAGTATGCCGCTGACCCATTTGTAACCATGAAGGAAAGGGAGGACGCAAAGGCTGCAGCGGAGAAGAAGCGGAAAGAGCAAGAGGCCATCAAAGAAAAGGCAAAGAACATGCCCGGCGCTGCTGGTCTGGTCCTGCGCAGTAATGCTGCCAACAGTTCTGGCGGCGGAGGATCGAACCCCATGAAGGGTTGGACCACAGTTCCAAAGATTGAAATGGGAAGAAAAACTCGCTCGCAGCTTGAGGACTTGCTCCGTCGAGAAGTGGTGTGGAACCCGTATGGCGTCAAAATGTCGGCATCTCAGAAAGAAGCCATCGTAAAGGAGTTTACCAACTCGGGCTTTCGAAAAAGTCACGTCGAAGAGGCAGTTGACGAATGCAAGGATCGCGAGGAGTCTCTGGAGTGGCTTCTGATCCACGTTCCCGAAGATGATCTACCGAAGTGGGCTCTGCCTGAAAGCTACAGCGCCGGCGTGTCAGTCGCGGCGACGTCCGACCTCAAGCGAGAAGCTGCCATCAAACGGCTTTCGCAATCCGGTTACTCTGTCGAACTTTGTCGAAAGGTGTACGATGAGAACGGCGGCGATGAAGGTCTCACTGCCGTAGCTCTTCAGCAGATCCTCCTAACCAGTGGTGATGGCCAAACTGAGATTGAAAATGCAGAAGAGCCTCTCATCCTTGGGACTCCTGACGAATGCTGGACCGATGAAACAGAAAGCCTGGAATCGGTATTTGGCGAGCATTACAAGCGGATCTCGGATGATATTTGTCAGATTCGTATCGACTCCGTCGCAAATGGGCCGAAGAAGGATATCGAGACCTATGTCCAGATTCGAAAATCACCAGATTATCCGACAGATGTCATTGTTTCTATCGTGTCCGATCTGCCTTCATATATCAAGCTCAGCATTGTCAAAAAGACGCTTGCTTATATGAAGGAATCACTTGGTGGCGAACCAATGAAGGTCTACTTTTTGGTGGATTGGGTGCAACAGAACATCAACGACATTATACAACGACCGGGGAAACTCAAGGATATCTCGGGCGTTACCTCGACAGCCTCAGAGGTCCGAAATGTCGTTGGAAAGATGAAGAAGATAGCCAGACATCCAGCACCGTTGAAATGGATTGTTGACGCTAGCAATAAGGAGGAGTGGCAAGCAAGACAGGCCGACCCGTCTTGGAAGCAAATGCTCTCGCAGCGCCAAAAACTGCCCGCCTGGCAAGTCAGGGAAAACCTGGTACAGACAGTCTCTCAAAACCAGGTGACAATCATTGCCGGAGAAACGGGTAGTGGCAAGTCGACACAATCGGTTCAATTCATTCTAGACGATCTCTACAGCAAAGGCTATGGCCGGGCTGCCAACATTATTTGTACACAGCCTCGGCGGATCTCGGCTCTTGGTCTCGCAGATCGTGTGAGCGATGAGCGTTGTACAAAGCTGGGTGCCGAGGTTGGATACTCGATCCGTGGAGAAAACAAAGTCAGCAAGCAGACTAAAATCACATTTGTAACCACTGGTGTTCTGCTAAGAAGGCTTCAAACCTCTGGCGGCCGGACTGAGGACGTCGCGGCATCGTTGGCCGATGTCAGTCACGTCGTGATTGACGAAGTTCATGAGCGCAGTCTGGACACGGATTTCCTCTTGAGCATTATTCGCGATGTCCTCCGGCGAAGGAAGGATTTGAAGTTGGTCTTGATGAGTGCCACTCTAGATGCTGCGACATTCAAGAACTATTTCACATCCGAAGGTTTACAAGTTGGACTTGTAGAGATTGCTGGCAGAACGTTTCCCGTTGAAGATTATTACTTGGATGATATCATTCACATGACTAATTTCACCATCAGTGGAAGCCGATATGACGACTATGAAGATGACTCCAAGGGCACTGCTCAGGACCCTGTCAACAAGATAATCCAGAAGCTCGGATCTAGAATCAACTACAACCTCTTGGTCGAAACCGCCAAAGCCATTGATACACAACTGCACCAAACTGGAAAGCAAGGTGGAATTCTCATCTTTTTGCCAGGCGTTGCAGAAATCAACCGAACGGTCAGAGAGCTTCAGGCTGTCTCATCTCTGCATGTATTGCCTCTCCATGCATCCCTAGATACTCGGGATCAAAAGAAGGTCTTTGCCAAGCCGCCACCTGGTAAGCGAAAGGTCGTGGTCGCAACCAATGTCGCTGAAACGTCCATCACCATTGATGACATAGTTGCCGTCATTGATACAGGCAAGGTCAAGGAGACGAGCTTCGACCCACAGAACAATATGCGTAAGCTCGAGGAGACTTTTGCTTCTCGGGCTGCTTGCAAGCAGCGCAGAGGACGTGCTGGCAGAGTCCAAGCAGGCAACTGCTATAAGCTCTACACGCGCAATCTCGAGCAGCAAATGGCCGAGCGCCCGGATCCTGAAATCCGCCGTGTGCCGCTTGAGCAGCTGTGTCTATCAGTCCGAGCAATGGGCACCCGTGATGTTGCTGGTTTCCTTGGAAGAACACCCACACCTCCCGAGTCAACTGCAGTTGAAGGAGCCATGAAGCTCTTACAGAGAATGGGAGCTCTGGACGGAGACGAGCTCACTGCGCTCGGTCAACAATTGGCCATGATTCCAGCTGATCTACGGTGTGGCAAGCTCATGGTTTACGGAGCGATCTTTGGCTGCCTAGAAGAATCGATTTGGATTGCTGCAATTCTCAGTACCAAGAGTCCGTTCTTGTCCCCTCCAGACCGGCGGGAAGAAGCCAGGGAAGCGCGTAAAAGGTTCTCCAACGGCGATGGAGACCTTCTCACAGATCTACGCGCCGTGCAGCATTGGAACTCGATGATGGAGGACAGGATCCCTCAGCGACAAGTTCGAAACTTTTGCGACGACAACTTCTTGTCATACCATACTCTTTCGGATATCGCGACAACTCGCACACAGTACTATGCGGCTCTGACTGAGATAGGAATTGTGCCTCCGTCCGCCATTAGCGATGCTCGCCGCTCTGGCCAAAGCACAGCGTCTACTGCAATAGTGCGAGCCTTGACGGCCTCTGCGTTCACCCCCCAGATTGCACGCATACAGTTCCCAGACAAGAAGTTTGCTGCATCAGTGACGGGAGCTGTAGAGCTGGATCCCGAGGCCAAGACTATCAAGTACTTTACGCAGGAGAACGGAAGGGTCTTTATCCACCCGAGCAGTATGCTCTTTGACAGTCAGGGCTTTTCGGGCAATGCCAGTTTCGTGTCGTACTTTACAATGATGGCGACAAGCAAGATCTTTGTGCGGGATTTGACTCGTGAGTTGACCTGTCTTGCGCAGAGCTATTGATTACACAGCTGACGTTTTCGTTCACAGCATTCAACGCCTTTACACTACTCCTATTCTCTGGTGCTATCGAGTTGGACACCCTCGGAAGAGGTTTGGTCGTTGATGGTTGGCTAAGGTGAGTTGACTTCTTTCGAACAAATTTGTTCACATGATTGTATTGCTTACCTTTTACTCTAGATTGCGCGGCTGGGCACGCATTGGAGTGCTGGTATCCCGTCTCAGAGGCATGGTGGACAATGTCATTGCGCTCAAGGTCAATGACCCACAAGCAGGTGTACAGGACAATGAGGTTATCAAAATGGTTACCAAACTCATAGAGCTAGACGGTCTAGATGCATAAATGAAGAATAAAGGTACATTTGGTTCATTCAAATCTAAACTGTCCAGAAATTTTGCCCATTGGCATTATTCCTACCTCTTGATCGAAACTGAATATGTATCTAGTATGGGAGTACACTACTAGCGCGAGGACCCTGGCACAGGGGTCAGCAACACAGTGGGGCGGAGAGCTAAAGCTGGAGCTGGAGCTGAGCTTACCTAACTTGCCCCCTGCCTTAGGTAAGGTAACTCAAAACGGCCCCCGGCTCAGCGTCCCCGCGATGACACGGTTTCTAAACTGACTCCAGGGCTGCGACAGGAGCTAGAAAAGCATCCACTTACTTCGTAAGCGCAATTCTCAGCCGTCTGTCTTCCCATTCATCATCATTGTTTAGCAGCACAGATTTGGGGCCATGGATTTCCTCCAGGTGAGTCAAGCTCAATCAACATGATCGCATCTTCATTTCGCATACTAATCCAGTGTCTGCTCAGCGGCTCGCTCGGTTCATCGACCGCCCTCTCTTCCCCTGGAAGAAGGTCATTATTGGCTTCTCCATTGGACAGTACCTCTTCGAAGAATTCCTCTCCTACCGCCAATACCAAGTTCTCAAAAAGTCAAAGCCTCCCAAGGTCCTCGAAGCTGAAATCTCGCAAGAAACCTACGACAAGAGTCAGGAATATGGTCGCGCCAAGGCAAAGTTTGGCTTCATCAAAGGTCTCTACGGTCAAATCCAGAACATTGCATTCATCCACTTTGACGTTCTCCCCAAGCTCTGGTCATGGACTGGCCAGCTTCTCCTCAGTATTGCCCCTGCTCGGTTCACTGGCGAAATCTCGCACTCGATCGTCTTTATCCTGTCCTTCATCATGATTCAGCAAGTTCTCTCGCTGCCAACGTCAATCTACCACACGTTTGTTCTCGAGGAGAAGTTTGGGTTCAACAAGCAGACACCAAAGTTGTTCGTTACGGATATGATCAAGTCCAACATTCTCGCCTTTGTTCTCGCCCCGCCGATCCTTGCCGGTTTCCTCAGCATCGTCAAGAAGACCGGTAACCAGTTCTTCTACTACCTCTGGCTCTTTGTCGCTGGTCTCCAGGTCTTTATGATCACCGTCTACCCGATTGCCATTCTGCCCTTGTTCAACAAGCTGTCCCCTCTCGAGGAAGGCAAGCTCAAGAACAATGTCGAAGATTTGGCCAAGAAGCTCAACTTCCCGCTCCACGAACTCTTTGTCATTGATGGTAGCAAGCGCAGCGCCCACAGCAACGCCTATTTCTTTGGTCTCCCATGGAAGAAGCACATTGTAATCTACGATACTCTGATTGAGAAGAGCAAGGAAGAGGAGGTCACGGCCGTCTTGGCTCACGAGCTCGGTCACTGGAGCCTTGGTCACACTACTAGACTCTTTGGCATTTCTCAGGTATGGTCAAGTCATTAATTATCTGTAATGCACCACTAATATGTACTAGGTCCACGTCTTCTACATCTTCCTGCTGTTCTCCATCTTCATCAACAATGCATCTCTCTACGCCGACTTTGGTTTCGTCAAGGAGCACCCCATCATCATTGGATTCCTCCTCTTCTCTGACGCACTCGCACCCATGGATCTCATCATCAAGCTGGGCATGAACATTATCAGCCGTCGCTTCGAGTTCCAGGCCGACGAGTTTGCTCGCAACCTTGGCTACAAGAAGGAACTTGCAGCTTCCCTGATCAAGCTCCAGATCCAGAACCTGAGCACCATGGATGCTGACTGGATGTACGCCAGCTACCACTTCTCGCACCCCATCCTGTCCGAGCGACTCAAGGCCCTCGAGTGGGTTCCAACCGAGAGGGTGGCTGAGGAGAAGTCAGAGGCCGAGAAGGCTTCTGGCAGAGAGCTATAAACGATGCAAGATGCAAATGTATGCAGTTAAAATGAAGAGCATACCCAGGCTCAGATGTAAGTCACGGAAATGTACTAGATAGCTAGGTGAATAATAAACATCAAGTCAAAAATCATTCAATGTGTCAGCATCCTAATATCGGGTGTAAACAAATAACACTTGGTCAAGTGCAAATTTCATCTGTAATGGGGCTTGCCTATCGATAATGGATGTTTGTTAGGTGGATATTAGGTGATCTAATAAGACTGACTAGCACATACGACCATAGGTACTAGAAAATACGGCATCCCGTCCGCTCTGCCCTAGTCAAACTAGTAACCGCTGGATCAGTACTCAGATCGGTGACGGCTGGGGAATCCCCGGTGTTGTATGTTTTTGGATTTGCCTATGCTATTCTTTTTTCTTTTTTTTTGGTGCTTCGAAATTCGCAAGTATTCAATAACCGTTGTTTTGGTATCACGATCCAAAGATCTTTAATGGTAGCGGTATATTAAGTGAAATACTACGTGCTACCTGAAATCAATTCTTTTCTCCTTAGTCGGGCTACTGCTAGCCAACTCCGAAATATCCCCTCTGCTTTCGATAAAAATATGGCTATTAGTATGGAGGTCAAGCTCGGCAGGCATTTTACTAGCTTTACTTGGCAGCTGAAATACTCCAGGGCGACTATTGAGCTCTGCATAATACTACTGCTGCGTGTGTGTTTCTGCCGTGTAAGGTAGTGAGTTCTGTTCTATTCCTTTTGCAGCGCCTCGCTGGCAACGGCAGTTTTTCTGATCTTGCTTCTGTGCTGGCGCAGATACCAAAAGCCGAATACCAAGGATCGCCCCGAAGGAGCTGTTCCATTACGGTCGGTTATGCACGCATCTTATATTATCCGATCACCGTCTGCTACAAGGAATTGAGTCTACAGAAATGATTCGTATTGTTTTGACTGTGCAAATTTACTTTGCAGAAAAGTGTTGGGCCTTCGTCACAAAACGAGCAGCAGCCCATTCACTCCCCAACACGTGAGATGTTGATAAAGGGGGTGTAATACGTCCAGGGTGTATTGATGCCAAGAGCTCATTCTGATTGGTTTTTGATGCATGTTATCGCGCCCCGAACCCATGTTGAGGCGCTCGAGGGATTAATATTATGTTTCCCGTCGTTTGTGCTCCTATGATAGGGAGTGCATAAGGCTGAGGGCGGTGAATACATGAAGCATGTTTTTCAAGGATTGGTTCGGTAATAGTTCTATATCAAGGTTTACCATCATCACTGGTCAGCTAATCGGAAGTGTGGCTGCTCCTGCTTGATTATTGGCTGACCACCTCCTCATGTGCGCTCCACGGTAAGCGGCAAAACATGGAGTGGTGTGTAGGACAGGCTGAGCTCTGGAGAAGAAGAAATCTGAAAATTTCGCAGTGGCTCAACCTGGCCCATCCAACTCAGCTTTTTTCTACTCTTCTTCTAGCTTCCGAGTAAATGCTTCGAACACCATGTCAGAGAGTCGCACACGGAATAGAATCATTGCCTGTGTCGATGGGACATGGTTCAATGCGGACGGGCAAGAGGGTGAGCAAGAACATTTGTTTACACATTGACATACCGTGATGACTCATGCAGCGCAGGGCAGGGCCAAGGAAACAACAGCAATATCTCTCGTATCAACTGGTCTATCAAAAATAAGACCTTTCGAGACGCGGATGGATGCGAAGTCAAGCAGGTGAATTGAGCTCCTTGTGATTCAGAAAACACTGACGTAGCATTAACAACCATGATCGCAGACGGTGAAGTACTTCTACGGCATAGGGGTAGGCCAGTCTGTGCCAGCGAAGCTCAACGCTGGCATAACCGGCAAAGGCTGCGATGAGCAAATTCATGCAGTCCATGAGGTAACGATGACTTTTATCGAGCTTTTGGTCAATGAGAACTAACTTTTGTTCAAAGTTTTGCGTCAATCATGCCGAGGGTCCCAACGACGAATTCTGGTTCTTTGGGTTCAGTCGTGGAGCGTGTTTGTCATAATTTCGTCTGCCTACACTAGGAAAACGCAGTGCTGACTTTATGTAGATGTGGTACGTGCTGTTGCGAAACTGCTCAGTGGCGGAGTCGTGAAGAGGTTCGAAGACTCCTCCGAGAGGAAAAGATGGAAGAACATGATTCTGGGACGGCGGAAAAACAAGAATAACGGTGAGAGATTTGAGTTCTCGTAAGCATGCATCCAACCCATCCATGACACTCTCCCATTCCATCTTAACATACTTCATGCTAGACGCACACATTCTTCTTACGTTCCCGTCATAAAATTCCTCGGGCTATTCGACACCGTCGAAATGACGACGCTGAACTACGATATTACGATTCCCGGAGGGTGTATAGAGACCATTCGACACGCCATGGCCCTGAACGAGCATCGATTACTTCGTCCACTCTCCATGGTCGAGAATCCTGGTGTCGCGCTACAAGAAACGCAATCTACCATACAAGCATGGTTCATTGGCTGTCATGAAGATATGGGTGGTGGAGCACTCCATGATGGCTTGTCCCTGTATCCGTTGCAATGGATTCTCCAAGAAGCTCGCGCTCGGGGGTTGGTTCTGGAACATCCTAACCACCTTCCACAAGATGTCGACGATCCTCTGGATCTTGTGTTCCCCGTACCCGACGAAAACACTGCAAGAGCCGTGGGGCCGGCTTTGGGTTCCATGTTTTGGCATTTCCGATATTCAAATGGTTTCACCATTCCCATGCATGACCTTCGAGCAGTACACCGTGAAGTCGACCTCGCAGACCAGTCACGTAAGCTCAAGAAAAGGGCAGCCTTATCCAGAGCAGCCACGCATGACATTCGTTTGAACCCTGGTCGATTTGACAGCATGGAATTTGGAAAGAGGGCCATATTTGTGAAAAACGGGGAGTTGGGCGAGCTTGTTGGCTATTCAGGGAGCTGTGCGTAACGCATCAATTCCATATTAGTGGTGTATACTGACCTTTTTGATAGCTCGTTCCGGGACCATCATTCATCCTGCTGTCTACTTTCTCATGGATGCCTACTATACGCGATCGCTCGCTGCCAGTTTGAAGGGCATTCAGAGCCATTTGGAGGTATTCAGAGAAAATGCATCACTAAAAGCCGTTAGCGAAGATGGCACTGCCTCCCTGGATACGTATCCCTGGATCAAAGACTTCACTCCGTCAGTCGCCTATCCAAGCTGTCGTATCTTGATTTGTGGGAATAATGGAGTCGGCAAATCTACTCTGCTGAACCGCGTGTTTGGCTTGCCGATGGTGAGTTGTAGCACTTCCATCCCTGCTCGACATACTAATCCGACTTATTTAGTCTGCAATTAGCCATGGCAAGGCCGGTGTGCATGATATAGAGGAGGGATTCCAAGATGCGAACCATCCTGGTATAATCATTCATGACTCGGAAGGTTTCCAAGCTGGAGGGACCAAGGAAGTAAAGGCGTTCAACAAATTCCTTGCCGACCGATGTGGACAAACTAAGCCAGAAGAAAAGCTGCACGCGATCTGGTAGGTTCTCTACAGAATCGATGGAATTCACTGAGTAACATCTCTTTGTCTCGCAGGTTCTGCATTGAGTCTGGCTCTTCTCGGCCTGTCCAGACTGTGATGGCAAATGTTCTTGCGGCTGTGGCCAAGGCCGCTCCCAACATACCAATCATTATTGTCTGTACAAAGAAAGATGAATATTTGACAAAGCATGATGTAGGATTATCGTGGGATGAGGTTAAATCCATCTGTCGAGACACAGTCGATGAAGCAAGCCCTCTCATGAGAAGACAGCGAGAAATTCTCGATCTCAGGCAAAAGGCCATCATAGAGATCATCGAGGGAGGAGAAGCTGGAAAGTCTTGGAAACAGCTCCAGGATGTGCATTTTCAGTTCGTGTTTGCTGGCGTAGGGTCGGGGGATGCCTCGCTCTCCCAACTCTGTAAGTCAGACCATGAGTTCATGACTTCTACTGCTTGGAAGTTACAGACTGACGAAAGAGGCTAACAATGGTCAGATGACGCACGATCTATCAGAGGGTTGATTCAAACGACCGTTGCTGCTATTGGTCACACCTTTGTCACTGACGGTATGATTGCGGCTCAAATCCAGGACCTTGAAGCCAAGATTGACCTTGCGATCGAGAAAACGCTCCAGTTTCTTCGCAGAGCAATCATCAACTCCACAGCTGGAGCAGGTCTTGTTTTCTCAAGTGCGATTGGCACACCAACGATAGCTCGTCTTCTGTGTAATGAGATTGTCACCAACTGTTACGGCATTCCCGAGTACATGGCAAACAAGGTCGAAGGCCTGCTCAACAAGATTGTCGGCCGTAACACTCTCATATTCTTGGCTCAGTCGCTGGGCCAGAGTTCTCTCATATGGGGTGGAGTCGTTACCATGACGCTCTTCACGCTCTTTGGTGGCATACCTTTGGCATTGGGAGCGCCACTTCTCGAGGCGCCGCCAGCTGCACGAATGGTCCTGAAATGTGCATGCGACCTCATTATAATATTGGACCGCGCGTTCAGGCTTGACGGAGCCAACAAATTTGTCAGCTACGACAAGATCCGTACTGTCACTCTCGGATACGTGACAGCCACCGGATCCAGGGACGACGGCGGACCAACACGATCAAGGAGATCAATGGTCCATAGCGCTGTCAACGAGCTCATTCCTCTGATATCAGATATCTCGATGAAAGGTTTCAAAGAAAAGAATGTCACTAGATACAGAAGTGGTGTAAAGGAAACCATCATGAAGCATCGATACAGTGATGCAGATAGCAGGTCCATTGCGTCAGAGACGAACGAGGAGCAACGCCTATCCTCTGTAGAGACCCTCGAAGAAGATCAAGAAGAGGAGGTTCAATTCGGGAAAGTCATAACTAATTCTGAAGGTGGTAAGTAGGCCTGTAATTGCGTCTTCTATATATGGAGTTGTTCCTTTCAATGCATAGTCAATCCATCTACCCTAGCTTGACATCCGAATATTTGTACTTTATTCGATGACTTGTCGATGAAAAGGTGAGCTGCTAAAGCTTGCACGAAACCTGCATAAGTGGCTTTATACTATAATACATGCTCGGGGGAGGTTTTGACTTGGCCATCCTGCCATAGTCAATAGCTAGCAACTTTGCCTGTGTTACTGCAATTTGGAAGCACGGCTCCTAGATAGCACCAGTCAACATCAAGTCAAAAATCATATGTGTCAGCATCCTAATATCGGGTGTAAATAAATAACACTTGGTCAAGTACAGATTGCATCTGTAACGGGGCTTGCCTATCGACAGCTAATTTATACCCCTCTCTGGCTGCTAGAATCGCACCTTCCAACACCCATTAGCCACAAAGCTTGTGGCTGGCTTTTGTCGTTGTTCCTATTCGAGAGAAATCCCAAAGTGACCCCAGCATAATCAGATTGCTAACCCTGTGGATCAGTGATATTACCATACTACAAGGCACCGAGAGGTTTGCCATTAATAACACAAGTAGGAATCGTTTAATGCTTTGCTGTTATCACACGATGCTGTCTCCAATCCGCTTATTCGGAGCCACTCACCAGCTCAGAATTACAACACGCTGCTAGCCCCATAGTAGCAGTTGCCTACAGCTAAGCCCTTTCGGATGGGATCGCAACGATCTTTTAGTCGCCACGAGATGAGTTCGGAGTAGTACCAAAAGGTATTTCGATCCAAAATCGCAACCATCTAGGTTACCCAAGTTCTAATCAGGAAACTGAATGTCTTTGCTAAATCGTTTCATAGGTTTTTGTTGAAAAACAAGCCATTCGGTCGGGTTTCAGTGCGCTCAGTCCAGCTAGCCCGTACTTTTATCAAGGCAGCAATCCGATGTTACCGTGCAGGCTATCGTCGATATGGCAAGTCACGCTTTATACAAGGTTCCTCCGATCTAGGCAGCGATGCGCCCTTTATAATAAATATCAAATATTGCTTCTGGCACCTTCTAAACCCTCACAACCTTGGCAGCTCAAGGAGAAAGTTTATTTCTAATAAGACCGTTCGAAAACCTTATTCTTATCTTTCCTCTAGCTATTTAAGCAACATGGCCACCTCTTCTTTCTTCATTCGTTGCAAACAGTTCTCCCATTAGAATAGCTTTTGCAAAGTCGTGTGTAGTACGGTAAGATACGAATAGCAACTCTCATGGCATTGGGAAGAAATACGGTACGTTTCACATCTACTTGCCGATAAGACTATTGGATATACTTACGCTGCACAGCATTGTTTCGTATAGCCTCTGTTTCCAGTGGTTCAAGGCAAGCTGATTACTGGTACACGCTTAAAACCCATTGCTATGATGGAGAGTCAAAAGCGACGTGTTCCTTTTTTGGCATTTTCCGTACAGTAAGATACACGCGAAGTTAGGTGGAACGATGAGCGTCGGCAAGAGTTTGAATTGATGCTATGGATAGCGAAAGAGAAGCACTGCAGAGTCGTCTTGCATACGAAAAGCGCTGGAGCCGTGCGGTAATTATCTACGCCTGTGCCATATCTCCAATCAGGCTCAACCACGGGTGGTTTCGGATCGATCGATTGCTTGGCTGCAGTTGCAGTGCTTGTGGAAATGGCCGGAAGTTCGGATTTATTCACCTGAGCGACTGGGGTGCTTGGCTGCTGCACATCACCAACCGTTTGAGAACCTGTCACTTGAGACTGATCAGCATTGGGCCAGATAGAAAATTCAAGCAGGTATACTCCAGAGTAGGTTTGGCCCAGGAGTATGGGTTTTGGGACTTACCAGTCTGGTCGCCGTTCAGGTTGATCCTAAAAGTCGGCAGCATTATTGTTTTGTAACCGAGACATGATCAGAGCTATCCTTACAGGCAGGCCGATCTCATTTCGAGAACGATCAGGTCTATTGCATTTGTATTGGGTTTGGACGGGCTGAGTATTGAAAACGCCCTCTTGTTTTCGAATGTTGGCTGACTTTCGACAGTTGCACACTGCAATGCTGGAAGAAGATTCTCGAATCGGACGGTTTCCAAGCATCCCACTTGTCGCTCGTGCTTTGAGGCATCTGGCACCGAAGGTCGCCAGTGATGATCCTATCAGTGTCGTGTGCCAGCTAAGTCATACTTGACTAAACACTCCCGACCACGATATCTAATCTGAGGTGACGTCGGGTCGGAACGGCGGGCTAGCAAAAGTATGGTGCGTTAGCCTAAGCTAACGTCTTATGGGTGCTATCAGATCGTAACAAGGTGCGTATTTCCTTATAGAGGGCTCGGGGGCACCCTTATCGTCCTCTTAGTAGCAGCGTTTTTTATCCGAACCCACCTTGATGCTATTTCGTTTTGAACAAGAGATCAAGGGCGATGGGTAATGATCAATGATGATTGACCTAAGGGTCTGGCTTCCGAAAGCACCCGGAAGGGTAGAGCTGAGCCAAGTATAGCAGTCTGAGATTAGGATTGTAGTCTTGGGGTTGGGCCAAGTGGCTCTAGGTAACTAATCGGCAGCAATCTGGTTGAATTGATGTATAATAAGACCGAGAAAGAAAATGTCTGTGTTGACTGGGAGAAATAATAATGATGCTGTTGAAGCGTCGTGGAGATGGACCACGAAATGAAAGAGATGTTGATACTTCAAGGTTGTTGAATGAGTGGCACGGAAATGGTGGATTATTTTAATTGAAAGCCTGCAGCTACTTATAGCACTCAGAGAATGAGGTAGGTATCTACCGTCTGAATTCTGTAGCTACTACCAAGAATCAAGGAGAAAGCGCTTTCTATAAAGCCGAGCATGCTATCAATTTTGGAAGTATCGGCTCATGCTTATGCTACACTGGTATACATAGCACCTACCTTAGATCAGCCTGCTCGGATATTCAAGATGGCTATATAGCAATTTGATCCCTCCTTTGGCAGCTTAACTGAACCATTCAAGACGTATAAGCGCGCTATCCTTTCTATAGTTATCTACTTAACCGTGGCAACGAGGAAGGGCTTGCAAAATTTATCTTTACTCTTTTGGAGAAGATTATATTGCGCGGAATCGTGTAATCAGTGCAGTGGCACGCGGCCATAGACGTAAAGCATAAGGTGAGATCGAGGCCGTAAGGCATTTGCAAAACCTTATAGATGACAAAAGAAGGGGCGCGGAAGAAAGTTACGCAATCACCTTAAAATATCTTGGTGGCAATGGCCCTCCTTCCCTGTAAATACAGTCCGCCAGGATGTTTTTTGCTAGTGTCGAATTCTACCAATAAGTCTCCCGTTTTTCGCAAATTTCTGGAGTGAAAACTGGGTGAAATTGGGTGAAATCTGGAGATAATTCTTGGTAATAGCATAACTTTTTGCCACCAGGGATTAGATCTTATTTAGCAATCCAGACCCAATGTGCATGTGGCCCAGGAGAATATAACTGTGCTGTTCTACTTCCTGGGCACTTTCGGCCCATGATGACTCAATCTGCGCGGTCGTGTAACCTCTGACGAAAATCGAAGCTGACAGGTGCACAAAAAGTTGGCGCAGTTCCCCCTAAAAATAGTGCTGTAACATGATAACCATCCGCCTGTGTATGTACGTACCACAACAGCAACTGCTGATTGCGCCTCCTTCAGCCCCAAAAGGCTGTCGGCACACATTTACTGACACCATCTTGGACGCAGTAGTGCTGCAATGTACATCTCCTTTCACAGGTCCCCTTTCCCTTGAGTTTCTACTCAATCACTTCATCGCGAGAAGGATATTCTTTGTCCGAAGCCGCTGCGTCTCAAAATCTCAAATACAAGTAATCCTCTGTCAAATTACTGTCGTAACATTGTGTCAACTATACACCCGACGATCGTCCGCCTGCACCACCATTCTCGCTCGTTCCAAAGAGTAGCAGCGGCGAGACAGACTACAGTGGTTACTCCGGGTGTCTTCGATGAATCTTCTCCTATACTCTGGGAGTTCAACATGAAAACACAACACTACGAATCAGTCCAACATGAAGAACCTCCAAGTTTGTCAGTTGACTCGTCCAGCACCAGAAGAGACGTACCCGCTCCCATTTCTCCCGACTTGAAATGGCGGCCATCTTATCTTCGGCGCCGAGTCATGGGCGGCTTTTGCTTTACCTTTGCTATGGTAGTCTTGGCACTAGAACTATTGCTTGTCGCATCTCACAAAGATAATGGCATTGCGACGGGACACTATAGTCAACACTACGCCTGGACTTATGGCCCAACTGCTTTCTTTACAATCATAGCCGCCGCATTCAGTCGAGTCGAATATCAGAGCAAATTGATGGCACCATGGATTCGAATGGCAAAGCAGCCTACTCAAGTCGACAGGTCACTTCTTCTCGACTACATTTCCCAGCTTCAACTTTGGACCATATATACGTCTCTCGCTAACAGAGACTTTGTTGTTGCAGCAAGCACTATTGTCTCCCTCTTGATCAAACTTCTGATCGTTCTCTCCACTGGCTTGATCACTCTTTCAGCCATGCAAATCAAAACAGACTCTCTTCCAGTGGTTGTTCAAAGCCAGTTCTTGGACAACAATACGCAGCTGCTGGACACAAATTCTCTTCCATACTACGTTATGGAATACTCGCTAGCAGGGAATCTGACATATCCTTCTGGGATGTCCAAAGAATTTGCTTTCCAGTCAGTCAAGTCTGATGCAGGCCAGATCCAGATCACGGTAGAGGGATTGACAAATTCCCTTACTTGTGAACCCGCCAACCTGACAGTGGAAAACGCCGGTTTCTTCATGGTTGGGAGAGACTGGGGTAGAACCACATTGAATATTACAATCAGATCCCCCAGCTGTGTTATGAACGTCGAATTCCAGGGACCGTCACCGCCTATGGCAAACGGTACCGGGCCCCCAAGGTTTTTTGGTCGTTTTCTGCACGGACAATGTGACGGAACATCTGATGATAGCGGAAAACGTGTGGTGGTATTACTTGGTCATATGACTGACATGGACTTGGACAGCTCTACCCAAGTACTGTGCTCACCTTCGTACAAAATCATCCACGTCGACCTTGTCCAAAATGCTAGCCATATCGAAAGCGTTACCCCTTCTTCAGGCGATTGGAGTCGTACACTTAGCCACGTCAGTGCCTGGAGCATTATGCAAGGACATCTCAACGCATATCAGAACCAGATCGTCTTTGGAGAATCCGACCCATATGTGGAAGTAGGACAATTGCAAATCAGCGTGGACACATATACGGAATCCATCTATCGTAGTCAGCTCGACCCCAGCGTCACTGTGTCACTCTTGAGCGACACCAATATGCTCGAGAAAATTGCTTCGGATTACTATCAGCAATTTGGTGCCATTATTGCACGAACGTCCCTGATGGAGACTACGCCTATGGATGCCTTCGCCAAAGGCATTATCAACGAAAACCGTCTTGTTGTACAAGATTGGGCCGTTCATTGGATGGCAGGGTTGGCTGCGACGTCTTTCGTCCTTGTATTTGTCATTATGCTCACAATACCGGGTCATGGAGTCTTGCCTTGCAACCCTAGCACTTTCCCTGGAATGGCAGCCATTATGTCTCATAGCGATCACCTTTCCACTACGCTACAGGGCCACGGGGACGCTGACAAAAAGGCCTTGCATCGCGCATTACAAAGGATGAACTTCCAATCAGAGGCGACCAAAACGACTGAAACGGATCGTCCTCAATTTGCAATCTTGGACACTTCGACACCTACCACAGACGATAATTCGAAAGTTCAGCAAAGTATATCCGTACATCCTTATCCGTGGGCTCTCCATCATGCATCACGCCTCGCTTTGTGTCTGACTCTAGTCGCAATCATTATTGCTTTAGAATTAGTACTGAAAAAGTCCAACCATGGACGTGGCCTTGGAGATGTGAGCGATGAGATATATATGCACTACCTGTGGACTCTATTGCCTGGCTTGTTATTCGGGACTATATCCATGGTTTTCTCTTCCATCGACTCGACGGTCAGAGCTGTGGTCCCTTATACCATGCTCAGAAATTTGGTGAGAACCGATGTCTTCATGGTGCTCGACTTCCTCGACATGTCAGTACCCCATGCGATTTACCACGAAAGCAGGCTGCGGCATCTCGGAGCCCTGGCTACGACTGCGACAGTTCTTGTCGCATCGTTCTTCACCATAATTTCGGCGTCGCTCTATCAGGCAATTTCGATCCAATCGGAATCTCCTACGACACTGCGAGCGACAGACTCCTTTCCACACATGCTTGTAGAATCGCAATGGGATAAGACCAACGACACCAGTTTCAAGAATGGTGTTCAGACAGCGTCTATGATTCTGGTGGGCAACCAATCGTATCCAAAATTTACCTACGAGGGTCTGGCATTCCCGCACTACGTACCAGAAACGCAGACGGCGGGTAGCGAGGTGTCGAACTTATCGACTCTACTTTTCAACGCGGTCGTTCCAGCAATACAACAGAGCCTGGTTTGTCGTCAGTACGACTCAGCTCAGATGAACTCCACAAGGCAATTGATTAACTCAGTCGACTACTTTTCCATTAACATCACTGACGAGATATGCGACTTGAATTTTTTTGAACCAGACAGAGGTTTCGTGAATATACTATCAAATATGTCCTATTTTGGTGTAGGATCTCCAAGCTATCCAATGGGGAGTTGTAGCGACTTCGTCTTCATCTGGGGATATTTATCGCAGTCCCACCCCCAAAACCCACAACTTTTACATACATCAGGCTTGGGATGCAACAAATCCTACGAGGTTGTAGATGTCAACACTTCCTTTGTCAGCACTGATCTGATCATTGACACGCAACGACCACCTACGCCTCTCAAGGAGACTAGGAGGAATTCATCGGCTTCCTTTGGATGGTCCACCTTCGTCGGAACTTATGGACACCTCCTCCACATGATCTCAAGCACAAATGACTCGCTTGACCCCTTCTTCTCACTTCTCACAACCTCTCAATGGGCCATACCCGTGTCCATGCTAGGGGATCCGACCAAGAATGACATTGTCGCAGAGGCTATTCGATTTCAGGACGGTATAATCTGGACACAGATGCTCAATGCCAATCGAAATCCTGCCGATATGACAAATGCGACACTCACAGACCCACCACCAAATGTTCAAGATGGCAACGATGCACGCTCATATGCAGCTACTCTGACTGACTCTAACGTGCGTGTCGTACAGGACACCACATCAACGCGCATCCTCGAGGCGCTGCTGCTCGTGGCTCTCTCCTTGCAGATTCTGAGCTGGGTGTTTATTCCAAAGGCCAATGTGCTGCCGAACCGCAGCCCGACGACAATCGCCAACATGGTGGCGCTGCTGGCGGGCGGCAACGTGTTAGAGTTACTGCCAGCAGATTGCCAGTCAATGAGCACCGATGAAATCAAAAAGTCGCTGAGCAGAAGAAAATTCTGGATGGGGTGGGGGAACATGCCCGATGTCGAAGGACTGATGAGCGGGAACGAGAACGAGAATGGAGTCAGTCGTTTTGGCATATTCGCTGTGGACCCAGACGAGAAGTTGCCCAAAGAGAGCCGTGGTAGAAAATGGTTCCGGCTCTGAGATATATGAATAGCTCCATTGATGGCGGGCTCGAGTTTGGCGGGGAGATCGTGTTGGCGCTTCTCGGCGGAATCACGTCTTGCACCGCCGCTAGTCCTGGCGTGAACCTGAACTCTCGGCGCCCGCTTCAATTTGTGCACTCAGCTTGATTCACTGCCTGTAGATAGTCGCCTGCGCTGACTTGATGAACAAAGATCTTGACAAGACATTCCATGGGTCCGTCACTCTTGCCCATCTCGAATGGCAGCGCTCCTTGGCTGCTGCACATACGTTTCGGCTCTCGGATCATCACTGGCCTCGGTGATGCAACTGCTCGAAACCCCATGAGGAACTCGTGACTCGTACTCCAGGCGAGCGTTGCCGGGGGTCGGTCGCGATAGTCTGAACAGTCAATCCTGCGCAAGCTCGGCAGGCCTTTCACTACCTTCACTCGGCAGCTGAAATACTCCAGGGCGACCATTGAGCTCTGCATAATACCACTTATTTCTTTTCTATTTCCTCTCGCATCCCCTCGCTAGCAACGGCAGTTTTTCTAATCTTGCTTCTTACCTTGCCGCCATTCGTCACGTTGACGATAGCTCAAAGTTTTCCCCATGCCGCCGATGGACAGCAGCTGGCTACCAACAATCACGCACTCATTCCATGCGCGTTTAGTACCATTCACGTCGAGCTTGAACCAGGCGAAGGCCGGAACGGAAAGTATCCATACGTCTTCGTGCACGTCACTTCCTAGAGATGAGCCTTTGTTGTACTTGAGGCCACCGTACATATAACTACACAAGGTCAGGATTCATCCAATACCATCTTAATGGAACAATAGACCGGTACAAACTTACATGTCCACTGATCCATTCCGACTGCGAGCACTTGTAATACAAGCTCGATCTCTGCGCAGAGGCGCTTCGCCAGAAATACTTTGTTGCAGCCATCTGTCCCCTTCAACATTATAGAGTGAGAGTATATTGGTTTCGATTATATTTGCGCCATTGTACTCGAAATTGGTTTGAAGAACATCAAAATGAAGACCCGAGACAAAGTAGCCACGACAATCTAGCGCATCACGGCAACCCAGGGCATCACGATCATTCACAGAAGTCACCCGTAACAGCAGCACCGGCTTCCCCAGTCACTGAATACATGGATGACAGTTCGGACATGAATAGGGGTAAATGGACTCTCCTTCCAACCGGCCAGTGGCATCTCACGGGGCAGCATTCGGCAGGTATCATTGAACACATCGGTTCCCTATTATAATAGCATAGGGGCTAATTATAGAGCCAGGAAATTGGTTTGAAGAACATCGCAATAAAGACCCGAGACAAAGGAGCTGAAAGGCTTGATGAGAGTACGAACGGTAAAACACACGACCAACGATGTTGTGAGGACAATGAATGCGTTGAGCAAAGCAATTATTCCATGCACTTTCTCAGCCACTGAGCTGGCGTATGGCGTTCGTACTGAATTATCATTTCATACATACCTACTCATCTAAATTGTGTATTGATTGAATCACGCGCATTTTGGCAGCATTGAAATCTCTGTTACCACTTTATCTTCACCGCATCCACCAAGTCATGCTTGCATATGTTCCTCAGTCATGCTACAAGTTTGTCTTTGCCGTCAATGTTGTAGGAGCGGTACTGCATAGTCTGTACTAGTGCGACAGAAACAATCGCGAAATACGGCTCGAAGGTTTGCGCTGGCCGCACTCGGTACTGGCCACAGAACCCAGCCACTATCGACTCAAATACGGTACATATCCACGATAAGCCGCCATCCAGCTGCCGTGATGCAGCGCTAGCGGGCGGCAAGGCACTCAACTAAGCAAGATTTATGGCTTACCATTGAGGCGCTCTGTCTTCAATGAGAAGAAAAGATCCAAAGGCGTTCTTCCCCAACTTTCGGACCATGAACGCAATGCTTGACGACTGATCAAGGGTGCGCGAATACAATACTGTATCCCGGGCGGGACACCAGCGCTTGACGTTCAGCAGCCAGCTCTATTCAGGACACCAAATTGAGTATCCAGGCTGCCGGATTAGTACTCAGATCGGTGACAGCTGGGGAATACTTGGTGTTGTATGTTGTTCCCCCCCTCTACTCTCCAGCTACTCACTGGAGCTTGATAGCCCGTGTAACTTGATTAGCTTGACATCCGAATGTTCATACTGCATTCCATGACTTGTCGATGAAGAGGTGAGCTGCTAGAATTTGCACGAAACCTGCTGCACAAGTGATTTTATACTATAATACATGCTTGGGGAGGCTTTGACTTGGCCATCTTGCCATAGTCAACAGGCAGCAAGATTGTCTGTGCTACGGACTGAGACCCGACTCCTAGACGGCAACAATCATTGGTTCGAATGTAGACACTCGTTTGCTCTTCTGATTTGTTCATTGCCTACACTGCCTCGGGCGAGGAGCTGCATCGTGCGGCATCGTGCACGTGATTTGCACAGCCTGATCATGAGACGATATCTTCTTTCGCCAGCAAAGATGGTGATCCTGAACACAACACCATTGTATCTTTATAATTGAAGCTGTCAACAACTATGCCCGAAGAAATCACTTTCGCTTATCAACCACTCTCTGCAGAAGCGGAAACGCGCATCATTGAGTTGCAACCGGCACCTGATGCGTCGTTTCCGCTGCAATGTCGTATTGCAGAACTTTGCCTATCGAACAAGGACCTGACAGAGTACGAGGCAATCTCTTACACGTGGGGCGGACAAGTCCTTTCAGAATGCCTTTACGTGCTTGGAGACGACGGCGGTGGCCAATCCAGCGTCATCAAGATCACCGCCAATCTACGGGATGCCTTGCAACGATTTCGACGGCAAGACCGAGCACGCCGCATCTGGGCAGATGCTATCTGCATCGACCAGCGAGACGACTCCGATAAAGCCAAACAAATCCCGGCCATGGCGCAAATCTTCTCGGGTGCCTCCTGTGTGCTTGTTTGGCTGGGGTGTTGGTCCGAGGGGCAGCGCTCTCTTGCAGATATCAAGAAGGCCGTGCGGTTCAGAAGCACGAGCGACACGGAGATTGATGCCCACATGTTGAACCTGGAAAGGTCCTTCTTGGATCTGGTACAACTCCCTTGGTTCAGTCGCCGATGGATTATACAGGAGGTTACGTTGGCATCCGATGTTCTCATGGTCTGCGGCTCCGAGGAAGTTACGTTTCTGCACCTTTTGCGTGTGATGAATGGACTTTTACGACACATGAAACCCCGAAGCAGCACAACCATCGACACAGCACTTGCATCATTGTTGGCCATTTCGCAACTTTGGAAGACGTGGGTTTTCGACTCGAGCCAGGAAAAGGGCCTGCGGCTTTTTGATCTTTTGAATTCGTTCCACGACTCTGGTTGTGCGGATGATCATGACAGAGTATTTGCACTCTGCAATTTGGCATCAGATTGCTCAGTTGTCAAGAATTTGGACGAGGCCCGACCACTCAAGATATCGCTCGTGATAGACTATGACCAGCCGGTCGGAAGCCTTTACAAATCGGTCGTCAAGCAAATGCTCGGTCTCAATCCCGATAAAAGTTGGATCCGCAACAGCGATGACCCGAGGTTGAAGGAGATCATGATAGCCGTACTGGAGCGTTGTGACGGCATTCATCGAGATGGAATTCCGGCCTGGGTTCCTGATTGGCGCTTGCCTCAGAAAAGAGTAGCATTCTTTAAGGTTTTTAAAGAACGGGACGGAGAGATTCACCGTAACCTTCTTGCGAGAGCGCTGTTTAGTGGTCGACTCGAGCATCTGATGAACGGTAGACTTATGGGCTTGGTCACCTCGGTTTTTGAACCATTCCCTAAGCATATGGACATGCTCGAGATCAAGAACTATTTGCAAATTTTGCGGATCAGTTTTCAGAGTTGTACAAACGATTTCTCAAGGGAGTTACCTAATTCTACAAGACGCCTGAATCAGTACTTTGATCTCCATGACTCACCACTTTACAACAGAGCAGATCATATACATCGAGACAGCGCTTGGTGTTTGTTCCTGGCACACATTTCACTCCACTGGCTCAAAAGCATGGCACCAGGCTCTGTTTCCGGAAACATGAAACTACACGCGCCCGCCTCTGCTCGGAACTTGTATCGTCTGAGTTTGGGCAACACCGACGTTGATACTGGCTCGGAATTCTGTTTATTTTATTGCTCAGTTTTTAGAGGGAGACGACTGTTTTCATTCAAAGGGGATAGTGGCGTCAGGGGAATATTTGGAGTAGGCATCGGTCCTGACCACATGGCAGCAGACACCCGTTTCGAAATGAATGACATGGCCGTATTTTGGTATGACGACGATGCGTATACAACACTACTATGGAATTCTCAAGCTGAGCCAGCGCACGCTCTTGTCGGTGACGTGTGGTACTCTGTAATAAACCAGGGTCGCACTGATCGTATCATTGAGTCATTACAGAAGTATGAGCATTCTTTGCATGGGTAAATAGAGGCAGGGTTCCTGATGTATGGTATAGTAATTGTAAGTGAGGCTAATGCAGTTGAGCCTATGAACGTGAAATCCAAGGTCTCTCAAATTTTCCGATATTTTGATCAAAACTCAACAATGACTCAACAATTATACATGCTCAAAATCCAGCGATCATACGTCAATGAGACCATTCAGGAGAGCAAAATGATTTCCTAGCACGGGTAACTTTTAATCCCTTGCGCTTGCAGGATCAAATAGGGTATGTAAAGTCAGGGAATCTACTTCTTCTTCATGACCGCGCGACAAGGCGCAGTGCACAACGAAAAAGACAGTGTGAAAACAAAAATTACTCCGACTACGACCCCGAAGGATAGTAGAGAAGGTAGAACACCACGCTGTGCAATGCAGATTCCAACCATCTAAGACCTCATATGCTTGATCATGAGAGTCTCTCAAAAAGGTAAGTATGAAGAAAAGAAAGGAGGAAGAAAAGGTCAAGAAAGCTGAGGGGATGTGCAGCTTTTTATAGAGGCTGGAACAGGCAACCACAGCGGTGAAAGTTGGCAGAATGTTGGCTAGGCAGCAACGGCATCAATTCAGCCTGAGGCAGGAACACTGCTCGGCTTGTGTCTGGTTGTTTGCGAGAGTCGTGTACGCAAACGCTTATGGAAGGCGCTCCTACTGCTATCATGGCAAGCTGTTTGGAGTCGTATAATCAGACAAAGGATAATTATGGGTCTACACATGTGGGACAGAAGGTTCAAGTAGCTGTATGACAACTAGTACTACTGGTCCATGCACTCATACGTATCAACTGCCACAAAACTACCTAGTGTATGTGTTGGCATAAAAGTGTTTTTATTTCAAATCCCTTGCACAGAGAATTCTTGATAATTCGCTCAAAACGTTGAATTTGAGTACGCTTATCATGAATGCTGTTGAAACGAGATACTGTTACTATGCACTACCACATGGGTTGTCCTAAACATGGGTACAAATACAGCTTGTCGCTAGGCTAGTGTGACCTCATATTGTCTTGGCACGTCGCGCGAGACCCCTAATCACTTAATGGGCCCCCCAACCAAAGCACGGGCCACTTTGGCCTAAACGCGACCCTTTTCCTCGTCGACGCGTGGAAATCGCGTTTCTCGTCGTTTCTCAAGGTCCCTCTTGTCCCACAAACGTGACCGACCACTGCTACACCCATTCCATTGCATTGCACCGTACAGAAAGGCGGGAATCATCACCAGCATCTTGACTGTCGCCGCTGTTTGCAGCTTTGGTCCGGTTTTCATCAACTTTTGTCTTTTTTTCTTTTTTCCCCTGCAATTCCTCCCATTGCACACACATACACTCTGCACAATTCTTGGGAGCTCCCACAAGCACAAGGCGGCGACCTCGCACAGAGCTTGGAGCTCATCACAAGACATTCCAATGCCTTTGCATGAGATGTCCCCCAATATTCAGGAATCAGAACTATCCTCGAGAAAGAGAAGCCACGATCAATTCACAGAAGCTACCTTCAAGGTCGAGGATACCTCGGTCGAGAATCATTTAGAAATCAAGGCTGAAGATGCCTCGGGCATAAACGGTGCACTTCAAGGTGAGTTACTCAAATGAGCATGCCTCTTGTGTCCATGCCTGTTTTCTGACATGTCTTCTGCAGATATTCCTCTGGTGTCCATTACAAAGCACGACGCCAACAAAGCCAGGAGTGGCAGCCCTGCCCCGTCAGTTGACTCAGAACTCTCCTCAGTCAGGAGCTCGCCGTCACCAATGCAGGACGACTTGACCCCATCCACGTCACCAATGGCGCCCCTGCCTACCGGCACAGCACCACAATCAACTTCTGCAATGCCACCCTCGGCAGCTCCCCCCGCCAAGAAGAAGCGGAAGACGGCGGAGGAGAAGGAGACAGAAGAACGAGAGCGTGCGGCCAAGAAGGCCAAGAAGGAGGAGGAAATGGCCGTCAAGGCCAAGGAAAAAGAGGCAAAGGATGCCGCCAAAGCAGCAAAAGTTGCCGAAAAGGAGGAAAAGGACCGCAAGAAGAAGGAGGAGGAGGATAAGAAGAAACGTGCTCAGCCGAGCATCTTTGGCTTCTTGAAAGCCAAGCCGGCTGCTTTGGGAGAACTCTCTCCCAACCAGCAGCCATCGAAAAAGGCTGTCGATGGCTCTCCCGTTCGACCGAGGGCGCCCATTGTGATGCCCATCACAGCAAGCCCATCAGCCAAGGAAGCCAAGCCTCAGAAATCGGCTTATGATAAGTTGTTCCAGCCCTTTTTCGTCAAATCGGATGTCAAGCTGGCGGTAAACCCTTTCCAGATGGATGAAGAGACAATGGCCGCCAAGTCTCGAATCCTGGATGAGCATATTCGCGGGGATCGTGGCGAAGTGGCAACGAAGCCATTCGATCCAGTCGCTACATTTCAGTTCAGTGGCGTGCCAACGACCCGAGGCAAGCAACATATTGCCGTGAAGAAGATAATGGCAGAAATGTCTGGCGACACTGTACCAAGCCACCAAAGTGAGTCGCAGCAGCTGCGGCTCACCAATGCTCAGGACCAGCTCAGGTCCATCCCTGTAAAGGTCTTGTCCTTCTTCGAGGACGTGCGCCCGGCGTATGTTGGAACTGTGACGTCGACGCCCAAGGTTCACTTGGGAAAGCTGGCAAGAAGGCCTACTGGACGCCTTCTTTCTCTCAACTACGAGTATGATTCGGAAGCTGAGTGGGAGGAGGAGGAAGGTGAAGACCTGGACGAGGATGACCTTGAAGATGAGGGCGAAGAGGGCGAAGAAGAAATGGGCGATTTCTTGGATGATGCCGAAGATGTTTCTGCCACCCGCCCGGCGTTCTTGACTGAGACCGAACCTGTCAGCACGGGTATTTGTTTTGAGAACCGGACGAGACTGGCCCATAATGCAGATGGTGAGGTTTGCCCGACCGTCTACAAGTACAGGATGGAGTTTATATTGGGTAAGTACCTCCAGACGAACCGCACCTTTCTCGCCTTGTTCTCCGATTACATTAAAACCTCATCCTTTGATTCTGAATTCTGTTTCTACCTGTTTCGGAATGACTCCAATTGCTAATGGTTGTTTTCAGACTCACTTGAGCATCACCATTCCATCGATCCGTTCTCTACAGATTACTGGCAATCCAAATCTGCACCGGGACCTGCAAGCACCCAACAGTCCAAGCTCACAAAGACAGCCGGCAAAAACCCACAAGCAGGCATGGCGCCTCCTCCTCTGCCCGGCTCTTCACCAGCAGCTACATCGGCGTCGGATCAACCCGACTGGAGCACTCTGATGCCCAAGTCCATGTTTCCAGAGTTCAAGCGCGCAATCATCAACAAGGAGTATAACTTCCTCACGAAAGTGGGCATAGTAGACATGCTTTCCAAGAAGTTTCCGACGGTGAACAAGGGCCAGGTGAAGGCCACGCTCGACTTCTTGGCGGAGAGATCAAGTCTTCCCGGCGCCAAGAAGTCGGCCAAGGTCTGGGTCCTGCGCCCTGAGCATGCTCTGGATAAGGACTAGAGCATGCGGGAGCTCTCGTGTCGTGAACGTCGCTACACATTGTAAATTTCAGTTGCGATGGGTGTCAGAGTATTCTTTGTTCTGTTGGCATTTGGGAAAAAGGGGGTCAAAGGTTACGGTCGGTCCTGGCATTGATGATCGATCAGGGGGCAAGGCGTTTTCTTGGAGTTGATGTCATACATGCATAATACCTCGATAGAGCAGGTGCTGGTAGGAATGATGATGATGAACATGTATAAATTGCTACATACAGTATCATGGTGTTTGCTAAACGTGATTTTCATCGATATGCTCTGTTGTCAGATGTCGAAGGCGACGTGTCATATGACTCAAGTCAGTCTATGCAATCAACCAAGCTGTAGACTGGTTGACTGGATGCTGTCGCAGTTGACGTATATACTGGATAGCCACCATTGAGCAAAACCACTAGAGATGATATCCACGCCCTTGGAATAAAAGCCGATGCATCGTTCCCTCTGGCCACGTCGGAAAAGGAAGGCGGGTCTGTTTTGTACAATGTCCCAGTGCTTCATGGCTATTGCTACTGGTGTGTACATAGCCATGGCCATTATCTTGAAATCATCTAGGATTCGAATGTGGTGTGGAAGAGGGCAGATGGGCGGGAAGAGCAGAAATGATTATGAGATTATTCAGATACTGTATATATATATCATCTTTGTTCTTGTTTCCCGGTCATCTTTCCTTCAAATGTTCTCCGTCTATTTAGGTAGGAATGGATCAGCTGACAGCATACGGACAAGTCACGGGCATCAATTGGGATGGGAAAGAAGTCATTTCTAGAGCCAGCGTTGCGCAAATGAAATTTGTTCCCTAACTGAAACTCTCTTCTTTCATGTGCTCTTGCCCATTGCCTGTCCCCGAAAACACTGCTATAGTATCTCCTTGGAGGACAAGCCAAAGCTGGAAAAGCTGATCTCATCACAGGGCCCATGGTAGTCCCCATTTCAAACCAGCAGTTACCTGACCAGCAATCATCCGCCTTTCGCTGAAATCCCAAACCGATCGCTATGAGAATGACCCACTGATGGTATTACACTCATAAAATACAAATGGCTCATGTTTTGGAGCAATGTCATCCACACATGTTCAACGAGCACCTTTTTGTGTGCCAAAGCAACCAAGCCCGCTTGCTACAGCCAGACTCGGCTGCTTGTTCGTTGAAAGTACCTCAACTCATGACTCGTTCATCAAGTTTCCTCGAGAAGTCCCAAACCGGGCCGGGATCCAAATGCATCAACCACGGGTCCGTCCCTTTAAGCAGTAAAGATCCACTATGCTCTCTGCTCTTCGTGTGACTGCCGGTTGTTGTTGTGGTTGTCGTTATTATTGTTGTTGTTGTGGCGTTTATCGCCGTGATGGTTGTTCGCCGCACGTTCGCGTCGCTGCTCGTCAATGGTGGCTCGCTGAGTCAAACTTTCATCGTGACTCTTGAAGTCGAAGCGTGTGTTTGGCGGGCACTTGAGAATGGACTTCATCGACTCTCTGTGGAAATCAAAGTCAGCATCTGGAAATTGAGGAAGGGGAGAGTCTCCAAAGAGATAGCGTACCTAATCTTGAGAACCTTTCCTCCAGTCGAGGCGGTCCAGATAGAAATAACGTCTTCGCCATTGCGCACACTAAGCACAACGCCGTTGATCTGAGAGCCATCGTCGCAAAGCTGCCCGCCAATGCAGGCAAAGAGAATGTCGTCCCAGTATCGGTCAGCCACACCCTTCTTCAGACGCAGCACCCACTTTCCGCCTTCCTTATTCTCCTTGTCCTCCCATATTGGCCGAATGCCATTCCTGAAGAGGTGGTAGTCGGTCATCAACGGGACTTTGGAGGGAGGCTTGAGACACTTGTAAATGGCAAAAAACTCTTCGACAGACGAGCACTTTGCCATGGGGTGCAGTGTCTTCTCGTAGGCAATGTAGCCATGTGCCTTGCCAATCGGGGGACGAGTCCAGAAGACCCAGCTGTCGGGCAGGAGGTGAATTCCGCCTTGCTGGAGGAGTGCCGGGGCGTCTGATGCGATCGAGTCATCACCGGCGGACCTGGAGGCTTCCTTTGCAGACTTCTCTGCCGAGGGCGTCTTGGTGCCGCTGCTGCCAATAGTTCCCATGGCCATATCGAAGGGGTTGCCAGTGGCCTTTGGGGTCTTGGCCGATCCAAAGGATGCAAAGGCGCCTCCAGAGCCCAGGGCAAAAGCATTGGAGCCTCCGGTGCCAATGGGTGATGCTAAACCACCGCTCGGTGTCGTTGCGGCGAAGGGGTTCGCGCGGCCATGGGACGATGTGGCGCCATTGCGGCGGGACAGAGACGAGAAGTCTCTTGCTTGGGTGGTAGAGCCCTCTTGGTTCGTTGATAGAGACAAATTACTAGTGCTGCAGAAATTATATATCAGAGAATTGTTCATATTTTGGGATAAGAAGCAGGCAAAGGTTTGGGCGCGGCAAGGACAGCAGAGGGCACATCGGGCTACTCACTTGGGGCGGCGGCTCCAAATGGTATTCTTGTTCTCCATTGAGAAAAGGTGTTTTTTTTTTTGTTTTGGTTCTTTTTTTCTTCCGGACGAGCGACCAGGCGGGGATCGAGATTGCGTCTTCTCTGCTTCAGTTCTCTTCCCCCACGTGTAAACGGTCCGATCTGTCCAAAGTTCTTGTGCCTCTCGTCGGAATTCACGTGTTGAATGTGGTTCGACTTAATGCGCCACGGAGAGAAAAGAAAAATTAGAGGTGTGATACGCCTCTAGTTCTGCCTCGTCGAGACTGTGGCGAGATGAAAGTCGGACTGTTGAACTGTCGGCACGGGGGTATACAAGACAAAAACGCACTCGCACGCGCAGCACACACACACACAAACAGAGTCGTCGGAGGCGTTGGTGATGTCAGGGATGTAGGGTAGGGCGGCGGGTTGGGTGATTATCGCTTTGGGATGGCGCTGGACCTTGCTTTCTTTGGAAAGTTTACGGGTATTGCAGATACGTGATGCACGTCTATGCGATGACTTTGGGGAATTCGATACGACGATGCAAATTCAAAAAAAAGAATCAAGAAGTATGTATGCTTTGTATGCACTGTTGTTAACGGGTATGGGAGTCTCAAGAAGGTGGGCGGGTGAGAGGAGGGAAGGGAAAAAAATGTGTCGTCTGAAGCGGTTTGGGGACTTTGGTGCAGAACAGAAGGCAGGTTTAGTGATTTTGGCAGTGCGGAACGACACAAAAGACAAGCGAGGTGACTGGAGTCTGGTGCTTGATCAGTTTTGCATATGCGCCCCAGTTGGTTCGCTCCATCATCCTTGGGCTATGTGGTACCTAAGAGAGGCTTGGGAAGCTACAGAGTACTACCTACGTACAAGCTTGGGTACATGGATTACACCAGTAGTCTGGTATGTAATAATAGTAGTCGGTAGTAGCTTGATGATGAGGCCAGGTGAAAGATGATCGGATGCTTGGATGGCCACCGCCAGACACACAAGAACACAGACAGGCCTACCCAGGTATATAATGTATCAGTAAAGTGTCATTACTACCATTATCATTATTAGCAGTTGGAGGTGACTGATGAATCTGCATCCTTGCACGCGCTACAGTCAACAGTCTTTCTCTCTTTCTCTCCCCCCGGGGCCATTCATTCTTCATTGTTTCCTTGCATTGGCCCCACAATGGAAAGCTGCCGATTGATGCACAGCATTGATCCCCAAAGGTGGCATGTCTGTCGTCTTTTATTAGGTACCTACCTACACACGTATATAATCTGCCTGTCCATCCAATTCGTTTACAATTACATACTTTGACTGGATAACTCTGTACCTAGAGTCGCGCCTGCATAAAATTTAGAGGCAGCATTAGCGTCTGCTTAATTCCGAAGCACGGAAATTCTGTGAGTGACTGAGAAGCAGAGGTCCAAAGAAGCCAAATAGACACGAGGCTCAAGGTCATGAACAAGCAAGCCTCTCCACCTGCGTAGGGTACCTAGGTACCCAATTCCAACGTCGTCGCCTCAACCTCTGTCTTATTTTTTTTTTCCCCTTCCCGGCCCGGCCATAGCTGGCTCCGGCTGTAGGTGGGGCAAGCGGGCGCGCCGTTTGACTGGGTCCCCTCTTTAAGCCTCCAAATTTTTTTCTCAGACGGCGCGAGCTCTTCTTCTTCTTTTCTTTCTTCAATTATGCAACGACCACCAACTCAAATCATCGACAGCGTGCACATGATTTCTTCTACGCTGCTGCCGACTCCGATGTGTGTGTCAAGATTGAATAAAAGCCCTTGCTTAAAACCATCATCACGAGGGCCCCATGTGCGCGCTTCCATGATGCGGTGATGACCTGACGCAAGACACATTTCCTCGCAAAGAAACCCTTAATTTTTTTCCTCACATCATGGATGATTTTAACCCTGCTCGTTGATGACGATGACGATGATGCCACTCAGCTGGCACTGTAATATCTGCTATTCCTTCCTCCTGACCGCAGGTGCCAAATTGACACAAGATTGCCACGGTCAGCAAAGGTAGGACTGTCTTTCGCATAACCATGAGGTCTGGAGATGAACCTTACGCCTGCTCGCAATGATGACTCTGTATTCTGGTAATCCGACTCAGCCCACTTCAATCTTGAGATCAGCATTGCTGCCTCTAGATGCGGTTGAACATGTCGAGAAATGGCAACGTCTGAGCGTGAGCCCGCCACTATGATGTATCCATCAACTCATTTCTGTTCATTGATACCTACAGTCAGGCAAAAGAGATTTGCAAAAATTGACTCGCAGTCCAGCAGAAGTCTGCGACCCGTCCCTCAACTCACCGGTCCACAAAAAAAGACCTCCGTCACAAGTTGACGATAGCCAAGCACGCATGGTGAAAATGTTCCCATCTTATTGACAAACTATGGATCAACAGCTCTGTACCCGTCAAACGGAATGTATCTGAGGAAGGCCCATGTCGCAGGCGTCTTATAAATCATAACCATTACCCATCAACCATCACACCAAAACAAGTCCGTCGACACATTCTTCTTGCCTATTCACTGATGGCAGTTTTCTTGAGGCTTTCATCACACCCAACCAAGTCATAACGTCCGAGATGAGCACCTTCTCATTACGCATTCTTGTGTGAGGGAGGGAGGCTATCGTAGAATGCCTTCGGGATGATGTAACGCGGTGTTCCATCGGTTAAACGATCCCTCGAGCTGTTCAGTCCGTCTAACATGCCACCTGTAATGTGACTGACAAACTTGCGAAAGTCTTCTGTCTCGCGGATGTTGCAGACTCGCGTGGCGTTCTCAACATGAGCCATGGCCGCGGCCATAGACTTGTACTTGCGTAGGCATCGGGGGCACGTGAATTCGACGGTAGACCTGTGAGCTTGCGATCTGAGATGGGCGATCAAGGCCCCGGATGTCTGGAATTTAGCTCTAGAAAGCTATTAGCAAATGAGGAAATCCAGAAAAAAAAAAATCGGAGAAAGAAATAAGAAAAGTAGAGAAAAAGAGATAAAGAGGACGAAGAGGGGGTGTAGAGACAGGAAGAGGAGAGAAAAGCAGACGTACTTGCACTTTGGTGCATAGGCACAGTTAAACTTGCGCAGAATTTCGTGATAGAAGACAGCAGGGTTGAAACGATCGTCATCCGGATTGATGACTCTCTCATTGGGATCGATGTCTTGAGTTGATGGAGTAGCTGCCGTGAGATCCTCGAGCTCCTGAGGCGAAGGGCGGACGGCAGGAGTAGCTTGAGGAAAGAGCTTTTGGTCCTTGCCCTTCTCCCACCGATTCTCGATCTTGACAGCAGGTGGGATGGTCAGCTTCGTGCGAGGCTCGCCAGTCAACAGGTCCGGTACAGCAGGGTAGCCATTGCGGTAATCCTTCAGTTCCTTGCCGAGCTCAGGATACTGTTGAGTGTAGGACTCCTGAGAGGCCAAAGTGGCTTCGTCGGGCATCTGCTGTGGAGGATGTTTCTCATTCAGATTCAGGTGCGACATCCCCTCGCCCAGGCCAAAGCCTCGACTCATGGGATTCAGTTGACGTAGGCCATGGTTGAAGGTAGCCAGCTTCTGTCGACGCTCATGAAGCATGGAAGGGAACATGCGAGGGCACCGGTTGTTTTCAATGTGTCCAACCAAGTGCGAAGCAGCCGTGAAGGTCTCTGCACAGCCCGGACACTTCAGGTCTTGGGTCTGTCGGTGGGTCTATAAAACAAGCTTGCTTAGTTACGATGAGGCAGGATGAACAAATCATGAAATCTGAGCACTTACCAGTTGGAAATGGGTGGAAAGAGCCTCCTCATCGGGAAAGTCGGTGAGGCACTCGAAGCATCGCCAATGGCTCATGAGCTTCTGATGTTTTGTCAGGTCGGCCTCACTGCGGAAAGTCAAGCGGCATCCAGGCTTGGGACACTGCCACTCGGGCTGTTCCTGCTGCTGCCTCTGGTGCTTGGAAACAGCTTTGTCGAATGGGCGGGCGGGAGTGTTTGGGATGTATTTGCGCAACTCGGGAGGGATCCAGGTGCCGGTGTCGCCAGCGCCGCCAGCGCCGCCGCCATCGTTACCGCCGCCGACTGAACTAATTGTCCTGTTTGGCATGATGGGTGTACTGAGTGAACGAGTCTCGGGTTAAGACGATGTCATCAGTGTTGTGCTTAAAATTGGAGAGGGCTCAATCTGCTTCAGGTGTTGAAAATGTCAATTTCAGAGTAGAGGTTGTTTTTTGGGAATGGGAAAAGGACCGGAAGAAAAGGTGGGAGACATCAATTAGTAGCCCTGTTCTGTTCACTTGGGCAACAAGAAAAGGAAGTGACGACCAGGCAACCGACGATGGCCCTTGAAGGCAGCTTCTGTTTCTCGTGACGACTTGAAACATTTCCAAGGGACAATCAGTGGCCGGTCAAGTTAGCATTTGTTACAAGCAGATCGTCACCATCAAGCCAGCATCATACACTCTTTGTCCAGCATCGTTTGCGACTCGGGCAACATATGTATTCACAATCTTGTGAAATAGTACGCGATATGAAGGCGCAAGACCAAAGCACCATTGCATCTAACACACACAACTAAGTGTATCTTGAGATTGGCCGATGGGCACTTGCTCCAGATCTCGGACCGGAAGCACTGGCAGAACCTTGAAGATATTGTCCTGAATTGCCGGGGGAAAAAGAAGGGAGAAAAAATTCCCTCCTTCCTATAATATAAATGTTCTCACAATGAATGGTGACTACAACTCAAATTGACCAGTACAATGTCTCGAATTTTGCATTGAAACTTGCTATAGTCATCTGCACTGGGTATCAGATGATGTTTGTTCCCTCGACTCCATGCCATGTCCATCTTCTGTAACCAAAACGCCGCCCAATGCAAATCCATGCTGACCATTGATTGATATACGCCTGTCCTGCCCTGTCAACCATGTGGTGGTCTTGGGACTTTGAGATCCATGTACATTTGTCCTGCTTCTTTTATTCCAACACACTTCTACCTCGACTCTAACCTTTTGCGTTCAGCCTGAACATCACTGAACAGTGTTTGCATCTGAGCGAGTAGATCAGGTTCGTTGCTGATTGAACCATTGCTCCTGACTCTCTTTCGAACGTCGGCCGATGCTTCACTCCTGTACGCGGCAAGATCCTCATCCTCGGCATCGCCGGCGTGATAAGACGCCCGCTTCCGTTTCGACGATATATTAGATGCGACCGACGGAGATGGACTGACGCGGCTTCTTCCAAGCGCTCCCAGCATCAAAGATGGTCTGTCTTCAAAGAACTCGTCATCGGCGGCAGCGGATCCGCAAGGGGATGCTGATGCTGATGGTGGCAAGCCGTAATCTCCGAGGCCACGGAATCGTTTGCCCTCTCGAAGCATCGGTAGAGCCAGCGATTCATGAAGATACTCTCCATTTGGCATCTGCACCATCCCATTGGCCTTGAGACGCCAGTAGGGATCTGATACTCTGCTCTTCTTGGTCTTGGACACCCTGCTGCTGTTGACACCTTGACTGGACCTGTAGCTCGAGCTGAGGGTCGAGTTTCGGAAAGAACCCGTTGATATTGACATGGCGTCTTTTCCGGAAAGTTGGGCCCGAAGCTTGGCTGATTTGCTTCCTTCCTTGTAAATTCGAGGTTGCTGAAGCCGATTCAAAGGTGGCAGGCCATGCTTCTCTCTCCGTCTGGTTTCTTGTTTATAGAGCATTTCCGATGGGGACAGCATCTTGCCCATGTCCGAATCCTCGTCCATGGCAACCTGTCGCGCTGTTGCCTTGGGGTCCCGCATCCCATTGAAGATGCCGCTTGCTAGTAACGCATCCTCCACACTGGCTTGCGATCCGGTCGAGCGGCGCAAGCTGCTCTCCCTCGATGCCTGCTCTCTTGCTCTTTCTTGTATCAATCCAATCACTGCCTCGCGCTTCCTCTTCTTGGCATCCTGCTCGGCTGCCTCCCGTTTCGCTACATTCTCCGGCGCATTCCACTTTCGGAATTTTTCCTTCTCCATCTTGATACGACTGACCACTCGACGTTTCCTGAAAATTTCCACCCAACGGTAGAAATACTTGACTGATAAGCTGTAAATTCGGAATTTCCGGGCTTCTTCCCACGACTTCTCATCCTCTTCCTTCTTTCTTCTCTCCTCTTCCATCTCGACAAATTTCGTCCAGACGTCTCGCAAGAGTTCTTCCACCACGTGTTCTTCCAGATCATGCAGTAAACCACGATCGGCACAGACAAACCACTCGGCGATCTTGTCGAGTCTCTGCTTCTTTGATGGCTGCTTTGGTGCGGCAGTCGCAGTGATGCCAGGTGCACCGAACGTGGTCGTTGGCATGTTTTGAGATGAGGTTATGGCCGGGATACTTGATTGCATACCAGAGGTGGCTGGCGGGGGTGCCGATTCCAAAGGATTTGCGCTGAAGATGCTGGAACTAGTAGTAGGCTGCGAATCCGAATTCGTGGCAAAGATGGATGGGTTTTGCTGATGTCTGGAGGTATCGATGGTATCTGCCGGAGTTTGCACACCAAATGGAGATGTACCTCCAAACAAGTCCTTGCTGGCAGGCTCGCTGGGGCCAGGAAATTTAAAGCCCGAACCTACCGGTGCTTGTGACCCGGCAAAGATGGATTCGCCTCCTCCATTCTTTGGTGCAGAAGGGTTGGCAGCATTTGTGGGAAACCAAGAAGCACCGTTTGTGTGTGGCGTCGTCACTGGTGGCGCTGTATTGCTGGAGTTCGTGTTGAGAAAGTTGAATAACCCTGCCGATGGGCTTTTCTCGGCATCGCCACGAGACTCTATGTATTTCACAGACGTCTCCCCAAACGTTACTTTTTTTGCTGAATCTGTAGTCTCTGGTGTCCTTGCCAGCCCCGGTGCTCCTGAGGCCTTGCCAAAAAGACTCATACTGGCGTTTGGAGGGGTTGTGCTGGTTCCTACTTCACCAAAGATCGTCTTTGGCGGTGTAGATGTTGTCCCGAAATTCGAACCATTCTTTGAGAACAAGGAAGGCCCATGTGAGGTACCAAAAGCGGGAGATTGAGACTGTGCTGGCGCCACTCCAAATAGGTTTGCCGAACCGTTGCTCTGTGCATTGGGATCTGTTGAGGTATCTGTGTCCTCTAGGTCCGACTGAGCAGCCGCCACATCGTCGACCGCGTTCATTGATTCTTTCGGCGACTCCACGAACAGAGTGTCATCATCAGTACCAGCGTTCAACTTGGTTGCACTAGTGTCCTCATAGATGGTTTCGTGGATGGCGTCTGTGAAAGGACGCTCATTGCGTTTGCGCTCGACAATGTCGTGGGAAAATGCTTGGGTCACACGTGGTCTGCTGAGCTGAGTTTGGGGATCAATGAAGAGGTAACGCGCCCCATTTTCCTCCCTAAATTCAAGGTTGTGCTGCTCCACGAAAGCTACGGCGTCGTCTTCCGTGTCGAATCGAAGTTTCTGCCGAAGGAATCCGGCAGTGATGTCTTTGGGTGAGGCCCTTGGACGTGCATACGATCTGACAATCGTCTTGAGCATTGCTTGACGAATGACACCAAAGTGAATCTCGGCTATGCAAGCCATGGTATATGAGATGTTGGGGGATGCCACAATACTGAAGAATACCGAGGCAGCATTCAAGGCGACTTCCGTGGGTGATTCTGGCTTTAGAGGGCCATGCGACATGGTTGTGTTTTGCATGGACTCGATAATGCACAGGGCTGTCTGAATGGCTTCAGTGGCATTCAGCTCATCGCCCCAACTTTCGACGGTGTCTTTCAATGATGAAGTCCAGCCAAAGAAAACAATGTAGTAAGACAGAAACTCGGCTTCGTTATCGCATACGATACCCATGTCGGCGCAGTCCTTGTATCTTTGCTTGAGAGTCATCAACGCCTTGCTGAGCTGTTCAACTTCTTGCTGCTCAGAGTAGTCCTTGTAGGTGAACCAGGATCGCGCAAGCAGATGGGCGGAAGTTGCATGGAATCGTACAACGGTTTCCAAGCAGTAGATTTCATCCTTGATCTCGTCTGGTGACATGGAGGGTGTTTGCATTGACAAATCAATGCGTATCGCCCGGGATCGATCCCAGGCAAAGTGGTGGTAAGTCGGCAATCGGTCATCCACCGCAATGAGCTCGTCAATCAGATAATCCAAGGTCCGCCTGCAGGCTGCTGGTGATCGAACATCCATCGGAAGCGCTGCTTCTTGGCCGGCAGCGGAGCGTGCCAGACGCTTGATCATCTTGTCTGGGACGGGTACCCGACTTCCATTTTCATCGTAGCCCTCGGGGCCCCAAAGGCCACTCTCGACGATGCGCTGTATCTTCTCCCACTCCGGGCACTTCTCCTCGCATATGCCCTTGAAAGGCAAGGCTTCATCTAAGCGGCGCCGTTGGTCGGGGTCGTCAATGAGATTTGCCTTCATCAACGACTTTCGGGCCTTTTCTCGGTACGCACGATGCGCTTGGCGAAGATCATCCATCGCGCCTTTTTGCCGCAGTGCGTTTGGATCTTTCGGCCATGCCGGCGCCTTGATACCATCTTTCGCCAGTTGCTTAAAGATCTTGTTTGCAAATTCACTAGGTGGCCCCCTTGGCTGAGTCTTCCGCTCGGCTTGCCGCCCATGGTGGTCATTTTTGCGAAATGGCGCTCCTTGAGTACTAGATGGGTTCGTAGCAGACCCATTCGGACGTTTTGGGCCTGGAGGTGGCTTGAAGCCGCCAGTCTTTGCCTGACCATTCCCGTTGGCGGAAGGGGCAGAGCCGAATGATGGTTTGGGCTCGTTCGACGTGCTGCCCAGGAAAGGGTTCGACTTGTTGGATTGTGCGGCCGCAAATGGATTACTTCCTGAAGTCTGGGTGACCGAGTTGCTTGCAGGTTGTTGAAAAATGTTGCTTCCTGACTTCTGGGCAGGCGCAGTCATGTTCGCAAATGGGTTGAAGGGCGCCTGGGACTGCCCAACGGAAGCAAAAGCTATAGTAAAGAAGACACGTCAGTTTAGCATGGATATTTGTCATACCTTTGAAGTCATCTGCATGTCGATCACTGTAGCAGTTCATGGACTCGGGCCAGTAGAGCAATTCCCTTGCTATCAAAGCCCTGGGAAAAAGCGATGATCTTGCAAGCTTCCGGAGCAGCCATGGCTACAATCCCTAAATAGCCATAGCCAACGACCATTGCTGGCGCGTCACGCGCACCTTCAGTCGAAATGAAACATGAAACTCCAGATTCCGACTGGGTCAACTGGCCTTGCTGCCAGCTCGCACGTGGCTCCGGTGCTGCCAAATGCATCGTAGATGGGAGTCGCAGGATGGGTTTCACGATGTACCAGTGATGTCGCCATCGTGTTGGCTTGAAAGAGAGGCGTGGAACTCACGATTGTTGGTAGCCATAGCTTCAGCTCAACACCAGCAGCAAGGCTGCGGGTCAAGACTACAGAACAGCTATCCCCGTGGTCATTGATGGATAGAGCGTGGCGCAAACATGAGTCGGTGCTGGCGATTCGATACTTGCAGTCGTCGCGGCAAGGAAGCAATCGCGGTGCGGAGGTGTCGAGGCTGAGGTGCTAGTTGTTGACAGTAGTAGGTTGCAGAGGTTGGGGGTTCGTGATGGAGCCAAACGGACGACCCAACAGACGCGAGCGCGCAGTGTAACCGTGATCACCGTCGCGCTGATGGAACAAGAGCGCGCAATGACTCTGATCTATCAGTCGCGACCGAGTCGAGTGTTTTCGGAGATGGTCGCGGCTCTATTTTCATGAATGAGGCCAGGTTCTATTGTTCTTGTTGTCGAAGTTTGGAGGGGATTACAAGGCGACTCGGGACTCTCCCATTGAAGTTCCAGTAGCAGCAAGCTGGATGCGGAAGCTACCAACCAATCCGAGCTCGATTCAGCCGCTGGGCTGGCAGAAAAGCCCCCACTTTCGAAAGCCGCATTTAGTCTGGCCAGACTCTTTTGACTCTTGAGTGCTCGGCTCTGACCGCCTAACTAGTACTGTACGTACTGCAACGGCCCAGGCTCAATGTCAGTTACAACTTTTGCGTTCCTGGCAGAGAACCTTGAAAGTGCATTTAATTGCAGCTCAGGTGCACTCCCGAGGTCCTCAAGCTGCAGGTACTACTTTCAAGAGCCGTGTATGGTCACAATGTCGTAAAAGTCACTCGGATTGTTTTCAAAATAGGCCATTGAATAAAGGGATACACAAGACAAGAATCAAGGTGCAATGCTACGGAGCCGCGGTGGTTGTCACGTAGATGATAAAGTTGCTTCGCATCAACCCTATTCCTCTCGACTCGACATTGACCATACCTCGAGTTGTGCTGTAGGAGCATAGCTCGAGACGAGTATCAGAAAACGAGTATTGCGCATTGCTTGCCTCCTCGGAGCATAGTCTTTGTCTGAAAACTCAATAGCTTGTGATCAGATGGCAGCGCCACAAACAGATTGAATCCCTTAAGTTCTTTCCATATTTAATACACTAGACGATTCCCGCCAATGAGGTCATCGCAAGCCACTGGCGAAAAAGATAGAAAAATGCCGGGAGAATTAAGGTAAGGCTGTCGGCGGGTTTAGCTCTTCAAAGGGTATGTAGCAGGACCCAATCCCTGGCACTTCCGCGACCCGCGCGACCCCCTCGAGCCCCTCCCAATTGAGTTGAGGTCACCGCTGAAAGCACAGCTTTGGTGGCACCTTGAGCCCGGCCCCAAAGCTGCAACAAAAAAGACCACCGAATGCCTCCCACTCTCGTCAGGATCCCCGTTGCGGAAATTACCTACACTGCACCAATGTTTGACCAAGCCGATTGACTCTTGCGCAACCGTCAGCAATCGCCAGCGACAGCCAGCCTGTCGACATTGCATATAATTGTGGCCAGGCACTTTGGAAATCTGATGGACACGGCGAGCGCCTTCTTCTAAATTACGACCTTTTCGCTGACGGGCGCATGTTGCGATTTACGACCTGCAGACGGCCGAGCGATTGCGAGCACCGCGCAGCACCGATTATTATCTTGAGCGACCTTGCGGTGCGATTAGACTGGTAGTCTTCCGACTACAATTCTTTGGGGGTTTCTCTGCGGTGTCTGCCTTGGATCTGGCAATACTAGATCGTCTGTCGGCCATTGGTGCCCGATATCTTTGCTGGCCGCCAGAATGGCTTTCCTGGAAGACCCTCGCCTGCGCCAGCGCTGGAACCAGATTTCGCACACCACAGAAGCCGTTACTGAAAACGCCGCCGCCGGGATATGGAGTTTTGGTCATCAGTACATAAATCCCTGCCTTTCGTCGTTCGGCTCTGCGTTTAAATCTTGCACCGCACCCTGCTTTGGCGATCAAGAAGAACGGGCGCGTCGGAAGAGGGCCGGCGAGCGAGCTGCGGCAGAGTACAGCTTTGACTTTTATGACGATTGGGATGACGATCTTCTGGGCGACGACAGCCAAGGTGGCTTTGGAGGATGGCGCAACGAGGACTGGGACCGTTTGATAGGAGGGAGTGGGCGAAGCAAAAAAGCTGGTCCCAGTGAGGTACATGAACAGCCGCACGGAAGAAAACGAGGCATGAGTTATGGAACAAGAGGGGCTCGGCGGAAATCTAGTGTAACCGTCGAGGATCCAACCATTATCCCCAGCACGCAGCCCATTGGATTTCTCGGAAGGTTACCCTTTAAGATTGGAGGAACCTTGCGATACAAGCCCAGCGCCGCAAATCTGCAAGAACATCCTGGTGCTTTGAGGCACCATGAAGGAGAAAATGAGCCGTTATTGAGTCGGAGCGACGACTATCACCCACAAGCGCCGTTGCTGCAGAATAGGAAACGCAGCAGTACGGCAGGCAGTGGGGACACCAGCGACTCCTACAGATCCAGAGGAGACTTGTTTCCCAGCGATGGTGAGGGAGAAGAAGATGCTGTACCACTTGATGATGAATTTGCCGTTGCCTTGGATCGGGTGGACGACAGATCGAGCAACAGAACGAGAAGCAGCAAAGGAAAAAGGACAGAAAGCCAGACCATACCGAGGAGTTTATCTAGAGCCACACTAGACTCCCTCACCCAGTCCCGGCCTTCCTCTTTACGACTGGTACAAAACCACATGGTCGACGGAGAAGACGCCATGGAAACGTCGACGTTGTCACTGGAAATTTTACGGCAACAGGAAGAGCAAATGCAGCGTGAGGAAGAAGAGGAGATACAGCGCAAGCGGCACGCGGCAACCCAACTGGCTGCCGAAAGAGGGCTCGATCACGGCAGCAGTATGGACTATGGATTCGTCCCCGAGGCCAAGCCAGAATTGGTCACTGTTGAAGATGTTCCAGTACCTGGACAGGCCGTGCTGGACAATGCAGAAAACCCGTTGCATTCGCCTACAATGAGGGCAGACAGCCCCCAGTCGTCGGCGGCTCAAGTCCAAACCTCGAGCTCGCCGACAGATGACGGCTTTGTGCCAGCACGCTTGCCTTACTTTAGATGATTAAACCGCACAGACCAAGACTGAGGGATAGTCTGGCATTATGAACGAAATGTACGCTCGTGACGATTTTGTATACCCATGGTTTAAGTAGAGTTTTTTTGGATCATATTTAATTCAGAGCCAGGTGTAAGGTATAATTGAGCATTGTCTAGAGACCGTTTGCGTTTAACATACCATCAAGTCGCTTGATATTGGAAAACTTCCCTGTGCTTTCAGCTGTGCCAGCTCAGAAGCGGCGACCAGCCTCAGATGTATCGACTTTGATGCGTTCAGCCGGACTACCTAGGTAATAATCGGGCCAAGATTGGAACAATCTGCGACCCAACTGCTCTATCTCGGCAAGCCTTGTTATGCTACAAACACATCAGGCTCCCTCATCGGTGAGCTGTTATTGCTCGAGTAGCTGACTTGGGCTTGGGAAAGCTAAGATGCCTCGGCACCTATAATCCCCCGCAACTTTACCCCGGACGCCCCACTTTGAGTTCTCCATATTGGGGATGCTATGCGGACGCCAACAGGGTCCTTTCCGCAACGTCAAGGCATTATTATTTCATGGTGTCGACCGCCACCGTGAGCTGATTGTTTTATTCTACTTGACTGTTGTTTACATTTCAATAATCCTTATCAATTACACTCACCCGGCAGTGATCAAGTGGTTCATCACGCAATATAAACGACTTGATCCATCCAGGTAGTGTTTGCATGCACTCTATACCGGAAAGTCTTGAAGCACAACGCCATAATAGAAAGAAAGGGTCTACATTTAAAGTCGTAACCCGAGGCTTACCGGCAACATGACGTCCACAAACCCATCACTGACGCCCACGGGCCCCATCACAACGCCTCTCACAACGCTCCTGGGGATCCAACACCCCATTGTCCTGGCAGGAATGGCACGAACTTCTGGCGCCGCCCTCGCTGCAGCCGTGTCAAACGCCGGTGGTCTAGGCGTGATTGGTGGCTTCATGTACACGCCCGACCAGCTGCGGGAAATTGTACGGGAGATGAAGACGCTCCTTCGGTCGCCGGACCTCCCCTTTGGCATCGACCTGGCGCTCCCGCAGGTGGGCGGCAACGCGCGCAAGACCAACCACGACTACACCTCGGGCAAGCTGGACGAGCTCATTGACATCACCATTGACAGCGGAGCCAAGCTCTTCATCAGCGCCGTGGGGGTCCCGCCCCGCGGCGTCATTGACCGCCTGCACGCCGCCGGCATCCTCGTCATGAACATGGTCGGCCACCCCAAGCACGCCGTCAAGGCCCTGGACCTCGGCGTCGATTTCGTCTGCGCCCAGGGCGGCGAGGGCGGCGGGCACACGGGCGACGTGGCCAACTCGGTGCTCATCCCGGCCGTCGTGGACGTGGCGCGGCGGTACCGCCCCGCGGCGCTCAAGGGCAGCCCGGCCCTCGTCGTGGCCGCGGGCGGCATCGCCAACGGGCGCGGACTCGCCTCGAGTCTGATGCAGGGTGCCGCCGGGGTCTGGGTCGGTACGCGCTTCGTCGCCTCGGCCGAGGCCGGATGCTCCGAGGAGCACAAAAAGGCCGTCGTGGCCTGCGACTTTGACGAGACGGAGCGGACCCTAGTCATCTCGGGCCGCCCCTTGCGTATGCGCACCAACGAGTACATTTCCAAGTGGCACGCACAGCCGTCCCGGGTCAAGGAGCTCTGCGATCAGGGCATTGTGCCCATTGAGTGGGATTTCGACCAGGGCAACGAGGTCGACCCGCCGCACCTCATGGGTCAGGTCGCCGGCTCCATCGCCAAGGTCCAGCCCGCGGGGGAGATTGTCCGGGAAATGGTACAAGAGGCCGTCGAGATGCTCAAGATTGGACGAGGATATCTCTCGCCCGAAGGCAAGAGCAGACTGTAAATCCAAAAAAGGGCCGAATTGGACGTCGAGAAAAGACTTTGTACTTGCGACGATTGCTTACGTATATGAGATCGTTTGGACAAGAGATTGGACAGAGATATATACAATGACATCAACCCATTATTGAGCGCGCCTCTGATATGCCGTATAACGTTTGAAAGTCAATTCATGATTCCACACTTTAAATGTTTAAAGTAAAAGACCCGCTCCGGCCGTTTACAAGCAGGTAGTGCTCCGCAGCAAGGTAAAGTGGAGCACGGAGCAACGGCGACAATCGACTATATAGTATTATCTACATCCAGAGGACCGGCCAAGTCAGGGGCCGACTCGCCGACAATGTGATACCTAGAGTTCATATCATGAAACAGGACCGTTAATCGACATGCGCGTCGTTTGGCTTGGCGAATAAAAGGCTAGGTTTTCCCCTACGGCCCTGTGGTGTGACTTTTCGGCTTGGGACGGGGGGATGACGGAGGCTTTCGTTGCGGGAATGCAGTTTTATAGTTGGGTGGAAAGGTATCACAAGGTCCCTATGCACAGCTTTGTGTTTCGCTTTTCGCGTCTTTTCCCATCAGGCCCCGGGGGGTCCCAATGCATTGTTGTCCCGTTTGGTATCCCAGACCAGCAGATCGTAACGAAAACCACTTTGCCTTGCGTGATATCGGAGTGAGGCGTGGGGTTATGATCAACATATAATTCACCACATACGTATTCCTTACCATAAAAGGCTCAGCCACGAAAGAAAAGCCATGCAAAAAGCCGTCGTGTTTGAAGCAATCGCCATCTAGCCAGCCTTCGGCACTTGAGACCTGAGATTGCCGGCAGGAAAGGGCCTAGAGTAGCTCGACGTCAGATGTCTCGTGGCCCCTGGGTAGCGCAGAACAGTTCAAAGGCCAAAAACCATGATGCAAGCTTGACTTGGGGGAAATAGAGTTGCCCGCTGCCTTTGGGGGGCCCGTTCGTTTTTGCCCCTCTGGCGGAAGACGCGTGTTGGCTACAGCAAAGTGAGTTCTAGCGCTGGGGTGTCGTAGAAAGAACGTGGTTTTCACTCGACAGTGAGACCGCTTCGCGTCTTAACTCGCACTTGTGTTGCAAGCCAGGAGGACTAAACTGTAAATTTCCCCATGGTCGACTAAGCCTCTTAGACAAAGATCAACCTGTGTGTGATTCGCACGCCTGTTTCTTCCAAAGGGAGGGGGATTTTCTTTTAGTGGAGAGACTTGTACAACTTTCGACGAATACCGACGTGGATACTCGAGGTTCGGAGTTCAAAAGTGATCGGCGGTGCCTGTATGGTGGGGAGCGCCGACGTTGAGCCTTGTACAGACAGATATTGATATTGCACAAACCCCAAGAACGGACTTTGGGGTTGAAGATCTGCTTTACCCTGCGTTTGCTTGCTCGACGATCATAACCGTCATAATCAGGAGACAGACCAGGTTGAGGCTGGGTTACCATGCCTCGGCAAGGGTAAGGCTGGTTGGTGCATGTGTCGGCATGTTGGGGGGGCGCACGATCAAAAAAGATCAATTCAGTCATCCCGTACCATATGAACGTACGTACCTAGCTCTCAAGCTGCAATGATCGTCAACATGCAGGGTAGCAAAAGGGTAGTTGTTGGAGAGTGGGGAGGGGTAGCCAACGGTAAACCATAAAGTTTATGACCTTGGGGGACAGACAGCAGTTGCAAAAACCCCACCATGTGATGGTACAGTGAGATGGTGGTACCCGAGTATGAGGAGACGTGTTGCTTTTTGGCCAACAAAAGGCAGACAAGTTGGGGAAACATCACGTATCCATAATAAATCGGGAAATCAAGAGATGACATTTTGGTTCCTTGGGAAACAATTGGAGTGCTTATCAAGCGATTGCATTGTTTGTGTTGTAAACTGCCAATTCGAATAGAAAAACATTGATCGTAGGTATCAACGATTGGGTATCATCTAAAAAGGTCTAGGTAGGAGGTATTGGTCGTACAAGTCGTGACTGAAAGTGCCCCGCGCCTCTCCGTATCTCGCTCGCCGCCTCAAAACAATTGCGATTGCGACTTTTACGCAAAGACTGCTGTTGAAATAATTGGCTCCTTTTCCCATGTCGTTGGCAAAACCATCATCAGTGTTTCCAGTTCGTCCCGCGCAGCCTGCATGCGCTGCTTCATCTCATTCTCAAGGGGTGCCTCGGTCGCTTCTGGTTCTGGGAGTCGTTGTGCCTGCTCAATGCGCTCCACCAGCTCCTCTGCCTCGTCCTGCGCCTTGTCCTCCACGAGTTCCATTGTAGGACCCAGCTTCAGCTTTTCCGTGTCGTGAACAAAGGTGAGCTTTTGTAGCCTGTCAAAGTCGATCTTCTTCCAGCGCAATACTCTCCAGGCTCCCTCGGGAACGACTGCAAGTCTCTCAATCTTTTCCATGTCGTTGGTCTTGGACCATAGTGATGAGCACTCTGGCTTGAGCTCTGAGCTGCCAAGGAAAATTGTGTCTCGTGTAAAGTCGACATAGATTCGCGGCTGATGTTGTCCGACACTGAGGGCAAGCTGGTAGCGCTTCGAGGCCTCGTGCCGTGCTTCGGCATTAACATGCAGTAGAGCTGGAATTGGGGTATTTGATGTCCAGGTTTTGGTGGGGCCGTCGGTGTGTACCAATGCCTCTTCTAGTGACGGAGGAGCATCATCCTTGGGAGCATAGGGCGACTTGACTACAACAGTCCGAGCTTCAGGCATTGCTGTTTGCCAGATCTTGATGCGCAGTTCTGGAGGAAGGTCGTTGAACTTGGAGAAGGAGGGAGCCATGGTTTGACTCATGGTATCTTGTGTGGGTGATGTGAGCTCCATGATGGGTCGTTGTGTAAGTGTGTTGTAAGTTGTTTGGATAAAGATTTTAATCGCTCGCAGGTCACGGAACCAAGAGCTAGGACATGAAGGTATATAAGATAAAGCAGAGCCAGGGGTCTTCTTCTAGAAGGTTGGGATCCTGAAAGTTTGTAGAATCGGCGGTGCTCTTGGTATGATATAAGTGTGTACGCGGTCGGTCGGTGGCAAGGTATTAGTGTACCGACTTTTCGAAAGTAATTTGTACTATGGGTATATAGTATACTAGGTACGCCCCGCAGAAAAAAAAAAGTAGATGAGAGACACGACAGGCGCTAAGGTTACTTAGCACAGAGTCCAAGAAAGATGATCGTGTCGTGTAGTACCAAGAAGAGATCAAGAAGAGGCCAAAGAGCTGTGCCACGTCGATTGAGGGCGTGGAAGCGGCGGTGTATATATGTCAAGTGTCTGGTCAGCAGAAATAGGCAGACAATTCATATAAGAAAGACCCATGAAAGGGGCCCTTGGAGTCATCACAAGCCAGCAAAATATCCCGGCTGATATGAGAGATATGAGAGGGTCTCATCTTGTAGGGCGGGCTTTTCCCTTCTACTACTATGGCCTCCATCTGCTAGGTATGATACTAGTGTGATCAGCCAGCAACAATCACAGCTTAGGGTAGCTACCTACCTTACCCAGTCCAGACCTGCAGCCCAGATCGGGAAGCGAGCACCAAAGGCTTTCGGCCCCACCAGTGGAAGTGCCAGCCAGGCCAGGGTGTTTGAATCTGTTCCATAGCGACGGGCAAGCTGGAACGTGGTTTGATGACCAGGTATACGAGTACGTACCCAGCTACCTAGTAAGCCCAGCCTAGCATCACCAATATACGTAGTACATGCAGTGCAACTCCGAGGCCAGCAAGAAGCGAACGCCGATTTGACCGTGACCACTTGACCTGCTGCGGCTGCCGAGGGGGGGACACGCAAGGAAACCCTAGCAAACCACCTAGTTCAGGGAGGGGATAGGTAGGTAGTCAGGTAGTCCAGCCGGGACGTGGTAGACTCCGCGGACCGCTTTGACGCACCTCGCAAGTCTGTAGTTAGTGAGTATGTTGGTACACTACTACTAGTAGTAGTCGATGAAGATGTACCTACCACCACTATTTACCTATCTACCACCACTCAATTCAACCTGCATGACAAAAGAAGGGAGGGTTCCCTGGTATCATTGGCGTCGTCGCCATTCAGGTAAGCCCCATCCATACATGCCCAACATAGACTATCCAGTAGGCATGTATGCTGTGCATCGCGTATGGGATCTCAACTGAAGAAAAAAAAAAAAAGGCATAAGCACTGGTGGCCATGGTGGCCCCAGGTGCGGCATCGACCGCGTACCATTTTGTGGCAGAAGCCTTGGCCCGCGGGCATAGCCATTCTTGCTACCCTCTAGTCTATGGTGAGATGATCATGATGGTAGTCATGGCATTGTAAGGAATCCATTCACAAGAGTAATGTAGTACGTTGGGCGAGAGACGGCGGGCAACGGGGCAGAAATCATTGACCCAATCATGCAAGAGAAGCTGTTCTTTTTGCAACGGCAATTCTGACATATACTTTGCCCATGCCCAGGGTGTATAGTAAGGTTACTAGGTTAGCCAGGTATAGATGCATCTATGTGCTCGAGCAAAAGAAAGAAAAGGAAAAGAAAAAAAAAAAAAAAAAAGTCTTCAGTCTTGCCCTCGAACCAACGTGGCTCGCGACGGGTAGCGAATCGTGACAATGCATGGCTTCTGCGTGCTATTCGACTCGGATTGCCAGACTAGATGCTAGTCGTGGGCAATTAGGAAAAGAAAACGAAAGCTACTGTAGCTCTACCCGCCAAAAACGGCAACTTGACTCAAGTCGGCATTTCCGGGATCTCGAGGCCGACAATTGGCTTCCTTTTGCTAGTGGGATGCGAAAAAAAAGGTGGAGGTTCGGGCGGGTGTGTGGACGGGCGCATAGTTGATCAATTCTTTTCTTCATCGATCGACTGTCTTCGGTCCCGGAGATCAAGTTGAGGGCGTTTCTTTGTCCATGACGTTGCCGCATTGGTTATGAGCATTGCATACTCCAGATTACAACATTTCCCAATGAAATTGCGATGGAGGCCCACTGTCGACCGAGCGCAGCATTATCTATAGAGTCAAATTACCCACACACTTACGTAGGTGTATAGCCAGCAGGGCAAAGAAGAAGAAGCAGAAGAAAGAAAAAAAAAACCTTGCAATGCTGCTGGGAATTCTTGCATTCATTCTATTTCGTCACTCTATAATCTTAAGATCAAAATAACGAGGAATGTCCCGGGTTTGCAAGTAAACAAACCTGCGACACTAGGAAACCCAAGATTACGCCTATACTTGCCACCTTCGATGAGCTGAAGCATTCCAGATCTTGTGGCTTGGATTATCTCGGTTTATGCACTCTTATCCTCTGTTTGATGATTGCATTGTCTTGCACCAAGTGTCTCGACTTGCATCACTGTTTATAGATTTCACGGAATGACTCGGATGTTCATGTCAAGCATCTGGTCACGAGAATGCGGCCGCGTTGCCCGCGCGATACTCTGTCAAGAAGAATGACGCCGCAACAGCCTGCCAAAAGATTGAGCTTGGCGTGAGACCCTCAAATTCTTAAAAGCTGCACTTTCTGGGTCACCCGTTAATGCATATTTGAAACGTTGGGCAGGAAACTCTAAAGACCAGTACATCAAGAGACTGGGATGCCTTGGGTTCGAGTACTCAAGACTGGTGATGCTGGAGCTCGGTGCACTGGCACATATCGGAGCCGATCACCGACTCTCCGTTATTCTCATCCCATCTTCTATCCCCCCTCCCCTTTCCCCCTCTCTCCCAGTAGAGAACAAACCTCGTCATGGTTCCGTAGCACGATGAAAGGATCATGAGGCAACATTTAGACCCTTATTTTGTGCTCGAGCCAACATTGTCATTTTGGAAAATGCCACTGCCCCATTGCTTCCACATACACGATGTTTGAACACGACGAGCTTGCGCAGCTACCAAATGCACAAGGTCACACGCCGCCACAATGAGTCGTCAAGTCACACTTTAACTTGACTGGTTCCAAGAACAATGGCAATGGAGAAAATCTGGATGCACAGACTCCGCGGGACTTGCCGGTGTCGAGATTATTAATTGCTTGCGCTCAATTCTCTCTCATACCGCGCGGCAGGTACCTAGCATTTTACTGGTGATTACCTTAGTATCTCATGCAAGTTTGCTGGTCAAATCTCCAATTCTACTACCACAGTCAACAGCACAGCCCTTTCATATTCACGAGATTGGCGCCAGAAGTCAAAACTGTCTCGGCTAGGGATAAGAATCAATCTCTTGAAATTCAATTTTCTGCAAGATTTCTCGGTTACCAAGTTGCATCGTGTCAGATTAGTGGTCCAGTGATCATGCAATATCAGTCTGAGCAAGTAAGCTTGGTTGGGTATGAAGCAGCTGCGTGACAGGCTGGCTATAGCTCCAAACCCCCCTTGCTTGGACTCTTGGAGTATTTCCCTCCCCGCATTCTTCTCCTGACGATCTGGTGATCAGGGTAGCATCCCGATCCAAGCCAAGAGAAATGGAATGGGCCCCGTCCCGTCCAATCGGAACTTCCCAGCGCGAGTTGTCCATTGCTTAATGCAGGCGGTTCTTTCTCTACTGCTCTGCACTAAACTATACCATAGGACGACGGTAGGCATGGACGGACGTTGCCATAAAAAGCAACCGCCGTTGGCATCTACTCGAGAAATGGAACATATTGGCTGGCATACACAAATACACCAGCAAGAAAGCTCGTGAATGGCTCATCTCCGAGCATGTTCCGCATCTGCATAATCGACCGCATCAAAACATACCTCGAAACCAATAACGCATACCCCATGCCGAGGATTCCGATGAAACATCTCGAGTGAGAATTGTCTGCCTGGAGAAGCAAAAGTGCGGCGCGGGTTGGGGCTGACTCGGCTGGCTCTTCATCTCGTCTATTTGCTTTGCGTGTAGCACATTGGGTATCGTCTTGCTAACAATGCACGCGGGAAAGTCTTGACGGAATATAGCATGGCAGGTTTTCTTGCCTTGAATTCAGCCGGTACTCCAGAGACGCCCATATGAGCGCCCGCATGACAGGGCAACAAGTCTATCGGCCCACGATGTCTGCCATCCTACAACCCGTTGGAACTGCGCCTGCTTACACTATCGACTCTGCCTATCAAGAGTCGAGATGGGATTGGAGAAACCGACTCAATCTGGATCCAAATCTCGATCTCGCCCAAAAGACGATGGCCTCCAGGTTGACAAGAACCACCAGCTGCAACATCAATGCAAGCCTTTGTTCCGTCTGTCTGGTCGAGACCAGGTAGTGAACACCCTCATTTTCATATTAGTCTGAATCGTCTCGATGCGTCTGCGAAACGCCATCTGTAGAGACACATTTCTGTTTGCCTTGAGAGCAGCCAATAGCTCAGCCGCATTATTTCTGTGGTCAGCCCTCGCGTGCGTATCGTGCGCGCGTGCGGGCATGCTTTTTCTTTCTATACTGGCGAGGGACTAGCGAGAGCCGGATCCCTCTCGAGGCGTTGAATGGGAACTCGGGCATCGCCGTTGGCAAGTGTCAGCTATACTAGCTCTCATTTAACCCTCTTTTTACTCGCTCTCTTACTATAAGGTAGCATGCTGTGGCTGAGGCGGCTACACTGACTTACAACGACTAGAGTCTAGACCTCTCGAGCCTTTTTGCCTTTGAGTTGTTCCCAATTCCGACTTGCCGCCCCCCCGTCCTTCCCCCCCTTCGTCCCAGCACTCTGGGATTGTGGGGACGGCCGTTTCGCAGTGCATGGGATGTGTGTGTGTCTTTGCCGGGAGTTCGCTTGGGACGGGTCTAGATCGCCAGAGACCCTTCTTCTAATATGCCATGTGCTTTGAAGATGCATCCTGCAAGCCACGGAATGCCAGAAAACGATGCGCAACAAGGGGGATATTCATAAACCTGTTTCTCCTTGCTTCCCTCGCCCAGTGTCACGCTCTCCCACACGGGGCGCACACCCAATTGGAGAGCTGAGCGAGGGTTGAAGCGTGGCGGTCGTTTTTTGGAGACGTGGGTTTGGGGGGAGAGAAAGAATAGATTACTGATACTGACTAGACCACCACTCGGAGGTTTTTGTTGTCTGGCTTGCATCCAACCATCGCTTCGAGACAGAGACGGCACGGCCATACTCCTTTTGGCAAGCATTTCATCGGACGCTATCGTGGGATTCTGAAAACAAGCCCTGCGCTATTGAGCATATGACTGATCGGAAATGGAACATTCCCATTCGCTCCGCGCCTGGCCTTATCGCTGCGGGCAGATAAAGATGAGGCCATATTGATATGCGCGGAGTAGTATGCCGAGGACTATCGCTTGCGCTCCTGCATCAAATCGATAGACGATTCCGGCGGTCCAGGGTCGACAAAAACCGCCATTCTGCAGACAAGACATTTCTTGATGGAATTTCCCGTTTTTTCCCATATGGCAAGGAGAGAGCCCGTCCAAGCCCTCTTGGGCCTCCATGTAAGCCATATTTTGCTTATTTGGCTGCCTGCCTGTCGAGTTGCACCAACATTTATATCCCGCAAGCCATCGCGACTTGGGACAAACCTGTATATCGACGGGGGCTGCTATGCGGCAACCTATCAAGAGACGGTAGCCCGACCTCGCGATGTTACCACAGCGCGCCACAAAAGTAAACATCACCCCATTTTGTTGCGGCGAAGCTGGCACCGTACAGTATAATGGTAAGGCGAGAGCCAATGATCTTGCGGGAACGTCGCTTGAATTCATGCCCTACTACATGGAGTCCAAGAAAAGAGGCGCCATTCTTATTCTCGTCTCTGGCAGTGGCACATGAAATATTGATTTGAGGCATCGTCGCATGTCACGACGTGATTGGGCTGGTAAAATTATTATCCATCGCGTGTAAGCAAGATGGGAAAGTATTGTTGCTTACCTCTTTGCGATTTCAATCCGACTTCAAAGAATATCTCAATGATTGCTAGGTCGGAAGAGCGAGGTGAGATACTTACTATGAAATACCTTCCGTTTACTTGGCACGCCTTGGAATGAGAATCATTTTTCACATGAACAATATCTGCCGCATTTGCCGCACAATCATTTCATTGAAACGAGGACTCTAGAGCGGATCTACTCAGCCTTGTCAATGTCCATTGAAACATTCTTAGGCTCATGCAAGGGAGCGTGACACACATTCAGGTCCCGCCTGTTGTCGTTACACCCATCTCCGTAATTGAGACGTGAAGCATCACAAGTAGGTATTTCCCTATTGTCGCAATTCACATCTGGCTTCTCCGACATCATTCCGGGAGTTGAAACAAAGGTGGGTATATCTTGATTCATTTGCTTCATATATAAATTATCGAAGCTATTCTGGTGTTGCCAGCATTGTGCCACTGTACAGATTGTGGGCTTTTCTTTGCCTGCAGTGCAGTTGGTAAGATGCTCCTAGCAGCTTCTTACGGGGAACAATACAGTCTGCTGATATTCTCTACATCCTCGCCTTGTCGTGTTAAATACACGCCCAATTACTTGTGATGACATGGCGTCCGGGAAAGCTAAGCCAAGCGCATGTCTCCACGTTCATCCACGGTGAAGTCTCCTCAAGTGCTGTCTTTGCGAAGCATTTCGGCAACATCTGCATCTATGCCATCATCACCACCGAGGTCTGGGAATTCCTCTCCAGAGTCAAGTCGACGCTTCTTGGAGCCATTCATGGTAGTCGGCATAGAGTTGTAATGAGATGCGAGGTTCGAGAGAAGCTCCATTCCTTGAGCAGTGCCCTGTTGGGTGGGCTTGTCATCAGGCACAATTTCCGAAGACCACTGGGCCTCCTCCGGATCCTCAGGTTCATCAGGTCCAGCAGCGGGCGGAGTAAGAGCCTCGACTTCTGGCTGCTCTGGCTCAGGTGCCAACGGCTCATGAGGACCATTCGGAGCTGGCGAGTCCGAGTCGGAAAGACCTTGCATGATGGCAAACTCGACATCGCGCTTCTTATCGTCGACCTCAACCTTGCGCTTCTTTAAAGTAGATAACTGCTCCTCATCTGCGGCCAAGGCGGCCTTGTTGGTGTCCAATATCTTTTGTAGCTCGCCGACCAGAGTTCTTCGAGCTTGAACACATTGCTCAACTGCGCCTTCGGCACTAGCAAGAGTCTTGAGCAGACCATTGAGTCTAGCAGCATAGACTGGGGCAGACGGAGGCGTGGCCGAAGGTCCCATCAACTTGTCGTAATCTTGGTTTGAGCCGCTGATGGCTGTCTTGGTGGAAAGAAGCAGCTTGGAGACATTCTGCTGAGGAGTTGCCAAAGAAGATAGCTCAGATGGCAAAGACGAGGACGAACCGAAAATGGCTCCCGCAAAGCCGGCTTTGGTGCTGCCCTTGGCCTTGTCCAGTTCTGCTCAATTGTAAGTACGAGTACTTGTGAGTTTGTAACGGGCGTCCTACCTTCAATGCGCGTTTCTATGGCGGTTTGGATGGGCTCCTCGAAAACATGACGCTCCTTCCAGACATCAACAACTCGGCGGATGCGCTGCTGGATATCTGACGGTGCGCCCTTGTAGGCTGTTGCACTTGCTTCGGCAATCACAGGCGAGAAGGCGACTAAAAAGTCTTCCTTGTGGCGTACCTTGGATTGCTGGCAGACCTCTGCATTGATGTGGCATATCAGCATGTGTTTCTAGTGGTGAAGATTTCAGATGAAATAGAGTATTCTCACCATTGGCCAAGTAGACGAGATTCAGTCTCTTGTGACTGGAAGAGTCCTTAAGTCTCTGAAGCCAAATCTGCACTGTACGTTCTGCATGTCGTCTACAAAGGATGGTTAGTTGTGAAAGAAAGATACGACATTTGATCCGTTGACTGGATGACCTACCGATGAAACATGATCCATTGAGCAACAGTGACTATACTGTCCTGAGTCTCAGCAAGTGTCGACAGCTTTGCCAGCACTGCATCGTCGGTATATGACATCGTGGTGATATTGGGACGCGGGATGCGTTGGAGCTAGTAGTGACGGTTGGTTGGTGCTTGGCAGGCGACGCCGATGGCAGTACAAACAAGCAGCAGGCAGATGGCTTGCGTGTATTTGTGCCTCGGCGCGTTTGGCGTCAAGAAAACAAGCGAAACCTGCGCGTTTGGCGGGGTTGTGCCAAAGACAATGGCTGTACTTTACTCAAGCTTTTGGGCGTTGGTTGTTTACTCAAGATCACACAATCTCATCTACGATAGTGGAGCAGCAACAATGTGAGCTGGAGCAGACACTGAGAAAAGTGCCAGTCTAGCTATTCCTATGTCTGCCGACCACCAAAACAAACCGCCACTGATGGGGTGAAGGGCCAGATAATTGGTGTGAATGTTGAGACAGATGCTTCAAGTACCAGGGCAGACAGGAGCACAGTTGGTGGCTTCTGTCTGGAGAAATTGGATTGCGGCTGTCCTTGATGTTGGCGCAGGAAAGCTGGACGATGCTCTTTGATGTACATCAAACACAAAAGATAGGGTGGATCTGCTGGGATGGAGCTAGAGTGCGGATTGAATTCCACAAAACAAGCTCGCATCAAAGTAACACCGAGCCGCCCATGCCTTCCGTCACTGGTCTTGGCCCATCTCCAGCACGGCGCCTGCCTCCACCTGGGCGGTCCACTGCAGATGGGGCAAGCAATTGAGCGTTAATGGCCTTGGGTAAGGTACGTACCGTTCACTAGGCGCTCTGTCTGCCACCTTGAATGAGGCTCCAAACGAGCTCTGGAAAGGAGGCCAGTGGGCCAGCTACAGCACCCAACCGTACCTGCTTAGTGGCCTTGCGATAGCGCATCCAAGTAACCAGATACTCCAATAACCAAGTTGCAATCACAACGACGCAGGCGTTCCATAAACAACCACAGTCATTTCGCACTGCGCATCAATACCATTTCTTCTCGCCTACCCTTAATACCAGTGCAACACGTTGCATAACCACATACAACTCATCATGGCGGACCGCTTCCCGTCCTTGGACGACTTTGATTCCGGTGGTAAGACATGGCAGCTGTCTCTATCCTTGCATTGCATCACGATAGGCTAACTTCAGACTGTCGTAGCTCAGACTGATGTCAAGGACGTCTCGGCATCGGCAGACGACTTCCTCGCGCGCGAACAAGCTCTTCTCGGTGACGACGCCGCCCAGTTCACTACCAGCAATGACTCGGCTGCATTTGTAGACACATCCGACGACCTCCTGGGCGGTGGTGGAGGCGAAGTCTCCCATCTCGAGCAATCGCAGTTCCAGAACCAATTCCCCGACATCAACACTGGCAACCAGGTAGGATCACCTTCCTAGATATGCCCAAGCACAGACGTTGAGCTCATCTAATAATTGACAACAGCAAGTCGGACCCAGCGGTACCATTACTGGCCCATCAGTCAGCTACAATTCTGGCTTCCAGGCATCAGTCGACGAGGAGGAGGAGCCCGAGGTCATCAGGCTATGGCGCGAAAAGCGCGACGCTTCCAATGCCAAGCGAGCAGAGCAGTTTGCCCAGCAAAAAGAAGAGACCATCAAGGAGGCCCAGCAGAACATTGACGACTTTTACGAGAACTACAACAACAAAAAGGACAAGGGCATTGCGCAAACCCGCAAGGAGGCCGAGCAGTTCCTGGCCAGCCGTGAGGACACAGTATCTGGCGGTACCAGCTGGGAGCGCATCGCCAAGCTCGTCGACATTAGCGGAAAGGGCCAGAAGGGCGGCGCCAGCGGCTCTGGCAAGGAGCGTTTCCGCGAGCTCTTGATGAGCCTACGCAAGGACGAGAAGGCCCCAGGTGCCGAGGGCTTCTAAATTCCCAATTTCTAGATACTGGACATGAGAGATGCTTCGGATATGCCTAGTATCTGATCTCACCAAATGACAGACTCAGATTATCATCAAAGCTCGAGGTGGTCAGTATGACTGAGCAAAATGTAATGTAGACTTTCTTCGATGGATCAAGATACCGCGAATGGCATTTCCGGCGGCGTATGAAAAAATATGGGCTGGTTTGTTAATTGACTTTCTGGAGGCATAGACGTGTGATTTGAATTCTCCATTTTCTGGTGACATAGGAAAGTTGTTCTTGTTCGTGTGAAATGCCTGTCTATTCAGTCACTCTATCGACACACCACCCACGGATTCTCTCGTCCACAGCTTTGATCGATATGTACTTCCATGGCCCGTCTACTTGCTCTAAAATGGTACATTTAGTCCTTGCCGAACCAGGTGTTGTAACCGGCAATCTTGCGGCCCATCATGTACAGGGAGGCTATAATCCCGCATTAGTATCTCGTCCGACACGATCTAGATTTGAACATACCACTGAGAGATCCCCAGACAAGGACCTTGTAGGGGAGGAGCAGGTAGCTGCTGCGGGATCCCTGCGTCATATAACGTTAACCAAGTTGTTTTCTCTCGAGCGGCTAGGTGAATCGCAATCGCTTTGACGTACAATCTGCCAGAGACGGGTGTGCTGGGCGTAGGCAGCCTGGTAAGACTTCTGGTGCTGGGGCACCTTGTTGGGAGCGTCGACGAGACTACAAGAGAGGCTCTCATTAGCGACCGTTTATCGACGAAAGACTTGGTTTTGCGCGCGTGGGATCGTATGACGATGCGGGTTTCGGGGGTCGCGGCGAGCCATTGAGCACGGCGCCGTATTCGCAGAGGTCCAATCGCGCCGGATGAAAAGGCTTACCCCATCTTGACGGTAGTTGAGCGGAGATTTGGAGGCGTTGGTTTGGTGAGAAGTCTGCTGGTGAGCTCTTGTGAAAGCTTTGGGATGAAGCAATCCGAGGCTTCCAATTGACAATTGAGGTCCATCGAACGAGCAGCAGACGGGACCCACTAAAATGACTAAGCTCCCTTTTTGCCGAAATCTGCCCGAGCTTTGGCTTTCGCCGCTGAGCTTAAGCTTTGGACTGGGCAACTTTTTTCTCATGTCAATTTGTTCAACGAGTCGCGTTTCTAGACGGCAAGATATTTCCACAGTCAATTCGTCTCAATGAGGTGACGACAGTTGTTGTAAAATATTTGCGATATTGCTGCAATGTAACCGGCGCAGTAATGCGACTGGTGAATTGGACAATCCGAGATGTGAAGCCGGCACGCCTTGCTATCAACCCACGTCTTCCCCTGACATACCAGGCGTTTCGACATTCGAGTCCCGCGCATTGCCATAAAACATGTCCGGCTTCTTATCTGCGGTCATATGCCACCAGTATCGAAAGCCATACTGATCTGGTCGCATCCCATCATCTTCCTCGATCCTTGCAAGCACTTGCACTTGCCGAGAAACCGAAGCTGCTCAAGAGCCACGTCCAGGATGCTGCCTCGTTTGGAAAATGGCAGTGGCTCATAAACGAACCGAAACGACTAAGCATCGAGACAGACTTTGACCGAGAAGGTGCTGCAAAACACTTGGCAAGACCTCTTCTCATTGACCGCTGGGACCACCATGGCGACTTCGACCTTTGGAACTGTCTGTTGCAGCACCTTCAGAGGCTGGAAGGTGATCAAGGCGTACACAAGTTATGGCGCGCATTCTGGGGCAGAAGGTCATTGTACCAACTGAAGAAGGCGTCACAAAAGATTTTCTGGACCACCATAGTGGAAGCAGCCCTGCGGTTAGAGGATGAAAAATTCCTGGACAGCGTCTACACATATGCCGAGTACATGGTGGAAGTTCATGATACGCAGTGGCCAGACCTGTATATGAACATTGTTCCTTACTTTTTGCGCACCGGACAACACGACAAGGCTATAAAATGGCACATGAGGCTCGCTCCCAACTACTATCCCGGCTCGCAGGATTTCATTGCCATGATTCGGGAATTCTCATTCGATCACAAACTGGCTGCATCCTTTACGCTGCAATCGTTATATATTGCCAGTCCGGAACGGCGCTTTTACGACGCAATTGTACCATACCTCTATGGACGCGGACAGGCAAAGCTTGCTAGAATGTGGCGGGTGACATGTATCAAACAGGAAGACGGGCCTCGACTGCACGCTCCGTCGCGACAATTTCTCCGATATCTACTTGGGTATTTTTACCAAATCGATTTGCACCCACGTGAGGCCGCGGTCGTCAAGGAACAAACTCTACCACGTCCCGAAGAGAGCGAACAGCAAGTGGAGATATCTCGAGAGTTCATGAACCATGTGCACGGCAAGACCTTTGGCTTTACTGCCAAAACTTACAACGATCAACTTGGGGCCAGGTGGTTTGCAAGCTCTTGGGTCGGATTAGAATTGGCTACATCTGTGGTCGTTGCTCTTGGAGTCCAACAAATCGGGCCCCTGTCTTTGCAATCCATCTGCCTTCGAGAAGGGACTGCGCAAGGTGTATTGACGCGGATCAGGCAGCTCGAGGAAGCTGGCATCTCAATACCAGAGTCAGGGTACTCCAAGACCATCCGGCATTTCGCCAGGACTGGGGACGATGAGCTCCTCATACGCCTTTTGCAATGCGACATACACCCAGACGTTTTTGACGATCTTGAGCTGCAATCCAAGCTCATGGCATCTAGAGCTGCTGCCGGGGACATGTCCACATACACCTTGCTTCTTGCATCGAGAATGGCATGTGTTGCCGATTCAGCGCGGACAACATCCAACGCCATGCTTCGCAGTCATTTGTTGCGGCGCAATCATGAAAGAGTCTTGCATATTATCGATGACATGCAAGGTGTTGGTATTCCGCTCGATGTTGAATCGTGCGACTTTATCTTTACTTGGATAAAACGCCGAGTAGGATGGCACTCAACTCAGCGAAATCCACACCGGTTACAATATTCATTGGCTCTATGCCGGCGGCTCAGCTCTATGGATATCCCCGTCCCAGTTGAGGTGTGGACTCGCATCGTTTATGGCCTGGGCCAGGGTCATTTCTTTGATGATCTCTACAACCTTGTCCTGGAATTGACGGATTTCTATACGACGCGGCGCTCGTTGCGTCCTGGCTTCGTACCGATCAATAAAGTCGACGTCCCCCACAAAATCACGAGGCCGTTGAGTGAGGTGGAGAATCTGATTGGGCTTTACATCCCCATGGATACTCCAATGAACCTTACATTGCACCCTCTCAACCGAATTTTCTCACGAAAGTGGCAAAGCGACCTTTTGCGGTGGTCTTTTGCGCTGCTTCCTTACCGCCGAGGAACCGACAGCGAGCACCAGCAAGAAAATTTTCAACATGCTATTAATGTTTTGCGCAGGCTTGAAGATCGTGGCCTGCGTATTGACATTATGAAAGTACGAAAAGCCCTATACATCCGTCTTGCCGAGATTTTCGGAATCAACCCCGTGGCAGCCAAGACCCAGCAACAGAGCAGGCAGCAGAACATGTTTTCATTGACTCAAGTCAAGACCATGATTGATGAAGCTTGGGGTAGCGAGCTCCTGCCCCCGATTGATGAGCTCAAAGTTCATGTCAGAAACATGGATGAGAGATTGCTCAAGAGATATCACAATTATTCAGTCAAGAACAAGGACGCATGGCTGGAGAAGTATCCTCGGCAAGTCTTGGAGGGAGCGGAGAGCGCTCGGAGGCGGAAACGTACAATGTTGTAGTGTATATACTCATGATACCCATGTGATGAGACTTTTAGAAAGTTGTGCCATTCCGGCAGTACATGAAAAGAAACAAGAAGAAACATTCATCCCCGTCACTCACTGTGCCTTTGATATGTAAAATCCTACCAAGAAATAGTCCCTGTAGGATAATTAGGTCTTCATGTGAAGTGAGGGGAGAACGCTGACCGGTACTAAGTTGACTTCACGGCCACTGCCCAACTATGATTCAATTCTAGAGAGTGATCTGCTGGACAAGAACGTCTCTTGGGTCAATGTGAGCGACGCCCGTTGGTACTTGACAATGTGACACACGGGCATCTGCAGTATCTTGTGTTTCTAAATGGAGAACTACCCGCGAAAACAATTGTAGACTTAACGGGTTGGTATTGATTAATAGAATGGCCATGGTGTACATACACAAATGAGAATGCGATAAGTCGAGTAGCAATGCAACAATCAGAGTGGTAGTATGCAATGGTTCGGAGAGAGTGAAGTCCTGTTGCCATTGCTGATGCTAGATAGGGTATCTCAGGACCATAGAAAGATCTCCTGTCGACCATGGAGCAAGTCCAAAACACGAGAGGGCGGAAGGCGACAACAGGCCCAAGCAACAGACAGTGAATATTCAACAAAATGTGGGACAGAGTATTGAAGTGCAAGTAGGGAAGAAAGTGACACTGTATACAAGATGTGTGTGATGGCAGAGTATATTCCAAAGCCAGCCATGTGTCTTTGGGTTAAGTAGAGCTCAGGGAATGCTTCCCCAAGCTCAGCCAGTCTTGTTGAAAGGCTTCATGATACCGTCGATCTTGATTGCCATCTTAGATTCGGCTAACTTCTTGATACTGTTGTCGGATGTCGTCGCCGGCTGGTTGAGCAACATCACCGAGCGATTTCCGTCTGAAATTGGTTCTTCGAGGTAGCGATCTAACCGCCGTGTACGAAGGGGCTCTTGGTGAGCTGTAGCAGGGCCGGATAAGGACCCTTGAGTTCTACAGAGATCAAATATCAGTTACAAAAGAGAAAAGAGAGAAAAGAGAGAAAAGAGAGAAAAGAGGCAGGGCGAGAACCTTAAAATATAAGAGGGCATGGTTGGTTTTAGTGACTTTAGCGAAAGGGTATGGAAGGTTTAAGAAGAGGAAATAGAAGTATTCCCGCCGGAAAGCAGTATGTTGTATAGGACAATATATTATAGTATCTGGAGACTAGGGACGTGCAAAATAAATGTGTGTCGAATTGAAGAAGAAGAGAATGCTTGAGAACTCAAGACGGAACGAAGGACAGAAGTGACAGCAGGAAATCAATCCTACTTTATAGGATGTCCATAGTGACGACCAGCATAATAAGGCAACCTTTTGACGGACATGCGAAACCTTTCCTTAATGCTCAAATATATGAAAACGACGAACTGTTGTACACCGAGGATACCTGCCTACGAGTATGAATCATGTGTGGAATATCATTCAAACAGGGTCAATCATCCACGAGCACATGGGGTATTCTCAAGGTAACCATGAGTACCAGATTGTATTGTCACGCGAGCGTGGTGCAGAGCCCGATTTGTTGTTATATTTCATGCTTTTGGTTGTTTTCTGCGCAATTCCAGCATTTTCAAAATTTGAGAGCTTTTCCCATGTCACATCGACATGATGGGATACAGAGTGGAATTACCAGGGCGGCCAATCAATAGTGTTATCTCTCCACCCTCACTCCTACGTGTGGGACGATGACGGACATGCTCAGTGCATGAGCGCCAGACCAGCAGCAAGTAGGTCGAGTACGGACCTACGTACTGTACAAGGGTGCCAAGCATACCCGTGGGGTCGGACCATGGATATAGCAGTTTTACTATGTAGTCTACTGGCGCGCAGCTCCTCCCTCCCTCGTTCCGTTCCAACCCTTGCAAGAGCGTCTGCCAGGGCTCCCAAAGGGAACTGTGCCGAGACCCAGGAGGAAGTGGATGTGGGCAATGGAAAAGAGGCGGCCAGGCGCGTGCAAGGTGCATAGTCCATGGCAGGTACACACCGATCCGCGAGACTTGGAGGATACTCGACACATTTGCATCCCGTTTAGGGTCATTCTCCAAGATACCTATCTTCTCGCAATGAGTTGATAATCAAGTGAACCGGGCGTCACGGGCGTCAGGTGTCGCAATGTCTAGGTATGGTATGAGACGGCATCTCATGACACCACAAAACAACATGAATGTTACTATATCCGTCCTTCGTAAAAACCCAGAGAATATATCTCAGCCCAATTCCAGCCTATGGTAATATACCTACCTACATGGAGCAATGCTCAACTCCGCAAAATAAAAATGTAGATCCCCAAGCTTATTATGGTGGGAAAAAGGGAAAGAGCTCCCCCGCCATCGCAGCCGCGACACAGCTGCTGCAAGTACTGCAAGCATAATAATCATCAAGCACGATGAGGAAAATACATGTGGGAAAACACACCAAAAGTCAATGCAAGTGTGTTGAGCTGCTGCAAGCATAATAATCATCAAGCACAATGAGGAAAATAATTGTGGGAACTCAAGGCTGTCTGTAGAAAGGCCTAGGCAGAAAGATCGCTGCGCTGAAGAACAAAGTGCGCAATGCCAAGCTTCCACAAAGAGTATACACAGCCCCCAGCGCCAGCGGGACCCTCCATAGGCCTACCAGTCACAATACGGCACTAGTCTAACGAGGAGCAAGCCATAGGATGCGGCTTGGGTGTTGCACTCATTTCAGCTCCAATCGCCGAGTGGCCTGGACTTTGAGAGCTACTTTAATGCGTCATCAATTCCCCTGTACACTAAATACTCCGTTACAACGAAAGGGA